>NW_022681446.1:945000-1506004 GCF_009764315.1 Trachypithecus francoisi | reverse complement strand
CTCCCTTGACTGTGAAATCTGGGAGCTTAGGGCCACGCTGTGTGGCAAAGGGTCTCTCAGGAAGGAGTTGACCCTCCATCCCTGAGGTGGCCTGGGTTCTGCCCCATATCTGCCCTGACCCGTCCAGAGGAGCTGGCAGTGCCAGCAAGGAGTGTGCCACAGTTCCCCTCTATTGTAACAGAAGAGTGCACTCCTTACATTTGCCCAATTGCTACAAATCAGACTATAATCACTTCTCTTTACATTTCCAATTATGGAGGAAGTGAATTTTACCTACTAAACAATTCATCAGTTGCAATTCCCCTAGAGAAATATTACTGACTTTCTGGCTATTGCCTCAGAATAGAGACCTGGGGCCAGCAGCGTGGAAGATGATAGGCACTCACCATCGGGCCTGGGGGAAGCTCCTTGCAGCTCACCTCCACCACTCAGCAGCAGGGAGAATGTGGCCTGTAGGAACACTTGCCTGTTTTCTTGGCCACATGGCCATTAGAATTAAAAGAGCTCACCTACAGGAACGAGCATAGCCACTGCAAGCAACTGTACATCAATACGGTGTCTATTGAATCCTAAAGCCCAGAGCTGAATGTCCCCAAGCGAAGTTGCTCAACACCTTCCTCACCCCAGGTAACGATGGTTCCATGGTCTCTGCCACTCCCAGCCACATTTCTGCCAGCGGCCGATGCCCAGGGTGAGGCATCAACAATGTCAGTAAAGGCATCAATGCCCATTGCCAGCCCTCATGTGGAATGTACCTTAGGGGTAGTCTGACCTGAGCCACATCCTGTAGCTGCAGGGTTGGGGGATGTTTGCTGCAGACTGGATACTTAAACCAACAGAAACTTATCATCTCCCAGTTCTGGAGGTTAGAAGTCTAAGATCAAGGGCTGGTTTCTTCTGAAGCTATGAGGGAAAACCTGCCCCACGCCTCTCCTACCTGCTGGCGGTTGCTGGCAATCTTTGGCACTTCTCGGCTTACGGATGTATCACCTCAATGTCTGCCTTTATCTCCATCTGGCCTTCTCCCTGCACCTGTGCCTCTCAGCCTGCATCTCCCTTTTTATAAGGACACCAGTCCAACCGATTAGGAGCCCACCCTGCTCCAGTATGTCCTCATTTTGACTTAACCAATTCCAACCACAGGATCATATTTCCGAGTAAGGTCCCATTCTAAGTTACTGGTGGGTAGAACTTCAACATAAGATTTTGGAGAGGGAACTAGTCAACTGCAGCATAACCCACCTCTCCCGTGATACGCTCACGATAGAGGAGCCTCAAGTGGATGCAAGTTAATCATGAGGCCTCAGCAGATGGTGGACTGTGCCCTAGGCCGAGTCTCTCGCACCTCACTGGGCCTCAGTTTCCTCATCCGTAAAGGGAATGTGGGACCCACTCCGGAGAGTCGTTCTGTGGATGGAATACGGCCACGTGACTTTGCTGTGGGATCTGCTTTCTGGGGTCCAGGCAGATTCTGGCCTTAGCAGGGCACCTGCAGTTCCTCCACCATCAGGCCCGCTGCATCCCTGTGCCAACGCCCTGACACCCCACTGCAGGAGAACTGCCTCCACCTGCACCCCTGCTGCCTGACTTCTATTTTGTGTCTGCTTCTTGGGCCCCAGGATTGCACCATCTCAGCTCCCTCTGTCCTCTGTGGTCTTCCCACCCCACTGAGAAGGACCCAGACATTACAGGGTGGACTCGAGTGACCAGTGCTTCCGGGCTTGCTTCTGGAAGGCTTCTGAGGCTGCTTCCTTATCAGGGCCCATCCAGGGTCCTAAAGGTATAAACAATGTGACTCAGCACAGGGGGTCATGAGCAATGGGGGACTGCTAAATGCTTCCCCTGTTTGACTGATATTTCCAGCCTTGGCCTTAATGTGTGCACTTCCCTCTTTGCTAGCCTCTTCTTTTACTGGCGATGATAAACTTCAGTAACGTAACACCCAGAGCTCCATCGGACCCAGGTATTTCTTCTCTGCCTCCTTGGAAGCCTTGGAGAGCTCAGGACCTGGCTGAGCCCCAGGGAACCCAAATTCCATGCCTCCCTCTCTCTGAGCTCCGCAAAATGCCCTCTTGGCAGCTGGAATCCAGATCCACTGCCAGAATCACCCGAGTGGTCTTAGAAGGCAGACATCCCCCGAGAGGGCAGAGTATGTCATTTCAGGGGGGGCTCCTCCCACGCTTTTCATTTATTTGAGACAGCCCCCGTGGGACTGTCCCTGAGCATGTGCAACAGGGCTGATGCTCTCCATGACGGGCCCTTGGCAGTTGTGTTCATGTCACACTAATGAGGAGAAGTGAATCTTGTGCAGTGAGTGCACCGCTAATGGGCATCCACAGCAGCCTGCTCTAAATGAACTGACTCTCCTTTTCTCATTCTATTTACCAAAAAAAGTTCCCTTAAAAAAATTAAGAGTTGAAGGGAATTTGTCAAAAGGCCATTACCTGCAGACGTGTCTACCAGGTTGTCTCTCAAAGTGCTTGTGCATAATTAATTAGCAGGCACAGCTCTTACAGTCCCTATATAAAAGTTAAAAACCCATTTTACCGTGTTCTATATTTTCTCTCAGCATCACTGTCAGGCAAGTTTCAAGGGAGACAGGTATTTGCATACGGTGCCAAGCTGAAGTTTCCATAGCAACAGGCTTCCTTGGAGAGCTCTGCAAATGGGCTCCATTCTCACTTTCAGGTTCCACCCAAAACACTGTGGGTGAGAGGTGTGTGTGAAGGACTGGCACCTCCAACACCTACAGCCACTACAACTCACCTCTTGCCTGTTTATTTATGAAAATAGACTTGATGAGGTGAGATACTGACCAAAAAAAGAGTGTTTTGTAGTCACAGTTAGACTAAACAAGAAAGAAGAAGGCAGAGGAGGAGATAGAGGAGGAAAAACATGAGGAAGAGGAAGAGGAGGAGGAGGAGGAAGGAGATGAGGAGGAGGAAGAGGACCCAGAGAGGGGAAAATGAAGAGGAGAGAGGGAAGGAAGAGAAGGGAGAGGAGGAGGAGAAGGGAGAGGAAGAGGAGAAGAAAAAGGAGGGGGAGGAGGAGGAGGCAGCTCCTTTGACTTTCTTACCATGGAGACAATGGACTTTTCTTTCCAAAAACCCAGGCTCCTCTGCAACCAGGGCTGCCATTTTATGAAGGAGGACAGCGTGTAGGGCTGGCATGAGCTGTTTTCAAGAGGGAAGCACATCAGGGTTGCACTATCCTGGAGGGAAGTAACTGGAGTCTGTCATTAGGAAAGAGAAAAGTGGCCCAAACTTTGCAATTGGGATGTGCCAGGGACAGGACCCTAACCACAGGTGTTTGTAGAGGCTATGATTTTGAACATGGGTCCCTAGGGGCCTCTGCAAGATGCCTGGTGGCTAACCTTGGACAGAGGAGATTACTCGCAATGGGGATATGAGCTTGGGCAGGGAGTCTCAGAGGCTTCTATCTGTCATGGATGGAGACCCTGCCCTGGGGACTCCTAGAGCCTCTGGTTCTAGGAGACACAGGAGAGGGAAAGGGGGATACAGAAAAATGAAACTTCTCTTCAATCATATTGAAAAAGGGCTAGAAATAAATGCATTTTAGAGATGCCATGTTTTAAACTACACTTCATGTGCCATGGAGCTATTCCTGCCTGTTGTGTAGGGCAATTCATTAAGCAAAGCTGAACACAGATGTAGTTGCTGGGAAAATTATGCATATGAGAAGTTAAGGGAAAAGGATTTCTCTCATATGCACAGTACTTAAAATTTATAAAACATATCCACACACTTTATGCCTTCTAAACTTGTCAGCGATCTTAAAAATAAGAGGCTGCCTAAAATGGGGACTGTACCCCCACTTAACCTGTGGTAAAAGGGAGACCCAGAGAGGCAGAATGACTTGCCCAAAACTTCACAGATAATGATTGGGATCATCAGCACTAACTCCTATCAGCCTCAACAGAATAATTCAGAATTGGTTCAAAATACAAAGATCATTTGGAAGCCTTATTGAAAAAAAAGATTAAAAACTCAGGTGACAGGATTCTTGGGCTCAAATCCTAGCTCCGCTGTCAGCTTCCTGCCCGACTGCACCTGTGTTTCATCATCAATAAAGTGGGGATAAAACAAAGGGGTCTCCCTTTGTTTTAGTCTGTTCTCACACTACTAATAAAGATACACTGGAGACTGGGTTATTTATTTAAAAGAATAAGTTTAATGAACTCACAGTTCCACATGGCTTGGGAAGCCTCACAATCATGACAAAAGGTAAAGGAGGAGCAAAGGCACATCTTACATGGCAGCAGGCAAGAAAGCATGTGCAGGGGAACTGCCCTTTATGAATCCATCAGATATCATGAGATTTATTCACTATCATGAGAACAGCAAGGGAAAAACCAGCCCCCATGATTCAATTACCTTCCACCAGGTCCCTCTCATTACTTGGGAGATTATGGGAGTAAAATTCAAGATGAGATTTGGGTGGAGACACAGTCTAATCATGTCATTCCACCCCTGGCTCCTTCCCAATCTCATGTCCTCACATTTCAAAACCAATCATGCCTTCCCAAGAGTCCCCCAAAGTCTTAACTCATTTCAGCATTAACTCAAAAGTCCATAGTCCAAAGTCTCATCTGAGACAAGGCAAGTCCTTTCTGCCTATGAGCCTGTGAAATCAAAAGCAAGTTAGTTACTTCCTAGATAAAATGAGAGTACAGGTGTTGGGTAAATACATCCATTCCAAATGGGAGAAATTGGCCAAACTGAAGGGGCTACAGGCCCCATGCCAGTCCAAAATTCAGCAGGAAAGTCAAATCTTAAATCTCCAAAATGATCTCCTTTTACCCCATGTCTTGGATCTGGGTCACACTGATGCAAGAAGTGGGCTCCCACAGCCTTGGGAAGCTCTGCCTCTGTGGCTTTGCAGGGTACAGCCTCCCTGCTGGCTGCTTTCACAGGCTGGCATTGTGGCTTTTCCAGGCACGCAGTGCAAGCTGTCAGTGGATCTACCATTCTGGGGCCTAGAGGACAGAGGTCATCTTCTCACAGCTCCACTAGGCAGTGTCTCAGTGGGGACTCTGTTTGGGGACTCCAACCCCACATTTCCCTTCCACACTGACCTAGCAGATGTTCTTCATGAGGGTCCCACCCCTGCAGCAAACTTCTGCCTGGACATCCAGGCATTTCTATGTATCTTCTGAAATCTAGGCAGAGATTTCCAAACCTCAATTCTTGACTTCCATGCACCTGCAGACTCAACATCATGTGGAAGCTGCCAAGGCTTGGGGCTTGCATCCTCTGAAGCCACAGTCTGAGTTGTACCTTGTCCCCTTTTAGGTATGGCTGGAGTGGCCAGGATGCAGGGCACCAAGTTCCTACGCTGCACACCGCAGGAGCATCCTGGGCTTGGCCCACAAACCATTTTTTCCTTCTAGGCCTCCAGGTCTGTGATGGGAGGGGTTGCCACAAATGTATCTGACATACTCTGGAGACATTTTCCCCATTGTCTTGGCAATTAACATTTGGCTCTTCATTACTTATGTAAATTTCTGCAGCTGGCTTTAATTTCTCCACAGAAAATGGGTTTTTCTTTTCTACTGCATTGTCTGGCTGCAGATTTTTCAAGATTTTATGCTCTGCTTTCTCTTGAATATTTTGCTGATTAGAAATTTCTTCCACCAGATACCCTAAATAATCTCTCTCAAGTTCAAAGTTCCATAGGTCTCTAGGGCAAGGACAACATGCCAACCGTCTCTTTGCATAGCAAGATAGCAAGAGTGACCTTTACTCCAGTTCCCAACAAGTTTCCCATCACCATCTGAGGCCACCTCCGCCTGGACTTTATCGTTCATATCACTATCAGCATTTTGATCAAAGCCATTCAACAAGTCTTCAGGAAGTTTTGAACTTTCCCACATCTCCCTGTCTTCTGAGCCCTCCAAGTCTCTAGGAAGTTCTACACTTTCCCACTTCTTCGTGTTTTCTTCTGAGCCCTCCAAACAGTTCCAACCTCTGCCTGTTACCCAGTTCCAACGTTGCTTCCACATTTTGGGGTATCTTTGTAGCAGCATCACACTACCTGATACCAATTAATTGTATTAGTCTGTTCTCACACTGCTAATAAAGACATACCAGACACTGGGTAATTTATAAAGAAAAAGAGGTTCAACGGACTCACAGTTACACATAGCTTGGGAGATCTTACAATCATGGCGGAAGGCAAAGGAGAAGCAAAACTATGTTTAACATGGTGGCAGGCAAGAGAGCATGTGCAGGGGAACTCCCCTTTATTAAACCATCAGATCTCATGAGACTTATTCACTATCATGAGAACACCATGGGAAAAACCCACCCCTATGATTCAATTACTTCCCATAGGGTCTCTCCCATGACACATGGAGATTACGGGAGCTACAATTCAGGATGAGATTTGGGTGGGGACACAGCCAAACCATATCATCCTTCTAGAGTCATATGGCAGTTTGGTATTCAGCCTGCAGGACAGTTCTCCAGTTGGCCGTGGACCGAACCAGTTCTCCTCCTTTACTCACTTTTAGTTCTCAAGAATAACCATAAAACATGCTGAGAATACAATACCTTGAGCTAAGGATGAACTGGCCAGAACAGCCTGGGCTCTGTTTTTGTCCCTTGTAGAACAGAATGTTCTACAATGCTTTAGCCCACAAGTCATGTTTCACCCAGGATATAAAACAGAGGGTAGGCTGTGTTCCAGAGTCCCTCCGCTATGGAGAAATTAAGGAGAAAAGGTCCTTGCACTCTGAACAGCTTACTTGAGTCTTGGAGAACTGGCTTACCATGAACCCTAGGCTTCTGTTGTTCCTTGCTGTGAGTAACATGCTTCATGTATCTTCTGTGAGGGTGTTCTGCCTCAGTAGACTCAGACATGTGATAGAAATTGTTCCAGCTCATGATACAGTGGATAAGGTGTTCAGAGTTCTCCGCTGGGATTGATACCAGTGCAGTGTGAACTTGCTTCACACAGGCATGCAGGGTGGAGCACAGCGTTAGTGCATGTGTGAGCTAGTGCATGAGCTAGCCCGTGAGTTATTGCAAGAGTGTTAAGGGCATGTTTGTGGCTGACTGGTGTTTACTGACACATCCATGGTACACCCAATAATCTGAAGAGTTGACGGAAATTCTTCCCCCAAATTATTTTCCCATATTTAACTTCTCAGCACTCCTACTAGGCTCTCAAACCGAATAAGAATTTTCAGATTCACTTCCTGTGATGGTCACTTCCATGGGTCAACATGGCTAAGCTGATGTACCTAGTGACTCAACCAGACACTAACCTACATGCTTCAGTGAAAGTTTTTGGCAGATATGGTCAGCATCTACAAACAGTTGGCTTTCAGAGAGGAAGATTATCCTTAATAGTCTGGGTGGGCCTTATCCAATCAGTTAAAAGGCCTTAAGAGCAAAACGGAGGTTTCTCCAAGGAAGAAGAAACTCTACCTGGGGATTGCAGTGTCAGCTCCTACAGGAGAGTTTCCTGCCTGCCCTCCCGCTTTCCCACTGAAGAGCTTTCCCAGTCATGTAAGCCAATTCCTTTGCAGTAAATCTCTTAATATATGTGTATCTATGTATCTATGTCTTTATATCGACGTCTCTGTCTATATTCATATCTCTCTCTATATATAAAGTTAGATACAAAGATAGAAATCTATCTATAAATATCCCTGTATAGATAGATTCAAATATATATATATGATTATAAACATAGATACTCCTCTATTCTATTTCCCTGTACAGAGAGATCTTAGAGATCTCTTTACCCTGCTCTCTTTTCAAAAACACACACACACACACACACACACACGCATGCACACACACACGCACATTTCCTTTGTCTGTTTTGTGCTGCTATAACACAATACCACAGACTGAGTAATTTATAGTGAACAGAAATGCATTTGGCTCATAATTCTGGAGGCTGGGAAGTTCAAGATTGAGCAGCCTCTTCTGGTGAGGGCCTTCTCACTGCATCATCCCCTGGTGGAAAGGAGGAGAAAAGAACCCATGTGAGAGACAGCAAGAGATCAAACTGGCCGCCTCAGATCCTTTTTTAACCAGCATTCATCTATTCATGAGAGTAAAGCACTCATGGCCTAATCACTTCTCAAATGTCCCACCTGTCAACACTGTTACATTGGGGATTAAGTTCCCAACAGAGGCTTTCTGGGGGGCATATTCAAATTATAACATGTACAGATACAGATATAAAAATATATGGATATAGATATGGAAATTAGGTATAGAGGTAGATATATCCATATCCATATTAATGTATCTATCATATGTATAGAGATAGAGATTTATTTTTCTATGTATCTATTAAGGTTGGTGCAGAAGTAATTGTAGTTTTTCCATTACTTTTTTTTTTTTTTGAGATGGAGTTTTGCTCTTGTTGCCCAGGCTGGAGTGCAACAGCATGATCTTGGCTCACTACAACCTCCGCCTCCTGAGTTCAAGTGATTCTCCCACCTCAGCCTCCTGAGGAGCTGGGATTATAGGCATGGGGCACCATGCCTGGCTAATTTTGTATTTTTTTTTTTTTTGAGATGGAGTCTCGCTCTGTCACCCGGGCTGGAGTGCAGTGGCCGGATCTCAGCTCACTGCAAGCTCCGCCTCCCGGGTTTATGCCATTCTCCTGCCTCAGCCTCCTGAGTAGCTGGGACTACACGTGCCCGCCACCTCGCCCAGCTAGCTTTTGTGCATATATATATATATATATATATTTTTAGTAGAGACGGGGTTTCACTGTGTTAGCCAGGATGGTCTCGATCTCCTGACCTTGTGATCCGCCCGTCTCGGCCTCCCAAAGTGCTGGGATTACAGGCTTGAGCCACCGCGCCCGGCCTAATTTTGTATTTTTAGTAGAGATGGGGTTTCTCCATGTTGCTCAGGCTGGCCTCGAACTCCCAACCTCAGGTGATCCACTGGCGTTGGCCTCCCAAAGTGCTAGGATTACAAGCATGAGCCATGGTGCCTGGCCAGTTTTTCCATTACTTTCAATGAAAAAAAAAAGTAGTTTTGCACCAACCTAATACATCCATGTTCGTATCTCTACATCTGTATCATGTAACTATGGATATACGCATAGAGATATAGGTATAGATATAGATGTAGAGATGTTGATACAGATGTAGATATAGATCTTCTAGTGGTTCTCTTCCTCTAGTAGAATCCTAAGTGATACATTTCTTAAATGAGCAAACATTGCCAATAACCTGTCCCCAAGGCAGAAAGTTATGAGGGAAGAGGAACCCCTTCGGATCCTTAAGATTCATCACCATCATACCCTAGAGATACTTTTCTCTTGCTGATGGTGAAAGTGTCTTGAATAAAACTCTTAGATTTCTGTGAGTTAGCAACCGAGCATTGCACAGCCAGGCAATACTGGAAATTGAGGCCTGTGTTTGTCTCAGTCTTCCTATTGCTGATCAGGCAGCCCCCACAATAAACCCCCCTGAGCCTGAGAGGAGAGGTCAACCTTCTCTCAGATGCCTAGCTTTGATACTGTATTGAGGCCGCTTCATCAGAACCACACTCTGTCTCCTGCGTTGTTCCGCGGGGTGGCAGTCACTTCACATGTGTTTATAAACACGCATTAATCAGGGGCACAGGGATTCCTAATTGTCATCACTCTCTGTGAAACCCCACAATAACCAGTTTCCCCGGTATTTTACATCTGAAAGGCCTTGTTAAGGCTCTGTGTTCTCAGTAACATCCACAGCCAAGGAAGAATAAAAATGCATGGCGGTTGCTATGAACTCTAATCTCTCAGTGCATTGTCCTGCAAAATATGTAATAAGACAGGTGAGTGTCTCCTGATACCTAGGTGGTGAATGAAATATCAAGGATGATAATGCCTACTTGTTTAACACATACAGAATTTACTCCAATGCGGCACCCTACTGAAGCTCTTCATCAGCACTTTCTGTGTGTACCGTTGGCTCTGATTAGGCGTCTGGCTTGATGTGGGCTGTGGCTTCCTTATTCTTTTCCACTAGCCTCCTCAGGGAGGTGTTTGCTCCCATAATCTTTTATGTGGCTGATTTAATGAGCTGTGAATTTATGCCAGCGTTGCATAACTCCATCAAATGGTTCACCAGGAAACAAATACTAATTCAGGCCCTGCTTCTAAAGCACACATATGTTCAGTATATTTTCAAAATGTTGGAGTGAGGTTCTGGGGTGGAACTTTTTAAATGAAAAAATAAAGACTGGAAAATAGAGCATCTATCAGGAAAAGCGAACTTGGGGAAACATGATTGCAACCTGCTCTTCTACGTGTTGATTGTAGCTGGGAGACAGAATTTGTTGCACATTAATCATCAAGTAGCAGTTGAATGTAATATTGATGATGGAGATAAAACTTCATGGAACTCTGTAGTTTTTAGAGATCTTTCATTTGCATTATGTAATTTTATCCTCAAATCTGCCACAGGTTAAAAAAAAAAAGGGTGGGAGTAGAGGAGAAAGAGGAAAAGCAGTGTATTAGGCCATTCTCGCATTGCTGTAAAGAAATACCTGAGACTGGGTAATTGATAAAGAAAAGAAATTTAATTGGCTCATGGTTCTGCAGGCTGTACAGGAAGCATAACGGGTTCTGGGGAGGCCTCAGGAAACTTACAATCATGGCAGAAGGCGAAGGGGAAGCAGGCTCATCTTAACACAGCTAGAGCAGGAGAAAGAGAGAGTGAGGAGGTGCTACACATTTTTAAACAGTCAGATCTTGCGAGAACTCTACCACGAGACGGCAGTATGGGAATGGTGTTAAACCATTAGAAGCTGCCTCCGCGATCCAGTCACCTCCAACAAGGCTCCACCTCCAACACTGGGGATAGCAATTCAACATGAGATTTGGGTAGGGACACAGATCCAAGCCATACCAAGCAGGAGCAGGGGGAGGAGGATAGAAGAGGAGGAGGAGGAAGGCAAGCCTGGTACAGCTGCCAGCTGTGTAGCACTTCACAGTTTTACTGAGAACACTCATTTGTCTTGGTTAGGCTAACAACCTGAGAGGTGATTTTGACTTTTTCCCTGTTTTATGACTGAAGAAACTGAGGCCTAGAGAGTTTAACCAGCTTACTGAAAACCCCACAGATATTTTGAGACTAGGCTTAAAAGCAGCCAAGAGATAGACCCTCCATGCTGAGCAGAGCAAGGGCTTGCCCACGGGAGCCCTTGAATCAAAAACAACAGAGAACTGCTTATTGATCAATGGACAGGTTTGTCTAAGGGGGCAAAGTGACTCAGGGCCATGTATCAAGCTGGTGGCTGTTAGGCGCATCTAGGACCATGATGTCAAAGTAGCAATTGGTGAACCTGGGAAAGTATTTTGTGTATGACTTCTTTTGCAACCTGGTCTAATGTGGGAGGTTTTATTAGCATTCCTTTCCACGGTGGGGATAGATTTTAAAAGTTAATTTGAAAAGTAAAGTCAAGACAGAGAGCAATCTGCTCATTTACTATGGTTAGAGGACTGAAAGGAGGGAAGACGCATCCCCCGGGAGTGGTTCGACTTCCAGGAAGACAAAGGCTCTGTGTCGTTCTTAATGGAAGAATGAATGAATGAAAAAAGGAGGCCGGGCGCGGTGGCTCAAGCCTGTAATCCCAGCACTTTGGGAGGCCGAGACGGGCGGATCACGAGGTCAGGAGATCGAGACCATCCTGGCTAACACGGTGAAACCTCGTCTCTACTAAAAAAAATACAAAAAATTAGCCGGGCGAGATGGCGGGCGCCTGTAGTCCCAGCTACTCAGGAGGCTGAGGCAGAGAATGGCGTAAACCCGGGAGGCGGAGCTTGCAGTGAGCTGAGATCCGGCCACTGCACTCCAGCCCGGGCGACAGAGCGAGACTCCGTCTCAACAAAAAAAAAAAAAAAAAAAGAAAAAAGGAATGGGCAGGTCAAGATTATTCCTAATTTAACTTTAGAGCAATGATGAAATCCTGCATATTAACAATGTACGAAGGCTTGCTGTTCACTGGCCACTTGTACACACCACCTCATTCAGTCCTTACATCAGTTCAGTGAGGCCGGATTATTTTCCCCTTTCACAGATAAGGAAACTGAGCTCAGGGATGTCATGAGACTTCCCTCCAAGAATTCCTGGTTTTAAGGATAAGAGCCTGTGCCCCCAGCCCCAACTCCTTCCTTCCATCCTGACTTCCCACATTGTCACAGAGGTGAAGCCCTGTGAGTCACACCCATGCTCTGCTCCGGGCGCCCACAGAAGCCACGTCGGTCAAAGCAGGGAGTGGTTGTCAGCTTCCCATTGGGGACATTGTTTCCCCTTCTAAGCTTCATCATTTTGAATTCATGTGGTGGCTCTCATTCTGAATACATGGAAGGCTGCTTCCCAACAATGGAAGCAGGCTCAGTAAAAGCCAAGTGCTGTTGATACTCTTGAGCTTGAAGAGTTTGGAGCATAAAGCTATGTTTGTAGCTTGGCAATGCAACGCAATTGGGTGAGAGCGCCCTTCAAGCACCCCTTGGACAGTTCTTACACATGGATGAGCGTGCAACTTCATCTAGCGTGAGAGCCAGAGGAAGCAAACCAACCAAGCCACTGAGATCAGCAGAATTCCAGGGTGGAGGGAGCTGGCACTCACTGCAGCACACACAGCTCCAGCACAGCTGAGGAGCAGAGGGAGAAGCAAGACCCCCGTCCTCATGTCATAAAGTGTCCCACCCACATTATAACATGGGTTCGTCTCCCCTGGGGATGAGGTAAACTTAATGTGAAGGTCTGTGCTTCCTCTTCTCTGCCTGGGTGATCTGCCCAGGCACAGAATCTCAGATTATTGCCCAAGCAATCAGTTCAGATTACTCCTCTGGCACTGTGACTGGCTCAGGGTGGGGATATGATGACGGCAGCTAACATTCACTGGGCTCTTGCAATGTGCCATCCGCACTGTCCTGTGCTCTTGGTCTGCATAAGCCTATCTGAGTTTCATACTTTCCCTAAGCAGTAGGTACCAGCCCTTTTTATAGATAAAGCTCAGAGAGGGTTGCTAAGTTTCCTCAGGTCACAGGGCTGGGCTGCAAACCAGGAATTACTTAGAGCTTGAGCTCTTGACTACCACACTTCAGTGTGTACCCCCAGGTCAGTTGAACTAGTAAAGGCAGTACTCTGGGGTCCATAGAAAAGATCGTCACGTGCTTCCTGCTCATCTTAATTGAAAGACTGTGAGGCTGGAGATGGCTCATCCACCTGTCACCATGATGGGAGAGTTAGAGCTCCCTGGTTAGAGTATATGGAGGGAAAGCAGAGCTTGGCAATGAAAATTCTGAGACCTTGTTTTAATTCTCGGTTTTAATTCTGCCTTAAGCTCAATACATCCCAATATTTTTGCTTGCATAAGCCATAAATTCCCATTTTTGCTCAAGACAGTTTGTGTCAATTTTTTTTTTTTTATTTTTTTATTTTATTTTTTATTATACTTTAAGTTCTAGGGTACATGTGCATAACGTTTATATCATGTATAACTCCCCAATGCAATCCCTCCCTCCTCCCCCCTCCCCCTGATAGGCCCCAGTGTGTGATGTTCCCCTTCCCGAGTCCAAGTGATCTCATTGTTCAGTTCCCACCTATGAGTGAGAACATGCGGTGTTTGGTTTTCTCTTCTTGTGATAGTTTGCTAAGAATGATGGTTTCCAGCTGCATCCATGTCCCTACAAAGGACGCACTCATCCTTTTTGATGGCTGCATAGTATTCCATGGTGTATATGTGCCACATTTTCTTAATCCAGTCTGTCACAGATGGACATTTGGGTTGATTCCAAGTCTTTGCTATTGTGAATAGTGCCGCAATAAACATACGTGTGCATGTGTCTTTGTAGTAGAGTAATTTATAATCCTTTGGGTATATACCCAGTAGTGGATGGCTGGGTCATATGGTACATCTAGTTCTAGATCCTTGAGGAATCGCCATACTGTTTTCCATAATGGTTGAACTAGTTTACAATCCCACACAACAGTGTAAAAGTGTTCCTATTTCTCCACATCCTCTCCAACATCTATTGTTCCTGACTTCTAATGATTGCCATTCTAACTGGTGTGAGATGGTATCTCATTGTGGTTTTGATTTGCATTTCTCTGATGGCGAGTGAAGACGAGCATTTTTTCATGTGTCTGTTGGCTGTATGGATGTCTTCTTTTGAGAAATGTCTGTTCATATCCTTTCCCCACTTTTTGATGGGGTTGTTTGTTTTTTTCTTGTATATTTGTTTGAGTTCTTTGTAGATTCTGGATATTAGCCCTTTGTCAGATGAGTAGGTTGCAAAAATCTCCCATTCTGTAGGTTGCCTGTTCACTCTGATGGTAGTTTCTTTTGCTGTGCAAAAGCTCTTTAGTTTAATGAGATCCCATTTGTCAATTTTGGCTTTTGCTGCCGTGCTTTTGGTGTTTTAGACATGAAGTCCTTGCCCATGCCTATGTCCTGAATGGTACTACCTAGATTTTCTTCTAGGGTTTTTATGGTATTAGGTCTAACATTTAAGTCTCTAATCCATCTTGATTAATTTTCGTATAAGGGGTAAGGAAAGGATCCAGTTTCAGTTCTACTTGTGGCTAGCCAATTTTCCCAGCACCATTTATTAAATAGGGAATCCTTTCCCCATTCTTGTTTTTGTCAGGTTTGTCAAAGATCAGATGGCTGTAGATGTGTGGTATTATTCTGAGGACTCTGTTCTGTTCCACTGGTCTATTTCTCTGTTGTGGTACCAGTACCATGCTGTTTTGGTTACTGTAGCCTTGTAGTATAGTTGAAGTCAGGTAGCGTGACGCCTCCAGCTTTGTCCTTTTGACCTAGGATTGTCTTGGCAATGCGGGCTCTTTTTTGGTTCCATATGAACTTTAAAGCAGTTTTTTCCAATTCTGTGAAGAAACTCATTGGTAGCTTGATGGGGATGGCATTGAATCTATAAATAACCTTGGGCAGTATGGCCATTTTCACGATATTGATTCTTCCTATCCATGAGCATGGTATGTTCTTCCATTTGTTTGTGTCCTCTTTGATTTCACTGAGCAGTGGTTTGTAGTTCTCCTTGAAGAGGTCCTTTACATCCCTTGTAAGCTGGATTCCTAGGTATTTTATTCTCTTTGAAGCAATTGTGAATGGAAGTTCATTCCTGACTGGCTCTCTGCTTGTCTGTTACTGGTGTATAAGAATGCTTGTGATTTTTGCACATTAATTTTGTATCCTGAGACTTTGCTGAAGTTGCTTATCAGCTTAAGGGATTTTGGGCTGAGACGATGGGTTTTTCTAAATATACAATCATGTCATCTGCAAACAGGGACAATTTGACTTCTTCTTTTCCTAACTGGATACCCTTGATTTCTTTCTCTTGCCTGATGGCCCTAGCCAGAACTTCCAACACTATGTTGAATAGGAGTGGTGAGAGAGGGCATCCCTGTCTTGTACCAGTTTTCAAAGGGAATTTTTCCAGTTTTTGCCCATTCAGTATGATATTAGCTGTGGGTTTGTCGTAAATAGCTCTTATTATTTTGAGGTACGTTCCATCAATACCGAATTTATTGAGCGTTTTTAGCATAAAGGGCTGTTGAATTTTGTCAAAAGCCTTTTCTGCATCTATTGAGATAATCATGTGGTTCTTGTCTTTGGTTCTGTTTATATGCTGGATTACATTTATTGATTTGCGAATGTTGAACCAGCCTTGCATCCCAGGGATGAAGCCCACTTGATCATGGTGGATAAGCTTTTTGATGTGCTGCTGAATCCGGTTTGCCAGTATTTTATTGAGAATTTTTGCATCGATGTTCATCAGGGATATTGGTCTAAAATTCTCTTTTTTTGTTGGTTCTCTGCCAGGCTTTGGTATCAGGATGATGTTGGCCTCATAAAATGAGTTAGGGAGGATTCCCTCTTTTTCTATTGATTGGAATAGTTTCAGAAGGAATGGTACCAGCTCCTCCTTGTACCTCTGGTAGAATTCAGCTGTGAATCCATCTGGTCCTGGACTTTTTTTCGTGGGTAGGCTATTAATTGTTGCCTCAATTTCAGAGCCTGTTATTGGTCTATTCAGGGATTCAACTTCTTCCTGGTTCAGTCTTGGGAGAGTGTAAGTGTCCAGGAAATTATCCATTTCTTCTAGATTTTCTAGTCGATTTGCGTAGAGGCATTTATAGTATTCTCTGATGGTTGTTTGTATTTTTGTGGGGTCGGTGGTGATATCCCCTTTATCATTTTTTATTGCGTCTATTTGATTCCTCTCTCTTTTCTTCTTTATTAGTCTTGCTAGCGGTCTGTCAATTTTGTTGATCTTTTCAAAAAACCAACTCCTGGATTCATTGATTTTTTGGAGGGTTTTTTGTGACTCTATCTCCTTCAGTTCTGCTCTGATCTTAGTTATTTCTTGCCTTCTGCTAGCTTTTGAATGTGTTTGCTCTTGCCTCTCTAGTTCTTTTAATTGTGATGTTAAGTGTCATTTTAGATCTTTCCTGCTTCTCTTGTGGGCATTTAGTGCTATAAATTTCCCTCTACACACTGCTTTAAATGTGTCCCAGAGATTCTGGTATGTTGTATCTTTGTTCTCATTGGTTTCAAAGAACATCTTTATTTCTGCTTTCATTTCGTTATGTACCCAGTAGTCATTCAGGAGCAGGTTATTCAGTTTCCATGTAGTTGAGCGGTTTTGATTGTTTCTTAGTCCTGAGTTCTAGTTTGATTGCACTGTGGTCTGAGAGACAGTTTGTTATAATTTCTGTTCTTGTACATTTGCTGAGGAGTGCTTTACTTCCAATTATGTGGTCAATTTTGGAATAAGTGTGATGTGGTGCTGAGAAGAATGTATATTCTGTTGATTTGGGGTGGAGAGTTCTATAGATGTCTATTAGGTCCGCTTGGTGCAGAGATGAGTTCAATTCCTGGATATCCTTGTTAACTTTCTGTCTCGTTGATCTGTCTAATGTTGACAGTGGAGTGTTGAAATCTCCCATTATTATTGTATGGGAGTCTAAGTCTCTTTGTAGGTCTCTAAGGACTTGCTTTATGAATCTGGGTGCTCCTGTATTTGGTGCATATATATTTAGGAGAGTTAGCTCTTCCTGTTGAATTGATCCCTTTACCATGATGTAATGGCCTTCTTTGTCTCTTTTGATCTTTGATGGTTTAAAGTCTGTTTTATCAGAGACTAGGATTGCAACCCCTGCTTTTTTTTGTTCTCCATTTGCTTGGTAGATCTTTCTCCATCCCTTTATTTTGAGCCTATGTATGTCTCTGCATGTGAGATGGGTCTCCTGAATACAGCAGACTGATGGGTCTTGACTCTTTATACAGTTTGCCAGTCTGTGTCTTTTAATTGGAGCATTTAGTCCATTTACATTTAAGGTTAATATTGTTATGTGTGAACTTGATCCTGTCATTATGATATTAACTGGTTATTTTGCTCATTAGTTGATGCAGTTTCTTCCTAGCCTCGATGGTCTTTACATTTTGGCATGTTTTTGCAATGGCTGGTACCGGTTGTTCCTTTCCATGTTTAGGGCTTCCTTCAGGGTCTCTTGTAAGGCAGGCCTGGTGGTGACAAAATCTCTAAGCATTTGCTTATCTGTAAAGGATTTTATTTCTCCTTCACTGATGAAACTTAGTTTGGCTGGATATGAAATTCTGGGTTGAAAATTCTTTTCTTTAAGAACGTTGAATATTGGCCCCCACTCTCTTCTGGCTTGTAGAGTTTCTGCCGAGAGATCTGCTGTTAGTCTGATGGGCTTCCCTTTGTGGGTAACCCGACCTTCTCTCTGGCTGCCCTTAAGATTTTTTCCTTCATTTCAACTTTGGTGAATCTGGCAATTATGTGTCTTGGAGTTGCTCTTCTGGAGGAGTATCTTTGTGGCGTTCTCTGTATTTCCTGAATTTGAATGTTGGCCTGCCCTACTAGGTTGGGGAAGTTCTCCTGGATGATATCCTGAAGAGTGTTTTCCAACTTGGTTCCATTTTCCCCCTCACTTTCGGCACCCCAATCAGACGTAGATTTGGTCTTTTTACATAATCCCATACTTCTTGCAGGCTTTGTTCATTTCTTTTTCTTCTTTTTTCTTTTGGTTTCTCTTCTCGCTTCATTTCATTCATTTGATCCTCAATCGCTGATACTCTTTCTTCCAGTTGATCGAGTCGGTTACTGAAGCTTGTGCATTTGTCACGTATTTCTCGTGTCATGGTTTTCATCTCTGTCATTTCGTTTATGATCTTCTCTGCATTAATTAGTCTAGCTGTCAATTCTTCCACTTTTTTTTCAAGATTTTTAGTTTCTTTGCGCTGGGTACGTAATTCCTCCTTTAGCTCTGAGAAGTTTGATGGACTGAAGCCTTCTTCTCTCATCTCGTCAAAGTCATTCTCTGACCAGCTTTGATCCGTTGCTGGCGATGGGCTGCGCTCCTTTGCAGGGGGAGATGCGCTCTTATTTTTTGAATTTCCAGCTTTTCTGCCCTGCTTTTTCCCCATCTTTGTGGTTTTATCTGTCTCTGGTCTTTGATGATGGTGACGTACTGATGGGGTTTTGGTATAGGTGTCCTTCCTGTTTGATAGTTTTCCGTCTGACAGTCAGAAGGACTGTCTGTTGGTCTGTTGGAGATTGCTTGAGGTCCACTCCAGACCCTGTTTGCCTGGGTATCAGCAGCAGAGGTTGCCAAAGATAGAATATTGCTGAACAGCGAGTGTACCTGTCTGATTCTTTCTTTGGAAGTTTCCTCTCAGGGGTGACTCCACCCTGTGAGGTGTGGGGTGTCAGACTGCCCCTACTGGGGGATGTCTCCCAGCTAGGCTACTCAGGGGTCAGGGACCCACCTGAGCAGGCAGTCTGTCCGTTCTCGGATCTCAACCTCCGCGTTGGGAGATCCACGGCTCTCCCCAAAGCTGTCAGACAGAGTCGTTCGCCTCTGCACCGCCCCTGCTGCTTTCCCTATTGGACCTCAGCTGTGGGCTGTCCCCAGAGGTGGAGTCTACAGAGACAGGCAGGTTTCCTTGAGCTGCTGTGAGCTCCACCCAGTTCGAGCTTCCCAGCGGCTTTGTTTACCTACTTAAGCCTCAGCAATGGCGGGCGCCCCTCCCCCAGCCTCGCTGCTGCCTTGCGGATAGATCGCCGCAGACGGCTGTGTTAGCAGTGAGGGAGGCTCGGTGGGCGTGGGACCCTCCCGGCCAGGTGGGGGATATATTCTCCTGGTGTGCCTGTTTCTTAAAGCGCAGTATTGGGGTGGGAGTTACGCGATTTTCCAGGTGTTATGTGTCTCAGTTCCCCTGGCTAGGAAAACGGATTTCCTTCCCCCTTGCGCTTCCAGGTGAGGCGATGCCTCGCCCTGCTTCAGCTCACGCTGGTCAGGCTGCAGCAGCTGACCAGCACCGATTGTCCGGCACTCCCTAGAGAGATGACCCCAGTACCTCAGTTGAAAATGCAGAAATCACCGGTCTTCTGTGTTACTCGTGCTGGGAGTTGGAGACTGGAGCTGTTCCTATTCGGCCATCTTGCTCCGCCCCAGTTTGTGTCAATTTTTATCACTTTCAATAGAAAGAATCACAACTGATTCAATATTCTCTCTTTTTTCACAACTTAAATAGAGTGTGAAATCTAAAGTTGACATTTCTTTTTTTATCACAACAGAAGCTGAAAGCAATGAAAAGCTATGTTTATCATCTCAATGCTACCTCTACAACTACAGGGTCAGACTGTGCTGCCCTAACTCCAACTCTTGGATTTGTGCTATGCCTTTGCCTCTGTTGTCAGCTTTGGGCCACCCCAACTCACAACATGCAGGAAATCGGTGGCTATTCCACATGCTCTCATCCCCAGTTCAAATCTGTGGCTTCCTTTATCACTGCACAATCAAATTTGGAGGAAAATTTACTTAGATACACTTTAAACTTTCAGACATCGATGTCAGCAGGAGCCTGAAATGAGAAAGGAGGTGGGATGGGTGAGAAATAGGTAGCAAAAATAAATGTCAAGCTGCGTTCTTTACAGACAGTGGGCATTATGCTTGAAGACTGGACTTTTCAACTGCAAGTGAGAGAAAATGAGACGATGGTGATGAGGATCTCTACTGGCAGGAGACCAAGAAGGTCAAGTGTTGCTTGTTCTTCAACCATTACTGCTCGTTTATGCTCTTAACAGCATGATACTGTCTCTGAGCTCTTTCATCCACAGCTGATTAATGTGTTTCAGAATTTTCCCCTAACTATCAACATGGGTGAGTTGATTAGCACGTTAAAAAATTTTTCTCTCTTCTAAATTACATTTAGCACTAAATTACATTTGTCTTAATTCATTGATTTAAATTACCAGTGGTTGCCCTCTAACATGTCTCAATTTCACAGGGAAAAATAATTTGAAAAGTTATTTGTCTTAATGTCGATTAAGACTAGCTAATTAGACATAATGTTAGTGGTTTGGACTTACTGAATTATAGTCACTTGAGTCCTGTGACGATGTTCATGAATCTGGAAAAAATTTGGGGAATAAGAAATAATACCAGATAGGAAATTTGCGTCCAAGCACACCCGACTTCTCACCCAGGTTCATCGGTTTGTGAAGGCATCGCTTTCCTCCTCTCCTTCCGCTACTGAAGTTGTTACATTCTTACTATGGGGTAGTATTAAGAGTGGTAACAATAATAGCAATGCTAATCAAAATAAACAGCAACCATAGCCTGTGATATTATGCCAGGCAAGATTCTGAGCACTTTCTACATCATATCACGTTTAATCCTTACAACAAACCTTTCCTTCTTATAGTGGAGGAGACTGAGGCACAAGAAGGTGCTATCACTCAGCCCAAATCCCACCACAAAGCCGGGATCCAAACCTGCATTTGTTTTCTCACATCAGTGCTATGGGCTTCTCCCCTGTCGGGAAGGGTTGGCATACAAGCCCACAAGGCCACAAATGTGGAATCTGATTCTGCTACCACTGGGCAAGTCACTGAAACTTGAGTGTCTATGACTTTGTCTGTAAACCAAGGGCAACAATGTCTAGCTCGTGAAGCCATTATGAACACCTGGCAACCAATATGTTTGGAAGAATCTGGTGTAGGGAAAACACTCAAGATTTGTGAATATGAATATGAATGAGATGGGAGATTACTCTATAATTAGGTCACATTCGATGGCAAAGGTGAAAGAATGTGCAGTGCAATTAAGGTCTCTAGTCACTCGGCTTTAGTTAATCAAAAGGGAGATTATTCTGGGTGAGTCTGGGAGATAGATAAATGAGCAGTGGATGGATGGATGAATGGACAGATGGATGCACAGGTGGGGAGAAAGAGAGAGTGCACGTGAGAGAGAGAGACAGAAAGAGAGAGACAAGAATAGATAGATATAGAGTTGGGGCTCAGAAACTGATGTAGGGAAAAGAAAGGAAGATCAGACTGTTACTGTGTCTATGTAGAAAGGGAAGACATAAGAAATTCCATTTTGACCTGTACCTTGAAAAATTGCTTTGCTGAGATGCTGTTAATTTGTAACTTTGCCCCAGCCACTTTGCCCCAACCTTGTGCTCACAGAAACATGTGTTGTATGGAATCAAGGTTTAAGGGATCTAGAGCTGTGCAGGACGTGCCTTGTTAACAAAATGTTTACAAGCAGCATGCTTGGTAAAAGTCATCGCCATTCTCTAGTCTCAATAAACCAGGTTCACAATGCACTGCGAAAAGCCGCAGGGACCTCTTCCCTGGAAAGCCGGCTATTGTCCAAGGTTTCTCCCCATGTGGTAGTCTGAAATATGACCTCGTGGGATGAGAAAGACCTGACCGTCCCCCAGCCCGACACCCGTAAAAGGTCTGTGCTGAGGTGGATTAGTAAAAGAGGAAAGCCTCTTGCAGTTGAGACAGAGGAAGGCCACTGTCTCCTGCCTGCCCCTGGGAACTGAGTGTCTCGGTATAAAACCCGATCATACATTTGTTCATTTCTGAGATAGGAGAAAAACTGTCCTATGGCAGGAGGCGAGACATGTTGACAGCAATGCTGCCTTGTTATTCTTTACTCCACTGAGATGTTTGGGTGAAGAGAAACATAAATCTGGCCTACGTGCACATCCAGGCATAGTACCTCCCCTTGAACTTAATTATGACGTAGATTATTTTGTTCACATGTTTTCTTGCTGACCTTCTTGCTATTATCACCCTGCTCTCCTACCTCATTCCTTTTGCTGAGATAGTGAAAATAATAATCAATAAAAACTAAGAGAACTCAGAGACCAGTGCCAGTGCACGTCCTTGGTATGCTGAGTGCCGGTCTCCTGGGCCCACTGTTGTTTCTCTATACTTTGTCTCTGTGCCTTATTTCTTTTCTCAGTCTCTCATCCCACCTGACGAGATATACCCACAGGTGTGGAGGGGCAGGCCACCCCTTCAAACTGATACACCAAAATACGGTCCTTTGACATGCTGGACTCAAGAAGCAGTCTCAATGTCTCTCTAACCTTCTCCCCACCTTCCTGCATCTCAATCCTCTTTCTTTCTTTCTTTCTTTCTTTCTTTCTTTCTTTCTTTCTTTCTTTTTCTTTCCTTCTTTCCTTCCTTCTTTCTTTTTTTTGAGACAGAGTCTTGCTCTGTTGCCCAGGCTGGAGTGCAGTGGTGCAATCTCAGCTCACTGTAAGCTCTGCCTCCCAGGTTCACACCATTCTCCTGCCTCAGCCTCCTCAACTGAGGCAGGAGAATGGTGTGAACCTGGGAGGCGGAACTGCAGTCCCAGCTACTACAGGTGCCCACCACCACGCCCAGCTAAGTTTTTGTATTTTTAGTAGAGATGGGGTTTCACCGTGTTAGCCAGGATGGTCTCGATCTCCTGACCTTGTGATCCGCCCACTTCAGCCACCCAAAGTGCTGGGATTACAGGTGTGAGCCACCGCGCCTGGCCTCTCAATCCTCTTTCTTTCCCAAAGCACAGGAGGAAACTGTTCTCTAAAGTTCCCTCATCTGCCTGAAGTCTAGACCCGCCAAAGAAGAACACAATCACCTCTGGTTCCTGCCTTGAGTTTGCGTTAACTTAACTCATATCGCAAGAAGAAAGAATGCAGTCTGTCAACACCCCTGGGCAGACGCTTGTCCCAAATCCTTGTCCTCTATTTTGGTCCCATTCAGAATTTCAAAGAGAATCATTTACCAGCCACTGTCTGCTCTGTGTGCCCAACAGACTTTGTCCCGGGTCATTGTATGTCCTCCAAGTGCATTCATTTCCCCTCGAAATCATTTACCACCCTCAAATTGCCACGCTTCTCCCATCTCCCCTCTCCCCGTGAAGAAGAGCACATGAACACCTGCATCCCGCTGGGTGATTGGCGGATTGATCATTTTCGTGCTAATCCCCCGTGCTAAGCACATTAAAATAAATTTTGTATGCCTTTTATCCTATTAATCTGCCTTGTTTTTTTTCTGTCTCTTTTCAGCAGACCTTCTGAGGGCCAGGGGAAAGTTTTCCTTTGGCCCCGATGGTTATGGTTCTATAAGCAGGATAGCCAAAACCACTGAGCTCTTCTGAAAGCCACAGTCGAGGAACCCCGGGACCTGACAAGCCAGCAAAGAGTAACAAATTCTTACCAGAGTCCTGGTCTCTCTCTTTAGAATCCAGTCAAGCAGATGGTAAAAATCACTCTCTTTTTTTTTTTTAGCCAAACTTAAGATTAATAGGAGAAAAACATTTGTATGAGTAGGACTTTGGTTTACCGACCCTGATACATTTTTTAGTATAAATAAATACTCATATCACATGATTCCTTTTTTTTTCCCAGAAATGGTCTGGATTTCTTTTGCTTCCGTCTTTCTGTGCTGCTTGTCCCTCATGTCTTGTTTTATGTCCATGAGACCTTGATCTGTGACTGAGAGGGGGCACTGTTTCCAGAGGGCATGATTTTCAGGCAACGTCTGGTGGCCAGATGAAAAGGACTGAGACCCCAGGACTGAGACCCCTGGGACACACGGTATTCAGCAGCACTCTCTTCTGAGTGTGCCGAGTTCTCCGGGGAGTTTGTCTTATTAAGGAGTCTCAGCTGTAAGGAACTTTCATTGTCACAACTCTTGTTACCTGGTTAGTCCTGGGAAAGTCCAGTCCCCAGAGGGCTTGCCTGGTGTCATGGACTGATGAACCTGGGTCTAGCTAACCCCCACAAATCTGTGGGATGCTGGAGGCACCACACACACAAACACCATCCTTACCCATCCGTGGCGACAGAAGTTCTTTTGTTTTCTCTACTCCTGAGAATGAAGTTTTGGGAGAGATCATAGAGCCTTGCATCTTCTGAACCCATTTTAAAAATGCTGCTTACGTCCATGGTATGCTAAACCTGGAAAGCTACCTCTGGGACTTTCCATGAAAAAGACTTATTGGCTTTTGTCCTGTGTGGAATAAATAAATTGTCTATATGTAAAAGAAAACGTTTTATACCACTGTTGACTTAAATGGCTATCTTACTGGTACCTATGAAAAGACACAAAAGAAATATAGCCTTACAAACTTCCTTGGCAAGATTTTTTAAAAGGCGGAAATCAGATTGGAAGCAAAGTTAAAATTCTTTGTACATGCCAACTGCCTTCTTTGGATTCCCTGCAGAATTTACAAAAGGCCACCCCAACCTGTGGTCTAATGGCTAGGATTTCGCATTTCGTCATCCTGGCCCTGGAGTGATTTCGGATCGGGGAATCTGTCCCTTGGACATGTAAATCCTTTAACTCCTTTAATGAGAAAACTAGTTTGAATTATTTGTTTGGAATTTATATTTGTGTAACTCTTGACGTTTTGGAGTACTCATTTGTTACTGATGCTTTTCTCTCCACGAACAGCTATTATTTTCCCGGTTGCTTCTAAGTCTATTTTTTTTTTCTTCCGGCTATCTTTGAGGCTGGTCTTGGATCTTGTGAGGACTGTCTCTTTGCATCTCCTTGGCCATGTGTTGTGTGTACTTAGTTAAGTCATAAAAGGTGTGTTTTTGGCTTAGTTCTGAGTCACTGCTAGATACATTTTTCTCTAAGTCTTGTTGTTGTGGTTTCATTTGTTTTTTAAGCCAGGACTATTTGCTGTTTTTCCTGGCTGAAATCTAATAATAAGAAATTTAAAAGGATTTTTTTAAAAGAGCTCTATGATTAAAAGTCAGCTTAGTTAAAAGCTGTTATTCAGGTTATTTTTTAAGTCTCTCTGTTCTTTTTTCGACTCTATTTCTCCCTTGGGAACTTCTTAGTTGACTAGGCCTACTTTTTCTCAAACTCCTGCTAACTAAAACATCATTGGCCTTTCGGGGAAGCTTAAAATCTCCCCAAATAGGCTCCTCTAACACATGTTCTTAATGAGTATACATGGACACAAGGAGGGGAACATCACACCCCAGGGCCTGTTGGGTGAGGGGGGCTGGGGAGGGATAACATTAGGAAAAATGCCTAATGTAGGTGTTGATGGGTGCAGCAAACCACCATGGCATGTGTATACCTGTGTAACAAAGCTGCACATTCTGCACATGTAACCCAGAACGTAAAGTATAACAATAATAATAAAATGTTCTTCCACAGACTTCCACCTCCCCTTCCTTTTGCTACCTGCAATACCACGTGAAAGGATCTAGAAGGCACTTCTGGCAACCCTGAGGCTTCTTGAGGAACACAAAAAAGGCACCACTGACTCCTTTCATTGGGATTGGGGTTTCCGTCTTCCTCGCCAAGCCTCAAGAGTCTTGGGCTGGTTCCTCTTGGATGCAAAGTTCTGGCATCTTTTACATTAAGCCCTCTGTTATTTTTCACTTTGGGGTACATACATGTGTGTTGTATGTCATGTCTATATGTATTGTATGTATATGCCTGTACATACATACATTTATATATATTGTACGTGGTACCAAGTTGACTTATTTTAAATGAGTTCTCATAAATTAAACAAATTAACCCAAATGCTTTTCAAGTTCACATAACCTTAGTAACGTTTGGTAAATAAAGCTAGCTTGAAAATTGTTGGTAAAATAAAATGTCTTCAACTTTTAACTCACACATTTTTCCTAGGTCTGCTGGTCAGACAAATTTATACTGTCTCTGCTAGGTGTTTTAAAGTCATAAAAGTGTTGTTTCTATATTGTTGATACTTGCTTGAGATTGTCTTTGGTTCTGAGCCTCTGAATTCTAGGCTGTAGACAAGCGGTCATGGTGAGGCCTAGGGACATAGGCATGGATATGTTATTAGTAAGTGTTCCGCAGTGCCTGGGCCACCAGCTAAACCAAGCCAAATATGGCCCCGTCCTCCCTGGACCCCATTACTATGTGTTCTACAGTGCTTGGACCATCAGCAGGGCCAGGCCCAGTATGGCCCCATCCTCCCTGGACCAGCTCTGCCTCCTGACCGTGCTGGAGGGGTCAGATCCTCCAGACATCCTTCTCACAGCTCTGTCCTCTCTCCTGGGCTCTGCATCTTCTGTGTAAATCCAGGACTCAGATGGGCCCTTTCTGTAGTGACCATTCTGGGTACCATGTGGGTACTGGGGACCCAGGACAGTTGGGGGAAACACAAAAGAGGGTACTTGTGTTCAGTATATCAGGGGCCTTGGTTAAGAATGAGGCTGACCAATGCAGCTGTTGTCCAGTTTTGCTTTTTTAAAAGAAAAAAAATGGCTAGCGTTGTTTTCAATGAACAATTCACATGTAGTTGTTAAAGCAAGTAAAATAGGTAAATGTAAAGGAGATTAATATTTACAAATGAACTTGTTATCATTTCAAAAATTTTTCAATAATTTGAAAACTTAAAGTCATGTTATATCAAATGAGGTAATAGATCATCATAAAATATCTCAGTGATTTCTAAGTAAGTGAATCAAAATCAGTTATTAAGCATAGGTTTAAGTTTACACAATTTGACATCCTATTGTTTTGTGATACAGAAAAGCTAAATATATCTAGATCTGTTAATGAACATAAAACAATAGAGGAAACATACCTTTCTAAAAATTGTGAAATAACTTTGATCTACAAATACAGATATAAAACAATTCAAAGTTGCTTACTTCCTGGATTTTTTGCTAAAAATTGGAGTTACTAAGAGTTAAATTTGTATTTAATTTATTTATCTAAATCTACTAGATATAAGAAACAACTCTTTCTGAAAAGTATACAAGGAAAGTAAGATGTTATAAAGGTATGATGATGTGTTTTGTTGAGAAAAAGAATAACTTAGTCTAGTTTAGAGGTAACTTACAGGTTTTTCTTAGAATAAATGAATGGAGGAAAATATGATATAGATAAAACAAAACGAATACAGAAAGTTGGGAAACTAATGAGAAAAAATGATAAAAAGTTATCTTTATGAAAATCTTGTGTGGTCAAAGCTGACTGAGATTAAAAGGATTTGTTTATAAGATTTTATTAAAAACAGTTCTGGTTTTAAAAGTACACTAATACAAAGAAAGAATTTGGTTTTCTCTTTTGAGCAAGATTTTTTGTAATATTACTAAAAGATAGCAAAAACTTGGTTCACTTTTTTAGTAAACTACAAATTTAAAAAAGAAAGAAAGAAAAAAGGAGAGAGAGAGAAACAGATTCTATATGCTCCATGCAATCGTTATTGAATCATTTGATTATTTGGAAAATGGAATCTCATCTCTATCAAAGAGTAAAGATTTTTGCTTTTTGAATATTTGAATTATCATTGGGCTAAATGAATGACTATTATTCTGCAGTAACGTGTGATCCTATTTTAATGAAGTGTTTTAAACCTTTGACATGTTTGACAGGCTTCCCAAAATCAAAATTTTAAATCTAAAATTAACCTTTAAATCTCAAACTAACTCAGGGATGTTCCAAAAGGCCCTTGAAACATCCAAAAGAGTGATACTAAACAAGCTTATCTCATATGTTAAATTATACAGGAAATATCAAATAAGAAATAATGTGTAATTTTTTCTGAGTTATTATATTATTATTATTATATTTATATGAATATATTATTAATATGTCTCTAAATTGTATGAGATATTTAAAAATCTGTTAAGTCTCAGTATATGTTGGCAGTCATAATTATGTTTAATTGTTGTAGGCCACAAAAAATGAGCAAATTTCTTTGCCAATTGTGTCTTTCACCATGGCCATTTTAATTTTTGTTGTTCACAGTTAATTGCTTTCTACTAATTCTTTTTTTCCTCAAAGTTCTTTGCAAATTGTGAAATGTTGTGCCTTCAAGGAGGTTCACAAAAAAAAGACTACAACAAGTACTCCAAAATGCAGGTTTCTGACAACTTTGAGATCAGAAAATTGAACTGGGTAAGAATTTTGTAAACTTCAATTAAAAAAGAAATAGACTCATGCAATTGCTAACGTTGCATCAAGTAGACTAAGAATTAATTACATGGTGTTGAAGTGATGGAGGATTAAATAATTTTTATGACTTTTTTTGTTTGAAATATTGCTGATTCTTTTTATGTTTTGTTTTTTAGAGTCAAGAAAAATTTTTAAGG
Source organism: Trachypithecus francoisi (assembly GCF_009764315.1). Taxonomy (NCBI): domain Eukaryota; kingdom Metazoa; phylum Chordata; class Mammalia; order Primates; family Cercopithecidae; genus Trachypithecus; species Trachypithecus francoisi. The sequence continues at coordinate 1,477,574 of NW_022681446.1, read as the reverse complement.
CAATTTAGAGCTTTACAACAATTTGGTAAAGTATACTTTTTTTTTTTTTTTTTTTTGAGATGGAGTCTCGCTCTGTCACCCAGGCTGGAGTGCAGTGGCCTGATCTCGGCTCACTGCAAGCTCCGCCTCCCGGGTTCACGCCATTTTCCTGCCTCAGCCTCCTGAGCAGCTGGGACTACAGGCGCCACCACCTCGCCCGGCTAGTTTTTTGTATTTTTTAGTAGAGACGGGGTTTCACCGTGTTAGCCAGGATGGTCTCGATCTCCTGACCTCGTGATCCACCCGTCTCGGCCTCCCAAAGTGCTGGGATTACAGGCTTGAGCCACCGCGCCCGGCCGGTAGAGTATACTTTTGTAAGCAAAATTGAAGCATTTACCTTTCTCTCTACCTGATCTCTCCAAAATCTGAAAACTATTCCGTAGTATTCTCAGTTTATGGTAATAGAGTCATTTGCATAAATTTGATAAATATCTGTTTTCTTTTGTAACAGGACACAATTGGAGACACTGGTTATTTTAGCAAGCCTCTGAATAAAATGTCATATTTTCAGATATAACCAGACAGCTTTAAGGATCTGAAGTTGAGATTATAAAACCAATAGATATCCTTGGAAAAACTAGCCTGATATTTCAAATAATGGTTCACATGGATGCCTTGTGGAGTAAAGAATGCCACTTTTTGACAGACCCAGGAACCTCAAGATATTCGGAGAACTTAAAAAGAGAGGAATTCGCCCAATATATATGAGTATTGCAGACAAAATGACAGGGCAAGTCAAATTTTTTGATTGGCTTCCTTGCTTCTGGAGACTTTTAAAGTCCGATCGAAGATTCCTTATGACACGTTCCAGTAAAGCGAACTTAAAAGGAGCCTAAATGATACTTACATTCTTGCTGTACTTTATGCAAGTAATCAGGCCAAGTTAATGAAACAACATTTATTTTGCAAACAAATTCGTCTTATAAATATCTTTGGTAACAGTGGATCACCAAAGAGAGAGAAAAACTCTTTCAGAAATAAAAACAACAATAGTGTACAGGTTATTAGATTCTAGCCCTGCCCATTGTTTTTGAGGTTTCTCTTTTTCCAATTATCTGGGCTGATTCCCAGTTCCCTCCAATGTCAGGCTGTGACTCTCCAGACAAACATTTTTAATTTTTCTCTCACCCTTCTGACTTGAAATCACTAAAAATTAAAAATGCCTTTTTCCTAAGGCCCTAGGAGCTCATCAACTTGGCTTTGAAGAAAAATCACTGCAGCAGTTTATATTTGGACAAACTTTACACACAAACTGCAGTCCAGGAAAATCCATCAGATAGCCACTGGGCATCTCAGCTCAATTCCCTTCAGACTCTAGAAGAAAGTAGTTTATAGACTACTCTAGGCATTAATCGTTGTTTTTCTTCTGTTTCCATAGAAATGCCTTTTGCTAAAAAATCGGTTTGCCGGCATCATATATAGAGGCCTGGCTTTGAGAACCCATCTACAACACCATCTCCTGAAATGTCACATAATTTTTTAGTTGGACTGGCCTATTCCCAGAAATGACAGGCTGTTTTAATGAGAGCCTTGCCACTCTTGTACTAACTTGATTTTTCTCTCCACAGCCACCAACTCAGCTTTCAATGTGTGAGGTTTCCAGGGGAGTTTCAGACGGGGGAATGCCGGGGCTCAGAAATGAGTACCCCAAAAATGGTGTTTTGACATGCTGGACTAAAGAAGCAGTTTAAGGTCTCTCTGACCTTCCTTCCCTTCCTTCCTGTCTCTTGATCCTCTTTTTTCCCTGAAAGCACAAGAGGAAGCTGTTCTCTGAAGTTCCCTTGTCTGCCTAAAGGCCAGATCTGCCTAAGAACCTAATATTCCCTGACTTTTCTTGAACTTGCTCATATTGCAGGAAGAAAGACTGAAGTCTGTCGACATACCTGAACAAATTTTTGTAGCAAAGCATTGTCTTCTATTTTGGTTTCATTCAGAATTTCAAACAGAATCATTTATCAGCCATTGACTGCTCTGTGGGCCCAACAGACATTCCCAGGCCATCGTAATTTCTCCAAGTTAATTCATTTCCCCCAAACATCATTTACTGTCCCTCAGATAGCCATACTTCCCCGTCTCCCCTTTGCCTATTAAGCAGGGTATATAAACACCTGTACCCCACTGAGTTAGTGAATAATCATTCTCATGCTATTCCCCTGTGCTACACATGTTAAAATACATTTTGTATGCATTTTCTCTTATTCATCTACTTTTTGTCAGTTGGCTTTGAGTGCAACATCAAAGTGCTAAGGGGAAGTTCTCCTCTGGCCCCTGCAATAGATACAGATAGGTTGATTATGCCGGTCAGATATTTTAATCTTAGCTCTTAACTTGTCCGTTGAGTGGTGAGCTGTATTTTATATTAGTTTTCTGTTGCTGCTTAACGAATTAACACAAACTTAGTGGCTTAACACAGCACAAATGTATCATCTCACCATGTCTGTGGGTTGGGAGTCTAGACATCAGGTAGGTGGGGCCTCTGCCTATAGTCTCACTAGGATGAAATCCAGGTGACGGCAGAGGCTGCAGTCTCACCTAAGGCTCAGTAGCAGGTAGAATCCCATTCCTTGTGCATGTATGACTGACTGAGGCCCTCAGCTCCTAGGAGCTGGCTGTTGTGCCCTGCTAAGTAGCCCTTTCCACATTACGACACTGAACGTTCCCAGACAGCAAGAGAGCATCTGCTACTTCGCGTCTCTTTTAAGGGTTCACCAGATGACATCAAGAGCAAACTCCCTTTGATTAACTCAAGATCAATTAGTTTGGACCTCAACGACACCTACAAAATTTGACTTTTTCCATATGGTGTCATCTAATCACAGGAGTGACATCCCATCACATCCATAAATTTTGTCCCACTCAAGAGGAGGACATGTACAGGCCATGTATACCAGGGTTGGCAATCGTGGAGGTCATCTTAGAATCTTGCCTACCACCCATTAGAAAAAAAAATCGATTTCAGTTCTACACCTTTGAAGATTTCCATCTCTGATGGTTTCTGATGTGGTTCGCTGTGTCCCCATCCAAATCTCATCTTGAACTGCAGCTCCCATAATTCCCACATGTTGTGGGAGGGACAGAGTAGGGGGATAATTGAATCATGGGGGCAGTTTCCCCATCCTATTCTCACGGTAGTGAAGAAGCCTCACGAGATCTGATGATTTTATAAGGGATTTTCCCTTTCGGTTGGTGTTTATTCTCTTTTGTCATGGTGTGAGACGTGCCTTTCACCTTCTGCCATGATTTTGAGGCCTCCCCAGCCACATGGAACTGTGAGTCTATTAAACCTCCTTTTCTTTGTAAATTACCCAGTCTCAGGTATGTCTTTATCAGCAGTGTGAAAACGAACTAAAACAGTTTCCAATGCCATTTGGTTAAGAACTTGAAACTTTCATGCTCATCTATTAAAAGGAAATAAATATCTGCCCTTCCTGCATGGTTCTTTTGGGAGTGCTTTGCGATGTGGGGAATAAAAATCCCAGCTCAGGTAGTACAGCAATAAGAATAATCTACAAGTAAATGGTTTTCAGTTATGGTTTGGCCAAAGAACCAGCTCTGTGACTCTGTTTTTTGATTGTTCCCTCTCCGTGCGAAGGCTGACTTCTCTCATGGTGGACAAGTGACTGCAGGAGTGTGTGTGTGCATCAGCCGTCTTCAGAGTAGGCAGATGCTTCTCTTTCTCAAAACATCAAGCCACAGAATACCTCATCACTCCAGTGAACCAGTCCCTGGGGCCAGGGAGACTCCATGTGAAGATTAGCCTCTGGCTGGGTTTTTGTCTGTCCCAGAGCTCATCTCTATGGCAAAGTGAGCAGGATCAGAGCCCACTCCCGACCCCAAGTTGAGAGTGGAATCAACTCCACCCAAACTGAGGCTGCTACAATTTAGGGAGGGCACAGTGGCTGCTTGGAAGTTCCCCCTCATCACCACCCCCAACCTGGGTCCCTATGGTGCCCACCACGATGTTGCTGAACTATAAACCCATCCAGTCTTATGGTACTTACCAAGCTGCGAGACACTAGGCTGAGTGCAGGGGTGGAAAAGGCAGTCACGGCCCCACGCACCTGCTGCACACGCCATCCTGGGGAGAAAAACACAGCTGAAAAATGCTAATAGGAAAGCATGAACTTGTTCAGACGTGCACCACAGGAAGCCTGTCTTGGAACTGTCATACTCCGTGGATATGGAGACAGTGGGTGGGTGGTACCACAGAGGAGTGCGGGTGTGTGGTGCACACTGGCCCACCCTCCCTGCTGGGCCAACTGTGTACTCACCCCCTCCTATTTAAAGCACACTTTGGCAGGCCAGGTGCAGAGGCTCATGTCTGTAATCCCAGGCAGATCGCTTGAGCCCAGGAGTCCAAGACCAGCCTGGCCAACATGGTGGATAAAACCATATCTCTACAAAAGATATGAAAAATTAGCAGGGTGTGGTAGTGCATGCGGGTAGTCCCAGCTACTTGGGAGGCTGATGTGAGAAGATTGCTTGAGCCCAGTAGTCCAAGGCTGCAGTGAGCTGTGATTGCATTACTGTACTCCAGTCTGGGCAACAGAGGATGACTCTGTCTCAAAAAAAAAAAAAAAAAAGTACACTTTGGCTATCTATGGCATATAACAAATGGCTACAGTACCAGCACAGGCTCAACACATGATCTATTTATCTCCCGGATTCCCTAGGTCAGGCGTCTGGGCATGACTTAACTGTGTTCTCTCCTTAGGGTCTCACAGGGCTGCAGTTGAGGTGCTGGCTGTGCTGCATTCCTTTCTGGACCCTGGGATCCTCTTCCAAGTCCATGTCATTATGGACACTATTTAGTTCCTTGCAATGTGGGCCTGAGGCTCCGGCTTCCTTGATGGATGGCAGCTGGGGCACTCTCAGCTCCTAGAGGCATCTGCTGTTCCTTGCCACACGGCGCTCACAACACTGCAGTTTGTTCTGTGGAGGTCAGGAGGAGGGAGTCTCTGCAGCTTTAGATCTCTCAGCCTTCTTCTGTCTCTGTCCCCAAGAATCTCTTTCCAAAGGGCTCACCTAATGAGGCCTGGCTCACCTGCACTTAAGGGGTGGGGATATACGGGGCATGCAGGCCAGGAGCTCGGAATCTCAAAGGCCATCTTCCACTTCCGCCTGTCACCAAGTTCCACCCCCACCATGCAAAGAAAAGCTTCTTGAGTGAATGGAGGCTTACAATTAACTATTTCTCTTTAAAAGTGCTACATTCTGAAGGCCACTGGGTAGGTAGTGATGAAGTGGCTGACATTTAGAGCCAGAATGATTGCAGGAGGGCATGCTGCTCCCACCACAATGGCCTCAGCTGCTGACTCCAGCAGATGACAGCTTGCACAGTCCTCTTGGAGAGATGTGCAAGGTCAGTTCTGTGCACACTCCACACCCCCAAGCTTTGCTCCTTCTGCAAGATTCACAGAGAACTTCCGCATCAGGAAGTGCCAGGGTGCACCTGCCATCCTCCCACCCCATGTTCCTTGGGTGAGGCTCAGCTTGTCCTGCAGTTTGGCTGCCTGTTTAAAGGGACAGAGCCTGGTGATGGGGCAGCTCTGAAGACCCTCCATGCTCCCTGAAAATCCTGCTAAGGTTAGGAGCTGCCGCCGCTTGTGGAATCAATGTCCAACCTGCTGCTGTCCCACAAGAAGCTTAAGTTTAGAGACAATTAGCTGACAAATTTGAAAAGACTAATAAGCCCTACTCACACCTTCCCGGCTAACTGATACTGTTTTCTCCTCTGCAGCTTGCAGAGAGGATTCCTAACTTGTGGGAGGGACACAGAGTGTGGAGAGGGGATTAAAGGCATCCTTTTCCTCCCTTCATTAAAAATGACATCTCTCGTTTATTTTGAAGAAAATGGGAGCTGTCTTGAGGTTTCCTGTCCTGGCACCTGGAGATTTTTCTCTGTTGTTAAGAACTTGCAAAATATACAAATGTCCTGCATAGAATAAGGTACCCATTTTTTTTAATTGGTTCGTTCTGATAAAAAGACTGATTTTGTCCAAAAAGTAGCTGGTTTTCTTGAGCTCTGGGTCTGTTTTCATTCTTCCGCCTTAAGTGAGAGTCTGCCATGTTTTTAACCTCTGCTCAGGGAGATTGCAGGTGAGAAAGGCGTCGTGCAACCTTGGCACCAGCTCTTCCACAACATGGCCACTTTACGTGGGGGTCGCTTCAGTCCCAGGTGAGCAGCTCTGTGAGTCCCGATCGGGAGCAGGACGCCTCGTTTCAGACACTCATGGTGTCTTGGACTCAGCTGTTTCAGACTTGGTTGAACTGAGGCACACTGTCCCCTGAGCACAGGTAGGCTGCCCACTTTCAAAGAGGACTCCAGAGGGAATTGCTGAAACCACAATATGCCTGTGTGCACACTTGCACACACGTGGACCTACACAAGCGGCAATGCATGTACATGCGTAATACACGTATACACTTGTACTAAGAAAGTATCTTTATTTTATTTCCTTTCTCCTTTATCATGTGACATAAGATCTATTGACTTCACATCAGCATTTAAGCATGGTTATCTTTCTGTAAGTATTTGCGTTGGGGATCGGTGCATTTCTGGTTGTACGAAGGAAAGTTGCATTATGTTAGGCATAATTATGACATTATTATTGTCTTTATTTGAAGATTATGTATGATCTCAGGAATGTGTATGGGTTCAGGTTGACAAGGGGTGGACTTGTGATGGTTAATGCTGAGTGTCAACTTGATTGGATTGAAAGATGCAAAGTATTGATCCTGGGTATGCTTGTGAGGGTTTTGCCAAAGGAGATTAACTTTCGAGTCAGTGGGCTGGGAAAGGCAGACCCACCCTAAATCTGAGTGGGCACCATCTAATCAGCTTCCAGTGAGGCTGGAATATAAGCAGGCAGAAAAATGTGAAAAGAGAAACCAGCCTAGCTTCCCAGACTACGTATTTCTCCCATGCTGGATTCTTCCTGCCCTCGAACATCAGACTCCAAATTCTTCAGTTTTGGGGACTCAGACCGGCTTTCCTGGCTCCTCAGCCTGCAGATGGCCTATTGTGGGACCTTGTGATCATGTGAGTAAATACTTAATAAATTCCTCATATATTCCATTAGTTCTGTCCCTCTACGGGACCCTAATACAGTTCCCCATTCATTAAAGGTCCAATGCAGGTTGGTAGGGGCCTGAGCTAACTGTCATCCCTCAGGGAAAGAATCTGCCAAGCCTCCCTCTCGGAAATAAGGAACATGCTCGCACTGTCACAGAAACAAGCAGAAGGGAGTGTGGTGAATCACATACTGGATTTGGAGGCTTCTATCCAGAATTCACACACATATCTCTGCCCACATTGCACTATTCAAAGCAAATCCTGTGGCCATCTCCAACTTGAATGGGCCAAGAAGGTAGGATCTGGGTGATCCCACCATATGCCCAAAAGAAGAACCAGAAATATCTGGTGACCAGCAACAGTATCTGCTACACCCCTGTACTGGCTTGCTCAGGCTGCCACGAGAAAGCAGCACAGACTGGAGGGCTTAAACAACAGAAATGTGCTGTCCCACAGTTGTCCCGCCATTCCAGGGGGCCAAGAGCCCAAACTCAATGTGTGGGCAGAGCTAGGCTCTTCTGAGGGCTGCTCAGGCCTCTCACCTACCTCCTGTTGGCTGCTGGCAACTTTTGGTGTTCCTTCACTTGTAGAAGCATCACTCAGTATCTACCCTCATCATCACGTGGCTTTCCATATGTGTGCCTGCATGCATGTCTCTGTGTCCAAATTTCCCCTTTTTATAAAACTACCACTCATATGGGATTGGGGCCCATCCTAGGACCTCATCTTATCTTGATTATCTCTGTAAAGACCCTATTTCTAATCAAGGTTATATTTACAGGTACTAGGAGTTAAGATGTTTGTATATCTTTGAGGGACACAATTTAACCCATGACATCTCCCACCTCCAAAGCTCTCCACTGGTGTGAGCCCTACCTTGCCCTCAGTCTTGGGAATAGAGAGATAAAAACCACATCAATTCTGATGTTGTGAGCCCAAGGAAACACATACATGTGATGAAAAGTGATAAGAATATAACTAAATGTTTATCTGTGATCTGTGATAATCCCAATCTTTTGACCTGTGACTGATATGGTTTGGCTGTGTCCCCACCCAAATCTCACCTTGAGTGGTAATAATTGCCACATGTCAAGAGTGGGGCCAGGTGGAGATAATGGAATCATGGAGGCCAATTTTTCCCATACTGTACTCCTGGTTATGAACAGGTCTCATGAGATCTGATGGTTTTAAAAAGGGCAGTTCTGCTGCACAAGCTCTTCTTGTCCGCTGCTGTGTAAGACATGCCTTTGCTCCTCCTTCACCTTCCACCATGGTTGTGAGGCCTCCCCAGCCATGTGGAGCTGTGAGCCAATTAAACCTCTTTCTTTTATAAGTTACCCAGTCTTAGGTATGTCTTTATTAGCAGCATGAGAACAGACTAATACAGTGACCCACTGAGGCAGATAGCAGATTCTTTGCTAAGGGTACACCCCTTGGTCAGAGATGTTGCCCGTTTCATGGACAAGAAGCCTGGGGCTGCACAGCTGAAGTGACCTGAATGTTTGTGTACCCCACAGTTTCTGTGTTGTAATTCTAACCCTCAAGGTGATGGCATTAGGAGGTGGGATCTCTGGGAGGTGACCACCTTATGAAGGTGGAGTCCTAAGGAACAAGATTAGTGCCCTTATAAAAGAGGCCCTTGGCTGGGTGCAGTGGCTCACGCCTGTAATCATAGCACTTTGGGAGGCCAAGACAGGTGGATCACCTAAGGTCAGGAGTTTGAGACCAGCCTGGCCAACATGGCAAAACCCCATCTCTACTAAAAATACAAAAAATTAGCTGGGTGTGGTAGTGTCTGCCTATAATCCCAGCTACTCAGAAGACTGAGGCAGGAGAATTGTTGAACCCAGGAGGTGGAGGTTGCAGTGAGCTGAGATCGCACCACTGTACTCCAGCCTGGGACACAGAGTGAGACTCCGTCTCAAAAAATAAAATAAAATAAAATAAAAGCCCTAAAGAGTACCCTCACGCCTTCCGCCATGTGAGGACATTGTGACAGGACAGCCGTCTGTGAACCCAGAAATGGGCCCTCACCAGACACTGAATCTGCTGGTTTTCTAATCTTGGACTTTCCAGTCTCAGAACAGTGAGGAATAATTATCTGTTATTTATAAGCCACCAGTCCATGGTCTTCTGTTGTAGCAGCCCACATGGCCTGAGATGCAACTTTGGGACTGGGGAGATATCATTGAAATGTTTCTTTGTTCTTTAAGATTCCAGGAAAAAAATATACTCAGCTTACATGCAGTGTGTGTGCGTTGCAAGGTACATTATAGGACATATGTTGGTGTGGGGACAAAGGGCTGCATCATCACTCAGTGCCAATGCCTCTTAGGCTGGGCCACAGGGCAGCCTCGTGGAGAACTGAAGAACGTCTCTGCATCTCTCCAGGCATCCAGCTGGAGTCAACGTCTTTCTTGGTTCACCTACTCACAACATTCAAATATATATTTATTGAGAACCTACCAGGCACTGTTCTAGGTGCTGGGGAAATATTAAAATATTTCCCCATTAAAAGTAATGACAAAAACCGCACTTACTTCTGCACCAGCCTAGTAGCAGTGAACACAACAGACATACATTCCTGTCCTCGTGAGCTTAAGAAAGAGTGAGATGTGGGGTATGTTCCAGAGTACCTGGCTGTGTCCTGCAGATGCTAGTGATTTGAGGGAAAGTGTGGATTCACTTTGAGTAGAAAGTTAGCAACTCCACCAACACCAGCACCCTCACCTTCCAGGAGCACCCCTGGCAGACATTAACAGACAATTGCAGCATGGCAGACATTAGCAGACGATTGCAACAATCTCTCGACTTCATGATTGCTGACATGGGAACAACTCAGGCATCCCTCCTTTCCATTTGCTTTTCACCCTACAGCCACCCTAGAGTTACGGCCGTTATAGAGCAGAGCCGTCACTCTGGATGCAAGGATTGCTAATATGCCAGGCGGAGCTCTGAAAGTGTTCCTTTGCCAACTCATCCAGTCCTCTCTACAGCTTCATGAGGCATAATTTTCTCTGTTTTCCAGATGGGGAAACTGAGGCCACCAGGGTCGCCAACTCAGTAGCAAGAAGGGATGTGCAGCCTGGATCTAGAGACTGTGCTCCTCACAACCAAGGCAGATCCAGGCCCTGGGGCTTGGCTGGATGACTGGGTGCTGGCCACTCTTCTCCATAGCACAGCTTGGAGTTCTGCAGAAAATCCGACTCCCAATGTCTTAGGAGAGCAAGGATTTGGAGACACGTCCCCTTGGGAAGTCTCTCAATCTTCCAAGCCCTCACATTTCCTTATCCATAAACTATGGATAAAAATACCTACCCCTTGGGATTCTTAAGAGAGTAAGAACAAAATCAAGCCTGCAGGACAGGTGACAAGTGACAAGCACAGCCTTTTCCCTGGTGATGACTTCACAGACATGCGACCCGAACATGGTCTCAGGGCCCTGCGCTTAGAAAGGCTCATGCTAGGTTTAATATCTTACTATCATCATTTTGAAATTCTTAATAATTTATGAATAGGGAGAACCGATGTTTTCCTTTTGCTTTGGACCCTGAAAATTACGAAGTCAGTCCTGCTTCCCCACCAGAAAATGGGCTTCTTCCCGGGAAGGAATGTCTTGGTGTGGTTGTCCCTGTCATCATCGTTGTTGTTTTCCATTTCTTCTCCTATGCAAGGCGGGCTGTGGGGATGGGAGGAAGGAAACACTCGTGCACCCAGAGGATACCCTCACCCCGTGGGCCGCCCCTTGGGAAAGGGAAAGGCGTGCTGACTTGGAGTAAGGGAGGCTGCTGGCCATGCAGCAGGAGAAGGGGGTGCTCTGTTTTCTTGCTGTTGCAGGAGAGCTTGTGCCCACCGCTGGCCGGGCTGCTGTCCATGCCTGGCTTTGCTTCGGGAGCTTTCTCTTTCGACCTCATTTACTCCTCAGGACAGCCCTGAGGGTTGGTGTTATGCTCCCCAAGTTATAAACGAAGAAACTGAAACCCAGCAATTACTCCCCCACCCCCAAGGTCGAGCAGCTGGCAGCTGGATTGCAGCAACCTCCTGTTTCATCAGGGCCAAGATGCCAATTTTCCTGAGACCTTAGCGAGCTGGTAAATAAGGCATTCATGAGAAAGAGGCCCAGCTCCATACCATGTGGAAGAGAGCTGAACAGAGCTGCTCTTAGAAGTCACTTAGCAGCCTATTTTCAAGTAAATAAAATAAAGGAAAAAAATAGGAGAAGGAATGGGAGATTGAGGAGTTTTACACACTAAAAAAAGGGGACTCGAGAACCAATCCTGCTGGGCCTTTGTACTTGCTTGTTTCCCCTCAACGAGATTTCCAAAAAGAGATGTTTAGACACAGTGGGGCCTGTCTGTCTGGACTCATAAAATGTTTGATAGCATCTCGTGGAATTTTTATTGGCAGAATTACTTAAATTGGCTGGGATCAGAACATTGTCACAAGGATGGAAGGCTGCATCACTGCTTGTAAATACAAGGTCATCATGAACAGCAAGGGAGAGCACTGGAACACTCTGGGATCTGTGGAAGTCCCATATTTCAATTAACTTCCCTGTCAATAATTAAAATGAGTAAATGTGGTTATCTGGGAAAGGGGGTGTCATGGATGTACTTGGAAACATAGATATTGTCTAAACATGAACAGCAATGACAGTGGTGATAATATTAACCAGTAACACCACCATAACAACCTTGTAATGATGTCACCCACAGGAGTCCTGGTCAGCAAACCAGGAAGGAGCTGCTCAGACATAGCCATGGCTGTGGCACGTTATGTCTTTGAGTCTGGCTCCAAAAAATGGACTCCAGGCCATGACTGGTAAGCAGTGAAGAAGGTCTGGTTCAATGTAGTCCCACCTACTTCCGTGTTTACTTCTAAGACTAAAACACAAGTGTCAGGAAAGCAGGGACTTCACCCGCCTCTCACCTCTATGACTCTGGAATCTGGTATTGAGCCGGCTGGAGACGTGTTTCTGAGTCCATGAACAACACAAAAATAGCGAGGGAGTCTGACAATGGAAAAACCCCAACAGCTGACCCCTTGGTGTCAAGGTCGTCCTCAGGGTTGATCTGTATTAATTGGAATGGGCTCTGCAAATGCCGATCTCCACCTTTCTCCCCAAACATGTCAGTATCAGCGAGAGCTCAGTTCCCTAGAACATGGCATAATTCACCTTCCGCAATGTTCTGCGGTCTAATCTTCATGACAGCCAGAAAAGGTACGCAGAGCTGACGTTCTTACTGCCTTGTTTTACTTGCCAGGAAACAGAGACAAAAGGAAGGAACTGACTTATCTGGGACTTGTGAGTGGGGACGACGTGCGACCCCAGCCAAAATGACACTGACTCCCCATACCGCCTCTGAGAGTCCCTGTCACCAGGACGTCAAGCCCCGAACCATCTCGACTGCTTCTCCAATACTTTCTAACTCTTCTAATGTTCCTTCACTTAAATAATCACGAGTTCTATGATGATGGCATTGCAGTATGTTTTCATAACATCCACAGAGGATATTGTAACCGCAAGTGTTAAGCCACATCTTTTTCCAGTCCAATGTAACGATCCTGAAGAATCTTTGTCCCCCAGATGAATGCATTTATCAGTTCTGGTTCTGCTCTTCTTCCTCAGCTTGTGGCTGACTGTCGCTGGTGTTCCGGGAATCCTAAGACTGTATGGGGGATGCTCTGAAGCACCCCAGCCTCCAGCTTGCGAGGCCCGGGTCCTCACTGCCTGCTGCTTGACAGACAAGTCCTGCATCCTTTTGTTTCATGTATGGCAGTTCCATTTCTGGTACCCATTGCTGTACTAATGAGAGAACAGTCTGCACAGGGCCCAGACTAACCACAATAGAACTATCGCTCCCATGGTCTAGCTCAGATGTATGCAGCCATGGCCCAAAGGGCAGCTGTGACTGCTCAGCTCACAACATCCTCCTGGGGTTACCGGGAAGCACCAGCCCTTGATGTCACCCAGCCCGAGGAGGACGAAGGACTAGGGAGGGCACAGCTGCACCTTGAAGGGAAGACCCCTGGAACCAGCACACATCATTTTCATCTGCACCCCATGGTCTGGACTGAGCTCACATGACCTCAACACACAGGAGGACGCATAGGAAACGCAGGCTTCATATGGGCAGCCACAGTTGCCCGCCCAGCTGGCAAGGAAGATGCCAGGACTGAAAGAAGACAGGACCAGCAGTCTTCCCCAAGTGACCCAGGGTGAGCTCTGTCACCTGAGCCCCAGCAAGGAAAATAGCATCACTGCTAGTGTTGCCATGCGGAGTAAAAGGAGACCATCCACACGGAAGACGCAGTACGGTGCCTGTCGCACTGAGAGCACTCACAAATGACCACTGTCTTCACCACCAGCGCCATTTGCTAGTGACATTGGTTTGGGGAAAACGCTGATGAGGGCTGTTAGCACCTGAATCCCAGGACCAGAGCTAAGAGGAGGACAGCTCGCTCTCACAGAGCCCCGGCTGTAGTCCTGGCAGCATGAAGTCCCAGGGAAGGCAGACAACGGAGGTTGCTTCTGCCTCCCCGTAGACTTTTCCCTGTGGGGTGGTAGAGCTTTGCTTTCCTGCGTGTCTCAGAGTGTGCAAAGATGTGCGTGTCTGTGTATGTGTGTGTGTGTGTGTGTGTGTGTGTGTGTTTAGTTAAGATGTATTGTTCCTTCTCTCGGTTAGAACATGAAGCTTCCCAAGAGGTCGGGGAAACTGGTCTGTAAGTGAAGGCATCCACACTGCCCAGCCCTTTGATCCTGCTTCGAGTCCCACTTCTGGCTGGAAGAGGCTCCTACCCTCTCTGGCTGGGAGAGACTTCAAGTTTAAGAAGGAACCTCTGGGTGGCAATGAAGAGACACCCTCAACCCTCCATATCCACTCCATTAGTGACGGAGACGCAGACATTCCATGGCCCCATGAACACCCTCGCCCAGGTGAACACCAACCCTCATGGGGCCACCCCTACATATCCACACCATTAGTGATGGAGACAGACATTCCGTGGCCCCAGTAACACGCTCACCAACACATGTCACCGATGGAAGTCCCGGGCACACTCCCCACACGTAGATCCACACACACTCTCCCACTTCCATGACAGCGGCACAGGGACACACGTACCCACCCTGTGTACGCGGCTCACCCACGCACACCCAGCACAAATGCTGGGCACACCCTCTCAGCTCGGGGTCTGGGGATCAGTTTGGGGTCGGGGGGATACCCTTTTGCAGCATCCCTTTGCGTTCGCTGGGAAATCACACTCCAAACCACAACTTCATCATCCTCAATCAATAGGAAGAATCTCAGCCATCAACCTGTCTGTGCATTGACATTTATTGCCAGTAGGTGTCAGGCAGATATTATCTGCTCCTGCCTGGCAAGCAGCCGCTTTGGAGTTGAGTCCCCTGTAGGGGAAAGATGTATTAAGGGAAGAAACAGAAACAGGAGGGAAAAGGCGAGGGCCTTAGGGCTCTAAGCTCGGAGGTGGGGCCGGGGCCTGTGTGGACCTGGGCATTTCAGGCCCTTGAGTTAATATGGAGCACGCCTGTGGGCAGGTGGCAGGGGCTAGGCATGGGTGGGATAGAAGTTGTGTGTTGCCAGAAGTGCACAGTGAGTGTGATGGATGTGGTGGGGGGAGGGCTTCCCCGTGAATCTGCGAGGCCCTGTCGAGTGTGTCTGTGTCACAGAGCAAACCCCGCAACTGGGGTTCAGCCTGGAGGCTGTGTGGGTTCTTGTTTCCTACAAGAAGGAATTCAAGGGCAGCCAACAGAGTACAGTGAAAGCAAGTTTCTCAAGAAAGTAAAGGAATAAAAGGGTGCCAGAGCAGCCCCGAGGGCTGCAGGGATTTTTATGGTTATTTCTTGATTGTAGGCTAAAGAAAGGGTGGATTATTCACGAGTTTTCTGGGACAGGGTGGGGAATTCTCAGAACTGCGGGCTTCTCTCTTCTTCAGACCACTTAGGGTAGTTTCCCGACATTGCCTGACATTTGTAAACTGTAGGTGTGTCTTTTAACATGCTAATATATTATAATTGGCATATTATAATCAGTAAGGATGACCAGAGGTTGCTCTTGCAGCCGTCTTGGTTTTGGTGAGTTTTGGCAGTTTCTGGCTGGCTTCTTCACTGCATCAGGTTTTATCAGCAGGGTCTTTGTGACCTGTGCCTTGCAAACCAGGCCTGCGGATTTCTATCTCACCTGTTCTAGACAGAGTCACTCTGGTGCAAAGGCCTCTGACATCCATGTGTGTGTGGGCGTGGGTAATTGTATGACCGCTTCCAGAGTGCGGGTGTGCAGACCCTTGTGGCCCCAGAGGTCAGATCATGTGGCAAGCAGCCTGCAGGTGGGCTGGGGTGAGGGTAAGGAGGGGGCTCTGTGTGAGCCTCTAGCTCACTCAGGCATAGCTCTGGGGCCTCAGCACACAGCTTGGTTTGGTGTTGTGCTTGCCACACAGAAAGGACTTGCATCTGGTCTGGGTCTGAATCAAAGGAAGTGGAGGCCCCAGAGCAGGGGCTGGAGGGCTGTTTACAAAAGATTTTGCTGTGTCTTGCTGGGGGCTGCAACTTGAGGCTTCTGAATTCTACTTTCCATTTCTCAAGATGATATGTTGGCTGCCACTTAAAATATCCCAGACATTCCTCCCTGCTTTAATAACAATCATTAGACTCAGATAATGGCTATTGATGAGGGTGTTTTGTTATTGTTTGTGGTTTCTTGCTTTTTACCTGGCTTTTACAGTAAACCAGGTTTCCTATAGCCCCATGAATTATGGCAAGGCCCCTTCCTGGTGGAAACCAAACAAAATTCCAAGCCCCCAACCAACTGAACAGACATCCCTCTCTTGGCCAAGAGGATCCCACAGAAACCTGAAAAAATAGCTCAGGCTATGATAGGAAGGGAGTAAGGCACACTTCCTTATATCCCCTCCCTTTGGAGTTTAGGCACAACTGACCAGAACTAATGTTAAAGTAGAGATCATAAGACGGACAAAACAGACTCTTTGTGGCAATAAAATTCCAAATTCCAACCTGACTCTGGTATAGCATCACCTGACGGAGAGCAGACCCTGAAGGAAATCAAAGTATTTTACTCTAAAATATATTTCTTTGACATATTTTGAAATAGCCCTGCAAAGCTGTCTCTTGTGGGGAACATTTACGTTCAATACAGAATTTTCTTCCTTTTCTAGGTCTTTTCCTGATCTAGGAGAGATTTAACTACAGCCTAACACCTTTTAAGTTCCCCAAGGAGACATTTACCCTCCATTCTCTCTGAAACCTGCTACTTATAGGCTTCATCTACATAACAAGAACCTTGGCTTCCACAGCCCCCTTTATCTTAACTCAGGCATTTCTTTCTGCTGACTTCAGCTCTTAAGGCAAAGCTTAATTCATTCAACCAAGTGGCCATCAGAAAATCTTTGAAACCATCATGACCTATAAGCCCTCCCCACCCCCTACCCCTGCCCCACTTCAAGATGTCCCACCTTTCCAGGCTGAACAAATGTATACCTTATACGTATTGATTTACGTCTTTGTCTGTAACTTCTGTATCCTTGAAATGTATTGGCTGGATGTAGTGGCTCATGCCTGTAATCCCAGCACTTTGGGAAGCCAAGACAGGTGGATCACTTGAGGTCAGGAGTTTGAAACCAGCCTAACTGACATGGCGAAACCCCATCTCTACTAAAAGTACAAAAATTATCTGGGCACGGTGGCAGGCACCTATAATGCCAGCTACTGGGGAGGCTGAGCCAAGAGAATTGCTTGAGCCTAGGAGGGGGAGGTTGCAGTAAGCGGAGATTGCATCACGGCACTCCAGCCTGGGCAACAAGAGCAAAACTCCATCTCAAAAACAACAACAACAACAACAAACAAAAATTATCCAGGTGTGGTGGTGCATGCCTGTAATCCAGCTACTCAGAGGCTGAGACAGGAGAATAGCTTGAACCCGGGAAGAGAAAGTTGCAGTGACCCGTGATCACACCATTGTACTCCGGCCTGGGCGATAAGAGGGAACTCCATCTCTCTTCTCTCTCTCTCTCTCTCTCTCTCTCTCTCTCTCTCTCTCTCTCTCTCTATATATATATATATATGTATGTAAGCTATAACCTGACCCCCTTAGGCACATGTACTCAGGACCTCTTGGGACTGTGCCCAGGCCATGGTCACTCACAATGGACTCAGAATACACCTCTTTAAACATTGTTAATAGAAAAACATTAGACAAATTCAATTTAACAGAGTTTAATTTAACAAGGGAAAAAAAGAAAAATTCTTGAATGCAGTAGCCTCCAGAATCACAGCAACCTCAATTCCTGCCTCCTCAGAAGAAGGAATTCAGCTAAGGGGCATGAGGCAGAGGGAGACAGTGAGGCAAGTTTTAGAGCAGGAGTGAAAGTGTATTAAAAAGTTTTAGAGCAGGAATGAAAGGAAGTAAAGTACACTTGGAAGAGGGCCGAGCAGGTGAGCGACTCAACGGCACAGTTCCAACTTTGACTTAGGGTTTTATATGTCGGCATACTTCTGGAGCTTTGTGTCCTTTCTCTCCTGGTTCTTCCCTTGGGGTGGGATGTCTGCATGCACAGTGGCTGCCAGCACTTGCAGGGAGAGGGGCACCACATGTGCAGTGTGTTTACTGGAGTTGTGTACACACACACTTAAGGCATTCTTCTCTTACCAAATGTCCCTAGGAGGCGTCATAGACCAGTGAAACTCCACCGTTTTTGCCTCTTAGTGCGCATGTTTGAACCGACTTGCCCAGCTCCTCAGATGTTATCAGGAAGCTGCTGATCACAAGTTCCGGATGTTTCTATTGCGAAACTGCCTTTCCCTGGCGCTGGCTGCAACCAATTATTATTTTAGAGAAACGGTTTAACCACTGCTTGACCATCACATGATCATTCCCTGATATTTCTGGTTGGTGTTGGGTGGGGCCTCTCCTGCCCTGTGCATGTCTGAGCAACTACCTTTTGTATCATTATTATTAATGAATTACAGAAGAGAATCTTTCTCTCAATCTCTCCTTCTCTTTCTCTCTTCCCAACCCCCATCAAATGATAAGGTGCCTTGTCACCACGGCACAGAGTCGTCAAGGCTGAAGCTGGGGTGGTGGGGAGGGGAGAAGAGTGGCTTCCCTTGTGGTATTAGTCTGGGCCTCAGATGGGTTGGTAGGGTGGAGGGGGTCTGTGAATCCCCTCAAAGAGTCCACAGTTTTGGGCTCACGTTACCTTCTCTGGGGAGGGAATCCATGACTTTTCTTAAATAAGCAAAAAGTACAAAAGTCTCCAAGAGTGGCCAATTCCTGCTCCACTGGCCCTCCCTGGGGCTTGAGTTTCCCCCATTAAGGCACTGAAGTTCCTATTATTATGCAAATATGTTAATAGAATAACATTTCTACCCATCAGGAATCATTAACATGAGTTAATCTACAAATTTAGAATAAGAAATGAAGAGGACAGGGATCCTAGGGGAACAGCCTGACTTCAATGTGAGAAGAACCTTGAAGGGCTTCCTTCAAGCCTGGGCATTAACTCTCTCCCGACCAAGAGGAGGCCACAAGCGTCTCTGGGACTCCAGTTTTCACATCCACAAAAGAAGAGGGCCGGTACGGAAGACCCTCCTGTGGTTACATCTTCATTTTAGTGTCTTTTTTATGACAAAGCCTCTCATGTCCACTGTAAATCCTTTGCTGTCTCCCTGGGAGGGGCCCTGGAGCACTGACTACCTGTGGCTTTGATTCCAGCTGCATCTGGGAGTGTCCCGTGGGAAATCCAGGAGGTATGCTTGGGAGAGCTATGGGACCTGGCCAGGGACCACAGGGAGGAACAGTCGTTCTCTGGGAGCTGCTTTTCAGGGTCTCTTGTAGGCTCTGCACTTCCCTGGTGGGCTGCCTGCCTTTGGAATCATTGATGTCCATGGAAGTCATGCCATTGGCATTGTGCACTGTGTGCCCCATGCCACTGTGCCCTGGTGACCCTGTGTGTTTAAAACTTTCAATGACCACCCCTATTTTGCTGACATTGTTGAAATGTTGAAGTCATGAAATATAATATATGTAGTGGAACAAAAAATGACTTTACCCTTCTAGTTTCCTTGGCTAGGCTACAAATTAAATTGGCATAAGACAGATTAGCAGGAGAAAAATTATATTTAGTTGTGTTTATACACACAGGAATCTCACAAAACATTAGACATCAAGAAGGGTCAGATGATTAAAACTTAGACAGCATACTGAGCTATGAAAAGAAAAAAAACAGGAGCTTGGAGTTCTAGGGGGTGATGGGGGACCACAGGTTATGGCAGGGCAAGAGGAGAAAATGTATGGTGAAGAAAGGCGGTCTTGTGCAGATAAAAGGTCGGTCAGGTAGTAATAGTTGGGCATGGTGTCAACTTCCAGTTTTCTCCCCTGTGATCAGAGTTAATCTTCCCTGATTGATAAAATTTCTGGGGAAATGATTCATTACAAGGGAGCTCCTTTTGGATAATCTAGTCTTTAGGCAGATCAAGGAAGCTCAGAGAAAGCCGCTCCCTGCATTTGCTGCTTCCCAAGTGCCTTCAGTTTGAAGTAGTCAGCACCCAAAGCGGCATGTTTGGGGTAATGTTTTCTGAATACTTTCATTTGCATAAAGAACAGTGTATGAAACATCACTGCTCAAATTAATACATAGTTCTGAAGTACACGACCACGTAACCATCATTTGAACCAAGACATGGAATATTACTAGCACCCCAGAAGGACCTTAGGATTCCTTCAATAGGAGTGGCCAATGTAAGAGAAAATAAAATTTCAGGACTCCTTAAATTGATTATGCCAAGGGGAAGGTAAGCCCTGGAGACTGAGTCAGTAGCGTATTTCCAATTCTGCTTCTTGGATTACAGCATAACTGTCTTCCTCACTGCTCTTGTTCTGTAAATGACTAGGAGAGACAGACCAGAGCTCCCCTCTTTCAATCACTGATCTTTATTATAGATTAAATGCCTCTTTGTTGTCCCGTACCTAAGTCTGACCAGATGGCCACCAAGTCCCCATGACTCTTACATCTTCAGTGTGGAAGGTTAATATACCTTTCCCGTAAGGAAAAGACCACCTTGACTAATAAGATCATTGTAACTATCCATTAAGGCTTACATAGAAAGATGCTGACATTCACATTCTGTTAAGCTTCCCCAAAATTTGTCTATATACACAGCCCCGAGGTTCAACACTTTACAAGACTGAATGGAAGTCATTGGAAGACTGGCTTCTACTCTTTGGCATCTGTGCTTTCCTGAGCAGCCTGTCTTCAAACTCTGGGCTTGAATAAACCCTCTTTAAACTAGATTCTAACTCTTTTGATAATTTTAGGTTGACACCATCATCTTGACTTTTATTGTGACAGTTTTCTTGCTTTTGTTGTTGTTGCAATAGTTATGCTACCTAAGTGTGTATCCCTAAACACCAGAAATCAGCTTTGCCTACTGTGGAACTTAACAGAATGTGTCTTATGTTGCATCTGACTTCTTTCATTCAAAATTACATTTGTGAGACTCATCCATGCGTGTAGATGTACTTCGTTCATTTTACACGCATGCTTAAGTATTTTTTCATAAGCATATGCACAATTCATGTATCTATTCTACCAGTGATGGAAATCTGGTTTGTTTCAGTGTGGGCTGTAAAAGTAAATAATTCAAACATAAAGCTGTTGAAACTTTATTTTGAGCCTTGAGAGGAAAGTGGCTATGTGGCCTGAGTCACATAGCATGCAGCTACAACTTCTGCTTTTTCCTATAAACGAATAGGAAAGGCCTTGTGGCACTAGAGGTAAGACCCCTCGGATCATCACCCCTCTTCATGTAGTGCTAAAGTGATCTTCCATGGAATATAGTGAGGTGTAACCAACCAAATCACTATAACATATGTACTGACATTGTATGGAAAATGTTGCAACCCTGTCAACAGCCTGTATAAAGGAAACCTTAACCTCCCCACTTTGGAATGCTGACCTATTCTTTTGGAGTCTGTATTTTCAGGGAGACTGTTCTCAAGCTTTGTACTCAAATAAACTCTCAGCTTCATCATATTTCCTGAATCTCATTATTTAAGGTTAACAGGGCTATTATAATAAATGCTGCTATGGACAATCTTGTATACATATACAGGTGCATTTAGGCACCGGGGTATATACCTGGGAGTGAAATCAATGTCATAGGAAATGTGTATATTCAATTTTAGTAGATCACACTCCACTGTGTTGCAAAACAGTTGTAACAATCAACATGTATTTCTGTTGCTCTGCATCCTCAACCAACATTTGATGATGTCAGACTGTAACTTTTGCCAATCACACAGTACAAAGTGACATATTCTAGTGGATTTCATTTGCATTCCTCTGATCATTTTTTAAATGTGTTTATTGGCCATGGGTTGATACTAGGAAAGATTCTTTGCTTGACCAAACTTTAGTCAGGCTCCTGAATCTTCTCCTTGACCCATCTGTGCACTTCCTTGCAAAATTATATTTTAGCAAAAAACCCTGCAAAGCAGTTTAGCCAGAACACACCATGCTGGTTACCCTCAGTGATATCTGATCAGTTTCCTCATTCTCCACCCTCCCCGAGGTGAGGTCTGATCACCTTGGCCTGCCTTCAGCAAGGATCCTATTAGGTGATCTTGTTAGCAGAATGCCCCTCACTCCTGGTGTTTCTTTCCTCTTAATCATTTTCCATGCACTGACTCCTCCCTGTTATCTGGCTATAAATGCCCACTTCCTGTGTTGTATTTGGAGCTGAGCCCAGTCTCTCTCTTCTACCACAAGACCCCTTTGCCGCGGTCTCTATGTCCATCACAATGGTCCTGAATAGAGTCTTCCTTCCTGTGCTTAACAAATGTCATTGAATAATTTTTCTTTAACAAGACTCCTTCTGAGGTGTCCGTTCAACATGTTTGGCTCTTTTTAACGGGGCTATCTCATCTTAATTTCTTTTATTTGTACATTTGCTTGTTTAATGGTGTATTAGTCAGGATTCTCTGGAGGGACAGGACTAATAGGATAAATGTATATATGAAAGGTGGTTTATTAAAGACAATTAACTCACATGATCACAGGGTGAAGTCCCATAATAGGCAGTCTGCAAGCTGAGGAGCAAGGAAGCCAGTCTGAGTCCCAAAACCTCCAAAGTAGGGAAGCTGATAGTGCAGCCTTCAGTCTGTGGCCAAAGGCCCCAGAACCCCTGGCAAACTACTGGTGTAAATCCAAGAGTCCAAAAGCTGAAGAACTTGGAGTCCAGTGTTCCAGAGCAGGAAGCATCCAGCATGGGAGAAAGATGGAGGCCAGAAGACTCAGCCAGTCTATTTCTTCCAGGATCTTCTGTTTCTTCCAGGCTTTATTCTAGCTGCACTGGCAGCTGATTAGATAGTGTCCACCCAGATTGAGGGTGGGTCTGCCTCTCACAGTTCACTGACTCAAATATAATCTCCTTTGGCACCACCGTCACAGACACACCCGGGAATAATACTTTGCATCCTTCCGTCAAGTGGACACTCAGTATTAACAATCACAAATGGCTTGTCTGCCCCTTATCCCTTGAGCAAATCAACTTCCAAATCCTTTCACTTTTTATCTCTAAATGCTTTTCCTCAGCTGTGCTCATTTTCCTCTGCTTTCTACATATCTAACTTCATCCCTAAGTCTCCTGTCTGACCTCTTGCAACTGCCTAAGAGGTTCACTTTGCCCACTACCTACACATAGCCCATTCATCAAGACAGGGGAATTGCAAATGAGAAAGAGTAATTCATGCACAGCCACTGTGCGGGAGACCAGAGTTTTATTATTACTCAAATCAGCCTCCCTCAAACATTCGGGGTGCAGAATTTTTAAGGACGACTTGGTGGGTGGGGGGAAGCCAGTGAGCCAGGTATGCTGATTGGTCAGGAATGAAGTCATAGGGAGTCGAAGCTCTCCTCTTGTGCTGAGTCAGGTCCTGGGTGGGGCCACAAGATCAGATGAGGCAGTTAATAGATCTGGGTGGTGCCAGCTGATCCATCAAGTGCAGGGTCTGCAAAATATCTCAAGCACTGATCTTAGGAGCAGTTTAGGGAGGGTCAGAATCTTGTAGCCTCTAGCTGCATGACTCCTAAACCATCATTTCTAATCTTGTGGCTAATGTTAGTCCTACAAAGGTAGTCTAGTTCCCAGGCAAGAAGGGGGTCTGCTTTGGGAAAGGGTTGTTATTGCCTTTTTAAACTATGAACTGTAAGCTAAGTTTCTCCCAAAGTCAGTTCATGAATGAACAAGGGCAGCTTGGAGGTTAGAAGCAGGATGGAGTTGATTAAGTTAGATCTCTTTCACTGTCTCAGTCATAATTTTGCAAAGGTGGTTTTAATCTTATAACATATTATCCACACGAGTGCCAGATGTGAGTATGGGAAACAAGTCTCAATACCTTAGTCCCTGATTGAAACCCTTCATTAGTCAACATTCACGAGATACATCTAATTCTTAGTCGACCACTTGAGGGCCATAGGTGGAGACCTTGCTCCCCTGTCGGTGGGTTCTGCTGGGTCTTCCTTTTCATGTTGTAGACTGTAATGCTAGACGGATTGCAGTTGCCCCTGCAGGCTTCTGTGTTGTTGCATCTAATTCTTCATGCTTGCCCCTGGAATACCCTTTGTACTTTAAAATATCAGCTTTAGGCAGAGTATGGTGGCTCACATCTGTAATGCCAGCACTTTGGGAGGCCAAGGCAGGAGGATGGATCACTTAAGCCCAGCAGTTCGAGACCAGTCTGGGCAACATAGCAAGACCCTGCTCTAAAACAAAAAAAAATTAGCCAAGAGTGGTGGCACAGGCCTGTAGTCCCAGCTTTCCAGGTGGCTCAGGTGGGAGCATTGCTTGAGCCCAAGAACTCAAGGCTACAGGGAGTTGTGAACACACCATTGCACTCAGCCTGGGTGACAGAGCAAGACCCTGTGTCAAAAAAAAAATTAACTTTACAGATGTGTACGTTAAAAGCCATAAAACTTATTCATTTTAAGTGTAGACTTTTGATGAGTTTTGGCAAATGTGTAGCCATCACTGACAAATATAAAATATTTTTACCACCCCCAAAAGTTGCCTTATGTTACTCAGCGATCAACCTCCTCACCCCCAACCCTTGACCCCAGGCAAACTCTGATATGCTTTGTGCCATCAAAGGCTATTTTTGTCTATTTTAGAATTTCATAGAAGTAACATCATACAGTGTGTGCTTCTGTTTTTGTTTGCCTTGCTTTACTCCTCCATACCATCATATCTATCCGTATTCTGATCTCTTGTGTTGCTGACTAGTATTTCTGCGTGTTGATCTATCTTTTCTTTATTATTTCACCTGAGGATGAACATCTGGCTCTTTCCCAGTTTCTGCTATTATGAATAAAGTGGCGTTGAGCACCTGTGAGTGCATCTCTGTGGACATGCATTTTCATTTCTCTTAGGTAAACATCTGGCAGTGCATTGCTGGATTGCACAGTAAGTGTATGTTTAGCTGAGAAGAAGTTATCAACACCATTTTCCACAGTGGTTGCTCATGACCAGCAAGGCATGCAGATTCCAGGTGATGCACCTCCTTGGAATACTTGGGATTCTCACTTCAATTTTAGCCATTTTAGAGGTACAAAGGGGTATCTCTCTTTACACACTTTAATTTGTATGTTCTGATGACTGAGGATGCTGAGTGCCTTTTCATGTGTTTGTCACTCATCTTTGTGATGCATCCAATTGTTCTGCACATTTTAAAAACTGAGTTGTTCGTCTAATTTTATTGGGTTCTTTAAATAGTCTGGATACATGTTCTTTGTCAGGAATGTATATTGTGGGTGTTTTCTCCTAGTCAATGACTTGGCCTTATTTTCTTTCTTTCTTTTTCTTTTTTTTTTTTTTGTGAGTAACATGGCTGTTTATTTCACCTGGGTGCAGGCAGGCTGAGTCCAAAACAGGAGTCAGCAAAGGGTGGTGGATTATCGTTAGTTCTTACAGGTTTTGGGATAGGTGGTGGAGTTAAGAGCAATGTTTTGGGGGTAGGGGGTGGATCTCACAAAGTACATTCTCAAGGGTGGGGAGAATTATAAAGAACCTTCTTAAGGGTGGGGGAGATTAAAAAGTACATTGATCAGAAACAAATCACAATGGTGGAATGTCATCAGTTAAGGCTATTTTCACTCCTGTGGATCTTCAGTGGCTCCAGGCCATCTGGATGTATACGTGCAGGTCACTGGGGATATGATGGCTTAGCTTGGCCTTATTTTCTTATTGATATGTTTTTTCTTTTTTGAAAAGTCAAAGTTTTTAATGTTGAATGAAGTCCAATTCGTAATTTTTTCTTTTGTGCTTTGTTCTTTTTGTATCTCATAAAATCTTTGCTTACCTCAAGGTCATGAAGATGTCTTCTATATTTTATTCCAAAAGTTTATAGTTTTAGCTTTTATATTTAAATCTAAGATCTATTTCAAGTTAATTTTTACATATGGTGTAAGATAAAAATGAAAGTTCTTTTTTTTTTTTGTATATGGGTGTTCATTGTCTCTGGACCATTTTTGGAAAGACTATCATTTCCCCATTAAATTACCTTGACACCTTTATTGAGCATTAATTGACCATTGAAATGTGAACTTACTTCTTAGTTCTCTGTGCTGTTCCATTGACTTATATGTCTATCCTTATGCCCATACCACACTGTCATGATTACTGTGACTTTATAATTCATGTTGAAATCAAGAAGCAGTAAGTCTCTTATGTTGCTATTCTATTTTCAAAAAATTATTTTGTCCATTCTAGGTTTTCTTTGCATTTCCAGTAAATTTTACAATCAGTTTGTTATTTAAAAAAAAAAATGTGCTGGGTTTTTAAATGGGGTTATGTTGAATTTTTGGTCAATTTGGGATGAATTAACATCTTAATATTGAGTCTTTTAATCTTTGAACAAGATATTTTTCTCCATGTATGTAGATCTTTAATTTCTTTTAGCAATGTTCAGTAATTTTTTAGTGTACACTTAATATACATATGTATATAAACATATATCCCCAAATATTTACATATTTTATATATTTGATATAGTATGTTATACATTATATAATTATACAACTATATTGAATATATATCCTTAAATATTTCACTTTTTTGATGCTATTGTAAATGATGCTGTTTTATGTCTCATTTTTCATTCTTTGCTGCCATTATATGGAGATAAATTTGATTTTTATATTTTGATTTCGTTTACAGAGAACTTGTTGAATTTAGTTATTTATTCTAGTCATGTTTTTAGACATTCCTTAGCATTTTCTACATTCATAGTAGAAAATCTGTGAATAAAGACAATGTTACAGCTTCCTGTTCAATTTGTATGCCTTTCATATATTTTCTTTGTATTGTTACACTGGCTAGGATCTCCAATAACATAGCAAATAGAAATAATGAGAATAGGCATCTCCTTGTTATGTTTTTATAAACGGTCAGGTTTTCATCATTCAGTGTGATTTCAGCAATACGCTTTTGTTTATGCTTTGAATGCCCTTAATCATCAATTCATAATGTTTCGTCTGACTTCTACCTTGATAAGAGTTTTCAACATTATAGGTGTTGAATTTTGCCAAATGCTTCTGAAATGATCTTATGGGCTTTCTTCTATTAATATGATGAAATATATTAATTGATTGAAATATTAGACCTACCTCATCCCTGAATAAACCCAGTTGGTATACCCTTTTTATGTATACCTAAATTTGGTATAGTAAGTTTGTATTAAAGATTTTTGCATCTATGTTCATGAGGGATACTGGTCTACAGGATGTGTGTGTGTGTGTGTGTGTGTGTGTGTGTGTTTTCCTTGGTAAAGTCTCGTTTGGCTCCAACGCATAAATGAGGGGGGCAGTATATATTATTATTATTTTATTTTGTGAAAAAGGTATGGAATTCGTATTATTTCTTCAGAACTGGCATTATTATTATTTACCAGTGTGAAACCATCTGGACCTGGCCTTTTCACTATAGAAGGTTTTTAGTTGTGAATTGACTTAATAGGTATAGAGCTATCCAAATTTTTTCTTATCGTATCAGTTTTGGTCACTCGTATCTGTTAAGGAATTTGTCATTTCATCTACATTGTTCATCTTATTGGCCTAAAGTTGTTCCTAATACCCCCTTATTGCCTTTTTCATGTTTGGAGTATCTGTGTCCCATCTTTATTCTGATGTGTTATTTTATCTGTTTTTATTAACGATTTGTTTAGCTAGAGTTGATGGTTTCTATAAATATTTTCTTTTTTTTTTGAGACGGAGTCTCGCTCTGTTGCCCAGGCTGGAGTGCGGTGGCCGGATCTCAGCTCACTGCAAGCTCCGCCTCCCGGGTTCACGCCATTCTCCTGCCTCAGCCTCCCAGTAGCTGGGACCACAGGCGCCCGCCTCGTCGCCCGGCTAGTTTTTTGTATTCTTTAGTAGAGACGGGGTTTCACCGTATTAGCCAGGGTGTCTATAAATATTTTCAAATAACTCATTTTTGTTTCATTGATTTGTATTGCTTATCAATATTTTATTTTCTTGATTTTCACTCGTTTTTATTATTTTTATATTACTTTTGGGTTAATTTCTTTTTTTTTTTCTAAATTCTTAAAGTGAAAAATTAGATCATTGTTCTTAGAACTTGATTATTTTATAATATAAATATTCAAAGTTATAACTTTTCCTCTAAGCACTATTTTAGCTGCATCACTCAAATTTTCATATGCTGTATTTTTATCCTCATTCAGTTCCATATGTGTTCTAATTCTCCTTTGTGATTTCCTCTTTATGTTTTCATTGTAGTCTGCTTAAAATATTTTCTAATGTCTCTTCTAATTTTTGAGAGTGTTAATTTCCAAATGTTTAGATACAATGCAAACATGCTATTGTTTTTCATTTTGAATAAAATTTCATTGTGATCAGAGTACATAGTCTGTATGATTTAAAATATTTTAAATTTATTGAAACTTGTTTTATGGCCCAATACATGGTTTATATTGGTGCATGTTACATGTGCACTTGATAAGTATACATATTATTTTATTCTTTGATATAATTTTTGAAAAATGTCGAAAAGGTCAAAGCTATTGAGAGTGTTGTTCAAATCTTCTGTATACTCCCTGATTTCCTGTCAAATTGTCCTATCAATACTAAGGAGTGTTGAAACTATAATTCCAAGTATATCTATCTTTCAGTTCTGTCAGTTTTTCCTTAGTGTCTTTTGAAGTTCTGTCATTAGTTACATAAATATTCAGAACCATAATGTCTTCTGGATAAGTAGATCCCTTTATTAGCATAAAATACCCTTTTTATCAAAATTTTCTATGTCAGAAATTAATGTAACCACTCAAATTTTCTTATGCTTGTTAGTAACATTGTACATCTTTTACCGTTTTTTATAGTTGCAACTTATCCGTGTCTTTATATTTATAGTGTATTTCTTGTAAACAGTATATAGATGGGTTTTTAACAGTGATGTGCTGGGGCCAGCACATACTGACCCACAAGAGCTAATTGTTACATCTTCAGGAATTTTGCAAGATGGTAGATGTCACCTTGTACCTTGACATTGATCATCGTGGAAGTCTTTACATCACAAAACCCACAATTGATACAAATTAGGACATTTATTCCACTGGGCAGCTGGTTGTTAAACATTTAGCAGCAGACCACTAGTTTTTTTCTTTTTCTTTTTTTTTCTGTTCGATGATCTCTACCTTTTAAATAGAATATCACAACTATTTACATTTAATGTAATTACCAACATGGTTAAGTCTAAGTGTATTATCCTTCTGTTTGTTTTCCATATGTGTCATTCGTTCTGTTTTAAAGAAACAGACTTTATTTTTGGAGCACTTTTAGGTTTATAGCAAAACTGAGCAGAAAGTACAGAGATTTCCCAAATAGCCCCTGCCCCCACACATACGTAGCCTCCCCCATTCTCAATATCATCCACCAGAATCGTACGTTTGTTAGAACGGATGAACCTACATTGAAACATCATTATCACACAATGTCCATAGTTTACATGGGGTTGATTTTTGGTAGGGTACATTGTATGAATTTGGATAAACTTATAATGATGGGTATCTACCACTGCAATATATACAGAATAGTTTCACTGCCCCCTAAATCCTCTGCCTATCTCTCTCTTTCTCCCCTCAACCCCTAGAAACCACTGATAATGGTACTGTCTCCATAGTTTTGCCTTTTGGAATGTCACGTAGTTGGAATTATATAATATGTATGTAGCCTTTTCGTAGTGGCTTCTTTCACTTAGTAATATGTATTTAAAATTCATCTATGTCTTT
The DNA here is from genome assembly GCF_009764315.1 of Trachypithecus francoisi. NCBI lineage: Eukaryota > Metazoa > Chordata > Mammalia > Primates > Cercopithecidae > Trachypithecus > Trachypithecus francoisi. The sequence continues at coordinate 1,448,129 of NW_022681446.1, read as the reverse complement.
CTGTGGCTTGATAGCTCATTTCTTTCTAGTGCTAATAATATTCCATTGTCTGAATGTACTACAGAGTATTTACGCATTAGCCTACTAGAAGATTATCTTGCTTGCTTCCAAGTTATGGCAATTATGAATACAGCTGCTATAAATGTCTGTTTGCAGGTTTTTGTGTGAACATAAGCTTTCAACTTCTTTGGGTCAATACCAAGGAGCACAATTACTGACTCTGTTAAGAATGTGTTCAGCATGAAACCATGAAACTGTCTTTCAATGTTACTGTGCTATTTTACATTGTCACAACAGTCAATGAGAGTACCTGTTGCTTCATATCCTCATCAGCATCTGCTGTTGTCAGTGTTCTGGATTTCGGACATTCTAATAGGTGTGTAATGGTATCTCACTGTTTTAGTTTGCATTCCCTAATGACTTACAATGTGGAGAATATGTTCATATTCTATTTGCCATCTGTATATCTTCATTGGTGAGGTGTTTGCTAAAGCCGTTGGCCCATTTTTAAATTGAGTTGTTCATTTTCTTATTGTCGAGTTTCAAGAGTTCTTTGTATATTTTGAATAACAGTCCTTTATCAGCTGTGTCTTTTGCAAATATGTTCACCCAGTTTGCAGCTTATCTTTTTATTCTCTTCACAGTGTCTTTCACAGAGCAGAAAATTTTAATTTTGGTTCAGATCCAGGTTATGAGTTCTTTCATTTATGTATCATGCCTGTGGTATTGTATCTAAAAAATCATTCCCAAACTCTAGGTCATATAGATTTTCTTCTATGTTGTTTTCTAGGAATTTAGTTTTGCATCCTACATTTTGAGTTAATCTTTGTAAATGTGTAAGGTCTGTGTCTAGATTTATATCTTTGCCTATGAATGTCCAGTTGTTCCAGCATCATTTGTTAAAAAGGTTATCTTTTCTCCACTGTATTTTCTTTCATGCCTCTGACAAAGATCAACTGACTATATTTATGTGAGTCTACTTCTGTGCTCTCTAGGTGTTCCATTGATCTTTTTGTCAATTCTTTCACCAGTACCACATTGTCTTGATTATTGCAGTTTTATAATAAGTCTTGAAGTTGGGTGATGTCATTCTCTCAATTTTGTTCTTCTTCAGTAATGTGGAGGCACTTTGTGGCCTTTTGCCTTTCCACATAGATTTTAGAATCAGCTTGTCAATGTCCTCAAAATAACTTCCTGGAATTTTGATCAGAATTGCATTGAATCTATAGATCAAGTTGGGGAGAACTGACATCTTGACGATATTGAGTCCTTCTATCCATGAACATGGACTAGTTCTCCTTTATTTAGGTTACTCAATTTATTTTATCAGAGTTCTGTCATTTTCTTCATACCGATTTTGTACATAATTTGTTAGGTTTCTATCTAAGTATTTATTTTGGGGGGGTGCCAATGTAAGTTATTTTACTTTTAATTTCAAGTTGCAGGTGTTCATTGCTGGTATATACGAAAATGATTAAATTTTGTATGTTAATCTTATATTCTATAACCTGGCTATAATCACTTACTATTTCCAACAGTGTTGTGTGTGTGTGTGTGTGTGTGTGTCAATTCTTTTGGATTTTCTATGTAGATAAACACGTTATCTGTGAACAAAGACAGTTTTATTTACTCCTTCCCTTCCCAATCCATGTACTTTTCTATTCTTGCCTTATCGCCTTAGCTAAGACCTTCTTTCCAGGAGCTGAAATTCAAAAAAGTTTGGGGGCCCCAGTGAAAACCTTAGATTTTTTTTTTTAATCTTTCATACTCGTCCACTATGAGGCCTCAGGTTAATCAGTTATTCTACCTTGGCCCTGGTTTCTGCAGAGGTTTGTGCTCTCCTGTGTTGTGATTTTCTGTATCTACCATCTGTCTCTCCAATTTTGAGGGCAATGGTTTGCTTGTGATGTTACTTCTTTTATGGATCTAAGAAGAGTTGCTGATCTTTCCCATCTATTCAGCTTTTTACTTTGGTTAGGCTGAACTAGAAACTGTGTTTTAAATTTTTATTTTCCATCTTTTTCTGCCATACTTTGGATTAACTGAGTATCTTTTAGTATTCCATTTTATTTCCATCTCAGTTATACCTCTATTTTAATTTTTTAGTTATTTATGTAGGGCTTACCATACACATTTCAACTAACCCTTGTCTGAATTCATCCTAATATCATACCATTTCATGTGTAACATGAAAACTTTACAAAAATGAACTTTTATTTCTCCCTACCATTCTTTGTGTTAATATTGTCATATATTTTACTTCAATATTTGTTTAGTCTCTGCAGAAAACTATGTTTTTTGCTTTAAACAGCAAGTTATCTTTTTAAAAGTCAGAATAAAAATGTTTTGTATTTACTCACTGTATTACTCACTGTTCTCACACTGCTGTAAAGAAATACCTGAGACTGGATAATTTACAAAGAAAACAGGTTTAATTGGCTCACAGTTCTGCAGCCTATACAGGAAGCATGATTCTTGCTCCTGGGGTGGCCTCAGGAAACTTACAATTATGGCAGAAAGCAAACGGGAAGCAGGCTCATTTTACATGGGTAGAGGAGGAGTGAGGGGATCAAGGGCGGGGGCGGGGGAGGTGCTGCACACTTTTAAACAACCAGATCTTGTGAGAACTCACTCACTATACAGTACCGAGGGGGGATGGTGCTAAACCATTCAGGAGAACCCTGCCCACAATCCAGTCACTTCCCACTAGGCCCTACCTCCAACATTGGGGATTACAATTGAACATGACATTTGGGTGGGGACACAGATCCAAACCGTATCACCCACATATTTACCATTTATGTTTTTCATTGTATTGAGAAAACATGAGTTTCCTTTTGGTGTCATTTTCTTTCAGCCACAAAAGTTCCAGTATTTCTTTGTGCAGGTCCGCAGATCATGAATTTTTTCAGCTTCTGTTGTCTCTAAAATTTTTATTGCCCCTTTATTTTGAAGAATATTTTTTCTGAGTATAGAATTTCAGGTTTAATGTTTCTCTTTTATTTAAATTCAGAATTTCAGAGATCTAATTTCCTTGTCTTCTGTCTTGAACTGTTTTCAATGAGATGTCTATAATATGTATTATCTTTGTTGCCCTATATGAAAGGTGTCTTTTTACCCTGAATATTTTAAAGATTTTCACTTTATCACTTTTTTTTTTTTTAGCAATTTGGTGATAATGTGTCTTTGTGTGGTTTACTTTATGTTAATCCTGATGAATTAGGCTCCTGATGGATCTACTTGGCTTCTTAGATCTTTGGGTTATATTTTCATCAAACTGAAAAAATTTTCACCCATTATTCATTCAAATATTTGTCTGACCCCTTTCCATTCTCTCTTTCTGGGCTTCCACATATATGACACTGCTTGATTTCTTGATTTTGCCCTACAGATCACTAACAGATCACTAAGGCTTTGTCCCGTTGTGTTTTGTTTTGTTTTGTTTTTTTGTTTTTTAGTCTTTTTTCTTTCTATGTCTCAAATGGGTAATTTATACTTACATATCTTCAAATTCACCAATCTTTTCCTTTTACTCATTGAATCTGCTGTTAAGTTGATCTAGGGAATTTTTCATTTCAGATACTTTATATATTTAAGGTCTAGAAATTCCACTGGGTGCTTTTAAATATCTTCTATTTTTCTCATTATTTTGGTATTTTTCTTTAAATTCTTGAGTGTGTCTGTAATTAATTCCACCATCTTTGTGGTTTCTGGGTCTGCTTCTGTTAATAAGTTTTCTTTGCATAGTTGGTCAAATTATCTTTCTTCCTCTCATGTCTACTAATTTTTGATTTAATGATAGGCATTTTGATTATTACATTTTTAAGTGTGTGCATTTTTTTGTCCTTCAGAGTACATGGAATTTTGCTCTGGTCAAAGTCAGGTTATTTGTGGATCCTTTTGACATCTCGGGTTTTTTTTGTTTCATTTTGTTTTCCTTTTTGAGACAGTGTCTTGCTCTGTTGCACATGTTGGAGTGCAGTGGCATGAACACAGCTTACTGCAGCCTCAACCTCCTGGGCTCAAGTGATTCTTCCACTTCAACCTCCCAAGTAGCTGAGACTATAGGCGCATGTTATCACACTCAGCTAATTTTTGTATTTTTTGTAAAGACAAGGCCAATCTATGCTGCCCAGGCTGTACTTGAACTCCTGGGCTCAAGTGATCAACCCACCTTGGCCTCCCAAAGTGCTGGGATTATAGGTGTGAGCCACTGTGCCCAGTCTCTGAGATCTACTTTTAACATATTTTAATACAAGTCTATAGTAGCCTTTAATCTCTAGCCCTATTAATAAGCATAACTCTGTGGTCTCCCTTGAGTGGCACAAGTGTTAAACAAAGTGTCTCTATTCTGGCTGATCAGAACTCAAGATTCCAGGAATTATTCATTCTCAAGTTCCTTGGTGGTTCTTTCAAAGTCTTGTAGAGCTGTACACGATGTGTTTCTTGCTCAGCATTTGGCAGTTGACTCCTGAGAATCTCTATGCAGATTTCTGAAGCTCTTTATGTCAACATGATTCTCTTTTCTTCAGCATCTAACCCCAGAACTTCCAGTCTCATTTTTCCCAAACTCCTGACTCTTGTCTCTTCACCTCATTGAGGCTGCTGTTGTCTACTTAGGTTCCCCTTCTCTATGCCACAGTATGAAAAATATGGCCAGGGAGAAAGGATTTGCCTTACTTGTTTCCCTTTTCTTAGGGACAACAGTCTTATCCTGCCAGTTGTCCAGTGTTTCATAGTTTTTAAAATCCAGCTTTCTAGTTGTTTATGATGGGAGTACAAATCTGATTCTATCTGGCATGATGGAAACATAGCTCTATCTTCCTACCCACTCTTGAGTCAGTAAATATAGACCAGTCTGTCACTCAGTGTCTGGCTTCTCATCTGTAATTACCTAGAGGACATTTCCTGCCCCACCATTATCTCTGAGTCACCATGTTCTAAAGTGAATTCCTTACCTTTCATTTCTCATCAGCTCTTCTTTCCAGCTCCCCTGTGTCTGTCAAGCTGAAAATCTTGGTCATCTTTAAATATTAACTTAATTGCTCATCTCCTATTTTTAATCAATTCCCGTTTCAAGGCATGCCAATTGTTCCTTGAAGATCTTTTAAATCTACTCCCTTCTCTCCATTTCCATTGCAGCCTTACTAGGACAAGCCTCATCAATGCAATAATAACTTTCTAAATGGAAACTGTAGGGGGAAGCTGGATGAAAGCATGTATACCAAAGGCACAAGAATACCTCTGAATAATCAATAGGGTGCTTCAGAGGTGCCTTGCCCACTTCATATCCTGTGCCCTGAGCACGTAAAGAACAATATTTATCCCCTCCACCATGCTCTTTCCCATCTCTGAATCATCCCATGTAGTATTCCCTCTTCTAGACTCACTCTTCTTTCCAACCTCTCGTCCCCACTCCCAACCACAGTTGGAAGGATAAGTTCTACTTATCCTTCAGTTCTCAAATTAAATATTATTGACCTTGAACAACATGAGAGGTAGGGGCGACCCACCAGACACACAGTTGAAAATCTGCATAACTTTTGACTCCCCAAGAACTTAACTGCTAGTAACCTACTCTTGACCAGAGGTCTTACAGATAACGTAAACCATCAATTAACACTATTTTGCATGTTATATGTATTACAAACTGTTTTTACAATAACATAAGCTAGAAAAAGGAAAATGTTATTTAGACAATCATATGGAAGAAAAAATATATTTACTATTCATTAGGTGAAAGCAGATCGTCTTAACAGTCTTCATCCTTGTCATCTTCACATTGAGTAGGCTATGGAGGTGGAAGAGAAGAGGTTAGTCTTGCTATCTCAAAGGTGACAGTAGTGGAAGAAAATTTATGTATAAATGCACCTGCACAGTTCAAACCCAAGTTATTTAAGGATCAATTGTCTACCTTCTTTTAGAAATACTTCCATTTCCTCTTTTTCACGGTTGGGATTTGGAGGCCCTTGGGTTTCTTTCCCATGGACCATTTCTCTCATTGCGCAGTTTTGAAATTGTATCCTCCACCAGATTTTAGGATGAGGTTCCTGTAGCTTATATATTCATGGTGCTGCTACAATTACTACCCTATCAACAGTGCCTAACACAGGACCTGGCACAAGACGAATTATCACAAGATGATCAAGAAATATTTTTTGGGCCAGGTGCAATGGCTCATACTTGTAATCCCAGCATTTTGGGAGGCTGAGGCAGGTGGATCATGAGGTCAGCAGATCGAGACCATCCTGGTTAACATGGTGAAACCCCGTCTCTACTAAAAAATACAAAAAAATTAGCCGGGCATGCTGGCGGGTGCCTGTAGTCCCAGCTACTCAGGAGGCTGAGGCAGGAGAATGGCGTCAACCCGGGAGGTGGAGCTTACAGTGAGTCGAGCTCACACGACTGCACTCCAGCCTGGGCAACAGAGCAAGACTCCGTCTCAAAAAAAAAAAAAAAAAAGAAAAGAAAAAAGAAATATTTTTTGAATAAATGAATACCTGGATGAAGAAATAGAGTGATATATACACTGTATGTTCTTGGTTCCATCAATGCAATCAAACAGATTCAGAGATTTATAGGAAGTCAGAGTTAGAAAAGACCTACAGGTAACTTGGGCTAATCCTCCATTTAGAGTGGACACCCCCTTTGCCACTCCCTAAGCAATAGTCAGCCAGACTGTGTTGAATCCACTCAATAACTCGGAACTTATTTCGAGTCATGGCATCCTGTTCCATCTCGGAGCTATTTTATTGTTAGAGATTGCGCCAGAATCTTCTTCCGTATAACTTCTATCCACTGGTCTCAGTCCTCTCTGAAGGAGTGTAGACAAGTGTTGTTCTTTATGCCCATGATAGCTCTTAAGTATCTGAAGGTTTTCTGCATCATCCAAGTCTTCCGGATAATGATAACAGCTGTCATTGTATCAGCTGATATTTTCAAGTGTTTACCTGCTCGCTTGAATTTTACAACAATCCCCCGAGATACTTCATATTTTCATTACTATTTTAGAGATGAGAAAACTTAAGCTCACAAAAGGACCATGGAGAGATAGACAGAGATGCCTAAGGAGCCCCAGCTGTTTGAGTCTCCCCAGCCCAGGTGCCACACATGAGTGTGGGAGTGGTCAGAGGATTCCAGCCTCAGCCACCATCTACTGCAACCATAGGAGAGACTTTGAGGGAGAACCAGCTAGCTGAAGCCAGTCAACTCTCAGACAAGCTGGCCATAAAAAATAAAATGACTGTTTTTATTTTAAACAACAAAGTTGTAAGTGGCTTATCCCACAGCAACAGATGACCAGACCACTCACATCTTGCACTGTCCCTTTAGGCGGACATTAGGACAGACTCTACATTAGGTGTGGGCAGGCTAAATGCTCAGTAGATGGTACTGTCGTTGCTGCTCCACTATCACCAATACTGCTGTTACAGCAATGGGCGCTGTGCGACAGGCATAGCCAAATATTGTGGGAGGATTGGGCAGGGATTGAGTAAACCCAAGCGATAGATAGGAGTGTTCTGGAAGAAGGAAAAGTGTCAGATGAATTGTATCCTGGAGAGTATGAAATACCTTTCCTGGGAGGATAATGTATGCTGAGCAAACAATTCAAGCATGGGCCCTGAAGAATAAGTTATATTGGGGACAATTGCTTTAGTCCCTGGGTTAAAGGGTAAGATGGGTGAGGAAGGGGGCTAAAAAGGCTGGAAAGGTGGGGATGAGCCCATCCAATATGATGTCTTTTGAGAAAAGGAAGCAACTTCTCATCGGCAGAAAAATAGCCAGGCTCTGCAGTCTTTTGGCTCTTCTCTGATGTCCCAACCTGTGTGAGTTATCTTACCTGGGGTTCGAAAGCAAGAGTAATGGCCCTCCCACTTTATCTCAGGAGTGAACAGAGGATTTATCAGATGCTAACAGAAGGGCTACATCCATAAAAGATATGATCCTGATTTGGCCATTTCCCCACCATAGTTTTAGAATTTGAAATTGTGAGGTCTTGCATGGGCACTCTCCTTCTAGCTCCTTATGTGCTCAGCCCAGCATCCCCAGCTGCAGGCAGGATACTGTGGAATGCTTGCCTATGCTTCCAGAACACAGTGGGAAAGGGCAGAGCAAAAGACAGATAGGCTGCCCCTCCCAGGTGTCCAGGAAAGGGCCTCAAAATGCCTCTGTGGGCCAGTGTGTGCTTTCTGTGATGTTTGATATTCTTATACCTGTCACCAGCCAGAGCCAAACTTTAATAAAAGGGAAATAAAGAAACCCCCTTCCGGTGGTGGGTTTCACCTTGGTCAGTTCCCAAAACTATGTACAGATGAGAGAAGACACCCAGAGAATAGCTTTGGGAGAAAACTGCTTCCTGACCATAACTGAACTAGACCTAGAAAGCCTGGGTAAGACAGAAGTGAGAATCCCCCATGAACGAGAAAATGGAAATACTCTTAAAATAATTGGCTTTATCTTTGATGAAATAAAATACCCCCCCATCCCCAACAGTTGTCAGTTTCCAGGGGACTGCTCTGTTTTTGGCAAAAAAGTGATTTCAACGGTGTCTATTTCCTGGGTGAGTGGATGAAATGAACCCCAACCTTTCCTCGGGACTCACAAAGACAGAAGATGAATGAGTTTAGAGTTCTGTTAAGGCATTTAGACCAATAGGGAGCCACTGGAAGTTTGTGCAGAGAATATTAAAGGTCATATTTGCGATGGCAGTGGGAAGAAGAGGAGAGAATCCCAATAAGGACGTGGTGTAGACAGACTGGGTGCAGGTTAGTGAGGCTTCATCAGAACAGCATGTGTGTTTGTCCATTTGTGCTGCTACAACAAAATACCACAGGCTAGGTAATTTATAAAAACCAGAAAATTTATTTCTCACAGTTCTGGAGGCTGGGAAGTCCAAGATCAAGGCACCAGCATCTAGTACTTGGTGAAGGCCTTCTTGCTGTGTCCCCTCATGGTCAGTGGGAGGGAAAGTGGGGATGAGTATTGTGCCCTCACATAGCAGAAGAGCAAGAAGAGTGAATTCCCCACCCACTCTGTAAGCCCTTTTTAGAGCAGCATTAATCCATTCATGAGGGAAGATCCCCATGGCCCAAACCCTCCCAAAAGGCCATATCTCCCAACAGTGTTGCATTGGGGATTCAGTTTCAACATAACTTTTTGGAGAGGACAATAGCATTCAAACCATAGCAATGTGGGAGAGAGGGAGACAGGGGAGGGTTCAGAGCCATTTCTGATGGGGGATCCCTGATGCACGTGGAGAGCTGGCCTCCCCAGTGATGGTGTCTTCATGCCTGGGTGGTCCTCATTGGCTTCCTCAGGACTTGGAAGCTCCCACGTTCTACTCTTGCTCTTCTGTCTTCACTCAGTAGCACATGCGTCTTCCTCCCATCTAGCTACCTTCCTGCTGGCTTGAGACAGAAACAACTGTTGTATTGAGTCCAGTGCGTGGTGGGCAAGAGGGCACCCTGGAGGAGAGTTTGGGGCAATGAGACTCTCATGACCTGGCCAGGATCCAGGTGTCTGTTTCCTCCCCAGATCACACCATAAGACCTTCTGCCCCTGCCCAGCCCCATTGTCTTTATTACTTGTACACATCACTGCCAGGCCCTGGCTTGGGTTCGGAGCAGCTGTGTGTGGACATTTTCCAGCACAGACATCTGGCTTCCTGGCGAGTACCCCAGTTAGCCATGGAAACAGCTCTGTGTTTTGCTCCTCCTGCAGGCCCGCTCCCTCGGCCACAGGTCTTCCTCAAGTGGCCTGTTGGTCTGGCGGCCTGTTCTCAAGGCTCCTCTCTGGACTACTGGCTCTGGTTTAGCTTCCCACTCAACCCCCTGCCTGTATCTCTTTGTTCAAATTCAGTCCTGTTCACAGCACTTCTTTGCTCAAAAGCACAAAGGGCTCCTCTACTCCTGAAGATGTGATTCTGCTCAAGTGGGGCATATCTGAGCCACCTGGGACACCCTCTAACATGAGACCCATTTAATCTGAAAGTGAGCCTCTTGTCCAGGTGACCCAGTGTGTTCCCCACTGGTCTACAGAATGAAGTCAAAGTGTCCGAGCTCGGCATCAAAGCCTTCCATTCACAGCCTTGACCCATCCCAACAACCTGCTGGAAATTGTACCTGGACAAGCTTCTGTGGCAGACTGGTCTCCTTCATTTCCCAACATTGCTACCATCTACAATTTCCCTGGATACCTTCCCATCCTAGCCTGAATATGAGGCCCTGCAGGACTTATGTGTTAACGCTTTATTGCAGGGAGTGTAATTCTGGGAGTGAAACCGTTTGGAGGAAAGGAAGAGAGTAGGGGTGGAGGAAAACAAATGCAAGGTGGTGCTGAGTTGTTGTGCTGGCCACAGCCTCCCAATGACCTTTACTTGGTCAGGCTGGAATTCTCCAGAGAAACCACCTAGCAATGCCCTCTTTGGAGCAATCCATTAGGGAAAGGAAAGAAGAAGAATTTATCCACAGAGCTCCTTCTTTCTTTCCTTCTCTCAAAGTTTGTCACTCAGTTTAAATGACCTGGCATAGTGTGGCAGCCTCTGGGGAAGCTGAGCCCTGTGTTTTCAGAGGGAGCTTCCAGGAACAATGTGCAGGGTGAACCACAGGCATGGGCCATGCACTGTCTGCCCACAGCCTGCAGCTGCATCTCACAGCCTGACCTTGGAGACAGGCACGTGTGTAAGGGCCAAACAGGTCTTGGGGCATCTCACACAGCTAACGCAACAAGGAGGGTGGAAGATGGGAGGCGGGGGAATCAAATGAAGCCTTGTCTGGATGCAAGGGGCAGACACAGTGGCTTGAGAAGCCCAGTGAACGGCTTGTTCAGGGGCCCAACCTCCACCATGAGGCTGTGATGAAATTCAAGGAGGTTTTCTCCACCAGAGCCGTTCCTCTTCTCTAGACTTCATGGACAAGTTTGGTGCCTGAGAACCTTCCTGGAGCGGCGTCAACTGCACCGGTAGAATGCCTGCACGGTGTGTCCTAGGGAGGCAAACATAATAGAGAAGGTGCAGCATCCTCCCCTCCCATGAGGCCCCTGGTCACTTGGCCTGTAGGCTGCATCCCCTCTCGGGGCTCCCAGGCCCTCTCCTCTGTAACTTTTACACGCACGAATCACACGCTGTCTTTCATTGTTTATGTATGTGACTCTGTTTCCCTCCCTCTCCCGATGATACTTCTTCCCAGAACTTGCAAGTTCTCAAAGAATGCTGGTAGGAGAAGACCCTCTTCTAGAGGGCTAGGCCAGAAGCCACTCAGCCCCCATCAGCGTCTGTCATTTAGTGTGGTCTTTGACTGGTAGTTTAGCAGGGAGGGGAAGTGTGTGGGCACTGAGGTTCGACTATTTTGGCCGAAGTCAGCCTGTGTGACCCAGGGCAAGTTCCCCAACCTCTCTCTGACTCAGGCTCTTCATTCACAGAGCTGGATGACACTAATGCCTGCTTCATAGCATGATCATGAGGAATAAATGAGGCAATGCAAGCTGTGTGTTTGGTGCTAGGTCTGCAGTCTGGAAGGGCTTGAACCCTCCTGTGATGCTGCCATGGGGCAGGAGAAAACCCATGTCTCCCTGCAAAGCTGCAGGATCTCTGGCTTCAAGGCGTTCACTCTCCCCCTCCTCACCTCCAGTAGCTCCTCCAACAGGGTAGTTTTCGTTTTCTTAGCAAAGCCCAGAAGGGAAGGAGAAAGGTTCCACTGAAGGGAGTGTTGAGGCTCTCCTCCTTAAGCTCTGAAAGGCAGGCTGCATTCAAACCAGAGAAGTTGACATTCGGTAGGTGGGGGAGAGGGAGAAGGGAGGAGAGAAAGTAGAAAAAGGGTGGTATGTGGGAAGAGGGTGAGGAAAAGAGGAGACACACCATCCCCCAGGTTCTGGACACAAACGGTCCATGGAGGAGATCAGCCCTCATCCTCCTCCTGCCCCTCCCAACGGCCTTGCACAGGTAAAAAAAACCTGTGTCATGTGTCTGAGGAAGGCACAGGTGTTCCGAGCCTTCCTGCAGAAGAGGAGCCGCACTACTAGTTTTCATCACGTGTGAGTTCAACCTAGTTATGTTACTAATCAGTATTTATGTCCAGGCAAGTTGAATATGATCTTGGGAATTGGGTTGGAGGAAGTATCTCTCAGCCACTTCTCCAAAGATTTTGTGTGGAAGGCGCCAGGGTGGGCTCAGGGCTTAGAGACTATGCAAGATGAGTGATCAATGGTTGGTGCATGAATGTCTCCCAGCCCAGTCCTTAAAGGTGATAAAATTTTGCAGAGAACTACTGGAAGATGTTGTTACTACAGCAGCAATGCCCTTGAAGATGTTGCCAGAAACTTGACCGTACCAGTCAGAAAGAGCCCGCAATAGATAAGGACTGTGTGTTAGTCTGTCTCACACTACTAATGAAGACATACTGGAGACTGGGTAATTCATAAGGAAAAAGAGGTTTAATGGACTCACAGTTCCACATGGCTGGGGAGGCCTCACAATCATGTCGGAAGGTGAAAGGCACATCTTACATGGCAGCAGGCAAGAGAGAGTGTGTGCATGGGAACTTCCCTTTATAAAACCATCAGATCTTGATAGACTTATTCACTATCACGAGACCAGCATGGGCAAAACCAGCTCCTATGATTCAATTACTTCCCACTGAGTCCCTCTCATAACACAATGGGGATTATAATTCAAGGTGAGATTTGCGTGGGGACCCAGAGCCAAACCATATCAAACTGAAACAACATCATCTTTTACCTCCTTTTCAGCAGAACGAGTGGAAGATTCTGATTCGTACAGTGGAGGTTTTGCCACCTGGGATTGGACAGGCAGTAAGAGGAGGGGAAGAGGTGACCAACATTGAGTATGGCCTGGTACCCACCTGGGGAAGGCCGGGGATTGAGTTGGCTAGTGTCTCCCACATTTCCCTGGGTGTCTCACCCTTGCTCCTCAGTCTCTGGCCACATTTCCGCCACACACTGACCACAGGAGACAAGTCTAATGCCCATTAACACTCAGAAGAAAAGCTCTAGGTTTCACTCCCACCCCACCAAGACCTGAGGGCCTCCCTCCTCCACATGTCCCTCCAGCCTGCCTTGAACTGGGGCTTAAATATAGAAGACATCATACAGAATCCAGCATCGCTTCCTGTCTCTCCCAGTACTAGATCCTCCAAAGACAGTTTCCTGTGTCATTGATTCCAGAATGAGATGTTCATTTGCTTTGGAAAATAACATTCAGAACCATTCAAACAACCTTCTTCGATTCCAATAAATCACAGAGGATGGAATGGGAGTTCAGGATTGTATTTCATTTACAGGAGCCTTGCTCTCCTGGAGAGCACCCAGCATTTCCCAGTTGAAATACAGCTTCCTCCTTAATTTCATTCTACAAGCCCCCTGCCCACTGTCAGTTTGATTTAGGTGGTAATTCAATCCCAAAGTCAGCAACATCTTTGAATGGTTCTCATTATTTTCCTGCATAATGTTATCATATATGAGGTCTTGGACTGAGAGACACTCACTCCCCAGCCATTACTCAGCCACAGGCCACAGTGTCCAAGCCAACAAGGTTCTGGTTCAGGAAATTAGGAGTCCGCCTCATCTTTGGGGCGATTGTGGTATGGCTTCCTTTCTCAAAGGAAGAACAAAGCTCATTCAGATGCCCAAAATATGGCTTCATTATTGTTTTTCCTCCATGATCCAAAGCAATCCAGCATAATGGGAGGTCCCTTGCTGAATTGGAGAGGATATGAGACAACCCAGGTCTCAGGCGGAACTGTCTCGATGTGCAGCTTTAACAAAATCAAGGCCAAGTATTCTCAAGCCTGGGAAGACTCTCCTTACTCAGCTGCCTTTGGTGATGACAGGCCCCATGAGGCCTGCTGGTGTTAATGGGATCCTTCAATAGGAGGTGGTATGTGGTCCCAGGAAGATCTGTCTAGTCTGTGTCCACAGCTCATGCAGTGTCATTAGCAAAAGCTCATTATTTTGTAGCTTTGCAGAAGCAATGGTTTGCATAGAGTTGCTCTCAATGGCCACACTCCGGGTGATTGTCTATAAAACTATCAGCAGGAGGTCTACACGTTCCAAAGAGTTCCAAAGAGAACAAGTGAACTGAGCCAGCCATCTCCAGCAGCAAGGACACTCTGGGGACCTACAGCCTTCTGGACCTGTCTGTGGGCGGAACTGCAGGCACCAGAGCAGGACAGCCACAGACTCTGACCCGCTGCTAAGGCTGACTCCTCTCCATCCCACCTTGCCTCCTGCTTTAGTGCCTACAGCCTCACTCCTAGGAACGCTGTCAGTCTGGAGAACCACAGCCTCGGGGGGTTGAGATTTTGCTGCATCACTTCTGCCAAGTTCAAGGCTGAAGAGTTAGAAAACATGGGGAGAGCTTTGGAGAAGAGAGCACATACAGAACAGAGTCTAGACAGATAACAGGGTTCCTTTGCAAACCCAGACCATTTTGCTAAAGGTGAGCGGGAGAAGAAATGCTGGGAAGAGCCCACCGGGTCACAGGCAAGTGGCCAAATGTCTCTCCAGCAGTGGAGGCCTCCTTCCCTCCTGCAGTGCAGCAGATCCTGACTGGGGGGCACTCTCCATGCTGCCAGATGAAGTGTGCCAGAGCCAGAGAGGAAGCTCAGAAATTCAGGGAAGAAGTGAAACAGAAATAAGAAATCACAGATGCAAATAAAGAAGGAAAAAAAAAAGAGGCAAAGCTCTGCATTTGCAGCTGTTCGCTATGCAAGGAGTTACGTATTCTGCTTCCCTCGCTCTCCTTTTTTTCTAAGTTTTATGACAGCATATGACCGTGGCAGCTGCTTCACCTTTATCTGGCAACCTGAAACCAAAACAAAAACACTATTCTGGGGACAGTCACTTTAAGAGGAAGCTGCTTCTTTTGAAGCCCAGCTGAACCTCCAACTAGAAACCCAGCTGCCTTGGTTTTAAAAGGTGAGGCCATCACCATCCCCACTGTTTCCTGGATGAGCCCCCCTAGCTTCCGTTGGGGGAGGAGAAGGAACTTGAATCTCCTTTCTGGGCATCCCCTACCCCTCGCTGCCTGAGGCCCTTCGTGTTTTCTCAGGCTAGATGCAGAACAAAGGAAAGTGGAGCAAGTTTCAATACAAATGATGGCATCTCTGATTCCTCAGTGTCATGGGTTGAATTGTGTCAACCCCCTTGACCAAATGTATGTGCTGCAGTCCTAAGCCCCAGCAGCTCAGAATGTGACTGTATCTGGAAATAGGCGCATTGCAGATGCAATTCATTAAGATGAGGTCCTACTGGAGAAAGGTGGGCTGCAATCCCACATGACTGGTATCCTTATTAAAAGGAAAAATTTAGACACAGACACACACACACAGGAAAGATGCCATTTGAAGGATGGAGGGAGGCTGCCACATGCCAAGTAACCACCAGAAGCAGGAGAGAGGCCTGGAACAGACCTTTCCCTAGCGCCTTCAGAGGGTGCCTGACTCTGTCCCTCTGGATCTCAACCTTCTGGCTTACAGAATTGTGATGCAATACACTTCCATGGTTTTAAGCCATCCAGTTTGTGCTATTTTGTTATAGGAGCCATAGCAAACCAAAACACCCAGGCTTTAAAAAAAAACCTGGGAAAGGAGAGCTCACCCTTTGCTTCCTGAGATAACCCTGATGTTCCCTAAGGAAGCTGCTGGCTTCGGGAAGACCCGATGAGCAGTGCCAATTCTTGATGACCCTCTGCATAAAGCAGTTCGACCTCAGCATCCCCCGGAACACTGCTGTCAATGTCAGCACTATTGACATTTGGGTCCGGATTGTTTTTGTCGTGAGGCTGTCCTGTGCATAGCAGGGTGTTTGACGGCATCCCTGGCTTCTAAATTCTAGATGTCAGTGCCTGCTGTACTACTTAGTTATGACAACCCAAACTGTCACCAGCTGGTGCTAAATCTCTCCGGGAAGAAAGTCATCCCCTGAGAACTGCTGTCCTAAAGGAACCTATCCTCACACCTTAGAACTTCATTTCTCAGCTCTGAAGTTAATGCCCATGAATAAAGCAGAGGAGATGCATCGATATGAACAAACACTTATTACGAGTCACAACAAACGCGGAGAGCATCTGCAGACTAATAGGATCCAGAGTCCTACAGTCTCTCCCAACTTGGCACCAGCCTGGGTTGCTGGTTCCAGCTGGTTTTTGGAGAAGACCGAATGTGTACCTTTGACTCTTAGCTCATCGAATGGTCTTCACTTGAGGGATGTGGGGAGCCCCTAGCTTCCCAAAATCATAGTTCCTGCCTCCTGTGGCCCCATACATTTGGTAAGGACAGTTTCTAGGGAGAACCTGTAGTGGCACCAACCCCTCCCGATGCCCAACCCACCTTCGCTGCGCTGGAGGGAGTACCCACAACCTTGTTCAGTGCACAAGGTTTCTGTTGTGCTTGCGTGTTCAAAAGCCCGTCACAGGCAACTCTGCCAAACGTAGTCAATCACCTTGGGACCGCGTACTTACTGTCTTGGCTTCAGTTCAAAGTCAAGAGCTCTATGCACTAGCAAATGGATACTAGAATTCCAGTCTCCCCCTCTCACTGGTGAGCAAATTGAGTTTACTTTAATGGTACCCAGGCTGTTGATTTGTCTAAATCAGTTAAATGACCAAAGTAGTATTGGTTTTTTTCTGCTTGTTAAAGACAGTTATGTATCCCATTCATCAGTGTGTCTGAGGACATTAGGCCCCTCATTGACTCAGACTCAGGAGAGGGTGTCCTGGGGATCCAGTGGTCACCTCGGCCATCTGCCAGCCCCTGGCCTCGCAGACAAGCGGAAGCTCCCAGGGTGGGGATAAGAGTGAAGACAAAGGCACCGCGGGATGCTGAGGAGGCTGGAATGGAAGTGCTTTTGTCACGAGTGCCCTGCGCCTGGTGCTGGATGAGGCACTGGGTAAATTGTCCATTGATTCTGTGCCAGGTGAGGGATGGGGACTGGGGAGGAGCACCACCTGCTCTTCAGAGCTAATTAGGGGAAAATGCTGCTTTTTCCAGGCTTGTAAAGAAGGCTCGTCACTCTGTGTTCAGGCCTCAGCACTCCTATGTCTGGGAGATGCCTAAGGCTGAGCATCTCTAGCTCTGCAGGCCTTTGGTGTGCATCCTTTTCCTACGTGCAGATCAGATCAGCTCTTGGTGTTGACTGAAACTGCAACCGTGCCTCTGACTCACCTCTCCCCCTCATCTTTCTGTGACTGATCCTTGCCCTTGACAATGGCTTAGATTAACAAAGAAAGGCCAGACCAGACGCGGTGGCTCATGCCGGTAATCCAGTGCTTTGGGAGGCCGAGGCAGGAGGATTGCTTCAGGCCAGGAGTTCAAGACTAGCCTGGACAACAGAATGAGACCATGTTCCTACAAAAAATATTAAAAATTAGATGGGCGTGGTGCCTACACCTGTATTCCCAGCCACTCAGGAGGCTGAGGAAGGAGGATCGCTGGAGCCCAGGAGTTTGAGGCTGTAGTGAGCTATGACTGTGCCACTGCACTCCTGTCTGGGTGACAGTGCAAGACCCTGTCTGGAAAGAAAGAGAGGAAGGCAGGCCAGAAAACGCAGCAGCAGGATAACCATGTTCTGAAGATGTGTCTGGAGGTGTGAGAGGCTGTTGTGGAGCTGAGGTGGGTTAGATGAGGTCTGGGTCCACTGGGACCCCCTTCCTGGCCTAGGGACCCCTTACCAGCCATGCCCAGTGTCGCTTGCTTGGTCTGCCCCATTTGGCAAATGGGGAAAAGTCATACATGGGTGAGGCATATGACTTTGGTGATATGTTCAGGTAATCTCAAACATGTAAAAAGACATTGACAGGTTAAAAGGTGCTTAGCAGGTGTAGAGTACACCTGGGACTGAGCAGCAGGGTTCACTAGAATACAAGGTCACCCTGCCAGCCTTGCTTTCTTACCCTGAGGCTTAGCTCCAGGTGGCCCAGGGACTTCTGATGTTGATGTGAGGGCTTCACCTTTAAGTCCACACCAGGGCGAAAAAACACCCAGCCTCCCACGGGGAGCAAAGCTAAGTGCAGCATCCTACCCAGGTCTAAGAGGGGAGTTTCTCAACCTCGGCCTCCAGGGCTGGATGACTGTGTTGAGGGGCTGTCCTGTGCTGTGCAGGGTGCTTACCAGCTGCTAGACTCTGCACACTAGATGCCAGTAGCACCCCCATCCCCGTTGTAACAATCAGAAATGTCTCCAGACATTGTCAGATGTTGTGGGGGTGAGGATCACCCCACATTGAGAACTGCTGGCCTAGAGGCAGGGGCCTTGCTCCCATATACTCTGCCTGAGCCGAGCATGTCTGCAAGTGGACGGAGCTCTTTTGCACCCTGCAAATACTGTGAGAGTGCAAGGTATCTCCTGGCTCTGATACTGGAGGCCCTTTGAAATGTTTTGCCTTGGCACCAGCACACAATTATAAGCCTTGGGCCGACCTTTTCCCCAGGGTACAGTTTCCTCTCCAGGGATCTTTGAAGACATTCGCTGGCCTGCGACTGCCCATAAAGGAGCCACTGGAACCCCCCAACCCTGAGCTTGTGGGCATTTGTGGTCTCAGGTACAATGTGGTAGAACCTGACTGGTTCACTCAGACTCAGTTAATAACCAATCCCAGGGCCCAGACATGAGACTTGAAAGTGTTTTCAGAGTTGTTTAACTGAGCAAAGCATTGGTTTGGAGATAATGAAGATTCAGGGAGGAAATCTTAGACTTTGTGAACCACAGGCATAGAAACAGTGCCTATGTTCTTAGAGGAGGTCTCAGATAATATTGTTAAAAAATAAACAAAGAAGTAACATAAAAAAAAAAAAGTCCTTATGAGGTCATGGCCTGAACTCACGGTAATTCTTTTTTCTCTTCTTTTTTTTTCATATTATGTTTTTTTTTTTTTTAATAGCAACATCAGAGTACTAAATATACACAGGAAAGTTAATATAGGTGTTTCATTTACAATGTTTTCCAAATACATAGCTTTGAAATACAGAAACAACTTAAAAAAATCTGGAATAAAAGTTCACCTGTACGGAAATCACACCCAGCCACCTGCCCCCCGCCCCCACCCACATATATTGTGTCATTTTTGTTTATTAACATGATTATGATATGCATTTAAAGAAAAAAACACAACATTAAACTACAGGAGGTTAACTCTCTCGAGAAGATGATATATAAATATGTCTATAGAGACAGCTGTGGTATAGATATACGGAGAACATGAAAACAGAGAGGCTTTTGTTTTCCTTTTGAAAAATAACAAGTGCTCCTTGTAAAAGTATAAATAAACAGTTAACAGTTTATTGTATCAGAAAATAATTTAGGAAAATGAAAATAAAACCAGTTTTGGTATACATGAGTAAGGGGGTGGGGGATTAAGTTCTAAAACATTCAATGCAAAACCTGTGAAAAAATAGGCCGTGTGGCCGTTGCTGTTTAATTTCTTGTCCTGTGGTTCAGCTTCAGGTTTGTGAATTTCTAGTTCCATGGGTGAGCTGAGGAGGAGGGGACAATGGGCTCCATCTTTAAATAAATGCAGTGAGACCTGGTGAATTCAAGAGTTATTCAAACACACTAGGAGCATCAACATGGACCTGGGTCTTTCTATTTCTCAGATCTGTGACTCTTAGATAGATGCCCCATAGGAAAAATCCAGTCAATAATTTGGATGTATCTCTGAGTATCCTGTTTATTCCATACCAATGTCCAGATGTGCCCAATGGCCAATGCTTGATGTTGTCAAAGTCAAACATCCAAATGGTTGACCGCCTTTTCCACTTAATCGTAGACACTCTAATGATCAATGGGAAGTTTAGTGCATGACAAGTTCAGCTGGCAAAGATGAAAGCTAATCAGACTTCATAAAACATACGTTGGAGCCAGACTTGTCCCTGATACTAACCATGGTGAGATCTCTGTGACTCGTCCCCACTCATTCAGCCTTTAGTGAACAGTTTCTACAGAATTAAACAATTGGAAGTTTCCAAACATTTCCCTTCTGTTTTGTTATTGATATTTTCTAAATGGTTTGCAGTAAACATGTGTTCCTGTTGAAAAAATAATGTAAAAGACTTTAAAAATGTTATCAATGCATGGCCTCAAGCTTCCTTCAATGTCCAGTTCAATATTTTCTGGGTCTAACTCACATTCCCGGGGCTCCTGCTCTGCAAATGTGTGGAGCAACCTGATCCTGATCCTGGCTTTTAGTCCCACTCACCTCTCATCAATCCAGGTACCAGTGGTAAGTTAGTAAGGGTCACTGATAAGGTCATTTAAGTTCATGTGAGGCCTTGCTGTCATTCTCCTTTCCATTTAAATCATTTCAGCTGGAGGGTGACCCCACTCTGGGCTCCAGCACCTGCCATCCTATTTCTCCAGGAAAGAAAGAGAAGAAATGATCCAAATGGGGCTGCCAGAAGAGGAAATTAAACAAAAACAAAAACAAAACAAAACAAAAACACCTCTAAGAAGACTGGTATTTGGTGCTGCAAACTGGGCACATGTTTCTGCCAAATCTCAATGCCAAATCTCAAATCAACACACTGTTTGAAGGAGCAGGAACTGATGTGGACTTTGTTCTTTCGTCTTCACACCAAGCAACATGACATGTGACAGATCCTGAGACGTATGCTGAACCTCTGTGTGTCACCTCAGGCTGGGAATTCATCTTTAAGTATCACAGTTATCATCAGTTGACTGATAACTAACTTTGCCAGGGCCTTTCATCCTCTGGCTTCAGAGGAAGCAACGCAAACACAAGCGAAAACAAACCGGAAATAGAACAAAACACATCTGCGGATAGATTGTGGCAGTTAAATTCAAGGAGGGTGTGACCAAACACCCCCTCTGGCATACCAGCGGGCTTTTCAAAACCAGTTGCCCCGCGTGTCTTCCAGTCCCTCAACTGGGAGAATTGTGCTTGTATGTGGAAGTGACGCCGTATCTAAGAGCACCTTAGAGAATCCTGCACCCCCCAGTTTCTAGGGTCCTATTCATGCTGACTTGCTGCACACTCGAGAAAGAAACTCCCATGTTGTTTTGTAGGCCTTAGGTGGTGGGCAGTCACATAACTTGATATTAGAAATCCACATGTATGTGAGAGAAATAATAGAGAATGGCGTTTCCACCCCAGAACAGACTGTGGGGGCACCAGGAGAGGATTCCCCTGGGAGCAGCAGTTGCTGCCCTATAGAAAACCTTGTCAAGAGCCATGCCATTGGCTTGCTGCTACGCCCATACGTGGTTCTCGGCAGCCTGAGACTTCAGCAAGGCCCTTTCTCCCTCCTGCCCCAGGGGAGTCCTCCAAAGGCTGGAAATTAGGGTTGGGGTGTCACAGTGGGTTTTGAATTTTCCCTTTTGGCTTGGGATGACAGAAGAGTGAACAAGAATGAGATGATTCTGTTAGGAAACGAGACACTGGCCCGGGAATTGGTACAATGGCATTCACCCCTGCAGTTTCCTGTACAATGATTTCAAACAATGATGCTGGGGCTCCGCAAAGGGTCCCCTATGCTGTATGAGCAGAGGCTGTAAGTCTTCACGGGACATAATGGTGCCAAAAACAAAACAAAACAAAAACACCTCTAAGAAGACTGGTATTTGGTGCTGCAAACTGGGCACATGTTTCTGCCAAATCTCAATGCCAAATCTCAAATCAACACACTGTTTGAAGGAGCAGGAACTGATGTGGACTTTGTTCTTTCGTCTTCACACCAAGCAACATGACATGTGACAGATCCTGAGACGTATGCTGAACCTCTGTGTGTCACCTCAGGCTGGGAATTCATCTTTAAGTATCACAGTTATCATCAGTTGACTGATAACTAACTTTGCCAGGGCCTTTCATCCTCTGGCTTCAGAGGAAGCAACGCAAACACAAGCGAAAACAAACCGGAAATAGAACAAAACACATCTGCGGATAGATTGTGGCAGTTAAATTCAAGGAGGGTGTGACCAAACACCCCCTCTGGCATACCAGCGGGCTTTTCAAAACCAGTTGCCCCGCGTGTCTTCCAGTCCCTCAACTGGGAGAATTGTGCTTGTATGTGGAAGTGACGCCGTATCTAAGAGCACCTTAGAGAATCCTGCACCCCCCAGTTTCTAGGGTCCTATTCATGCTGACTTGCTGCACACTCGAGAAAGAAACTCCCATGTTGTTTTGTAGGCCTTAGGTGGTGGGCAGTCACATAACTTGATATTAGAAATCCACATGTATGTGAGAGAAATAATAGAGAATGGCGTTTCCACCCCAGAACAGACTGTGGGGGCACCAGGAGAGGATTCCCCTGGGAGCAGCAGTTGCTGCCCTATAGAAAACCTTGTCAAGAGCCATGCCATTGGCTTGCTGCTACGCCCATACGTGGTTCTCGGCAGCCTGAGACTTCAGCAAGGCCCTTTCTCCCTCCTGCCCCAGGGGAGTCCTCCAAAGGCTGGAAATTAGGGTTGGGGTGTCACAGTGGGTTTTGAATTTTCCCTTTTGGCTTGGGATGACAGAAGAGTGAACAAGAATGAGATGATTCTGTTAGGAAACGAGACACTGGCCCGGGAATTGGTACAATGGCATTCACCCCTGCAGTTTCCTGTACAATGATTTCAAACAATGATGCTGGGGCTCCGCAAAGGGTCCCCTATGCTGTATGAGCAGAGGCTGTAAGTCTTCACGGGACATAATGGTGCCAAAAACAAAACAAAACAAAACAAAAAAACAGAGCTTAGGACTGCATAGTGTTCTTGCTCCTTCCATGGCCAAAGCTCTCCCCAATTTTCTGGGGGCAAGAACTTGCCCAACCCAGTAAGACTAGAGTGAACTGCCAGTTTGCCAACCCAGAAGCTCTCAACATCAACACTAAGAAATTTTGTTGCAGAAATGGCGAAATCTGACAAAAGCTAACCAGTGTGAGCTGCTTATGCCCATGCAAGACCGATGTCTCTATGGAGTTGTTATTTAATGTTGCAAATATTTGGATGTTGAATTACAATATGAAAACCCGGGTCTCCAGGGGATTCTGTTTTAAGAGGGAGCCACCAGAGACAAAACTAATTAACTTGTATAAAGGAGAATTTCCTACAGTCCAATGCTCCCTGCATCCTTTCCCACCACATGTTACTTAACAGATGTTTTACTATGGAATCCAATATATCGACAAGAGTTAATCCAGTCCCATGTGCATGTCTTAAGAACTCTCTTGGCTTAGCACATTAACCCATTTAATTGACTGTTATCTATGGCATACGTAGGTTCTGATCCCAGCCTACATGAGAAGACAAGTAGGTCATTTATATGGCCATTTATAGAGTCACTGTTCCCTTCTCCCGCTACTCACTAGTGTTTAATCTCTGTAAACCTGTGTGTCCCAGATGGGCAAGCTTGGTCCAATTTATATTATGTCTCTTATACATGACTTAGATTTACGGCTCATTCAAAAATGCTCTCTTGATTCTATGCACAGTAACTCCTAGAACATTTAGCAGGGAATTCTTCAAGAGGAAAAGGCAATGGAGCTACAGGGAGGATTCATTTTATGCTTTTAGCTCCAAAACAGGCCCATCACCATCGAGTTGACCATTCTCTTCAGTCACCTTTACAATGGGGCACAGGTTGTGCATTTATAGGTGTGGAGTGTGGACTTGTGGCTGATGTGTTTGGGAATCAATGGTGAGAAACTTCCTCCCCACGCCCTACTGCCTTAGGGACCCCAAGACTAACATCGCTTGCGTCACTGGATATTCTGGGGACCATTGTGCACACCGCTGTCTTAGTCAGCTGTGGCCTATGCATTTAACTCCCTGTAACCAAAGTGAAATAAGACGGAAGATGGGATGTTCAAGTGCTTCTGCCCCAGGCTGGCTGTTCCAAGAGGAGCTGCTTTGTGTTTCAGGCAGAGAGCAGGGTGGGGCCACTCCTTTGACAAAGGGCAACTGTTTCCACGTTCCCATGGACCCTTCAGCATAAAGGGAGGTTGTGCAAAGAGTTAAGTTCCCCAGCTAGGGATGGCTTGGTCACATGGAGGCCCGTATAAACTCTGGGGAGTGCCTACTTTGTGCTCACTAGCTGAGACCTTTCTAGAATGATTTGAGATCAGAAGCAGCTCATTCTTTCTGTTCCACCGAGGGCTGGGGTGGTTTAAAAGACAGCAGATCTCAGCCTAGACCTGTTTTTAGTCACTCCTTACATCCAAATACAAGCTGTAAACTCAGACACACAAAACCACACAGAGCCATGCTTCACGCTCTTTGGAAGGAAGGAATGGTCGCATGTTTCAAAACCCCAAACAATCATTTAAGACCTCCCTGGGCCCCCCAGATAAGGTTGAGTGTAACTAACACAGAGATCTGGGCTCAGAGTGAGCAAAGAGGGAGTTTATCTTCCTAGCAGGCGGCGCATCAATGTACAATAAGTGGGGAAGAATAATCAAAGATCCTCAGATGATGAGTTTGGCTCATTTATGTGGGCTGTGCTATTTACACTGGAAAACAAACAAACAATCAAAAAACAGTATGGCAGAGCAAATTGACAAACTGCACCAAAGTAACCACTCAAAAATTACATGAATCACGGCATGTTTTGGAATAGCTGCTTACTTAAAAGCAGATGCTGTTTAAGAAGGATGCCACTAAGTACGCTCAGTGCTGGGGGAGCTTCTGGAGAGGCAGCTGCCTTCTGGCACCAAGAGGAATGGCACCCCCATGGTGCCTGTGCCCTCCGGGCCAAGTCGCTGATGTTGAACCCCCTTTTCCTCCTTGAGACCTGGTTGGCCTGGCAACCTGACAGGTGGGACCAACATGGGGAGGGGCTGGGGCAGAGCCAGTGCCCAGGGATGGGGCAAGCTCATGCCCCTGCCCCTCTGCTTCCACTCTTGCTGGAATGGCTGAGGAATTTGGTGAAGAACTAGGCATCGTAACAACTGCGATGTCTTATCTTCAGCTCTGCACTGTGTTTTTATCCACTGCGTTTTTATCCAAGAGCTAAGACCAAGGCCTTCTTGCTCCATCCAACACCAGACTAACCCTCAAGCAGCAAGTGATAATTTCCCAGTAGGCGATGGGTGGCAGGAGGAGACGCAGACAACCCTTTCCTCTCTTTCTTCCCCCTCAATCCCCGCCACTCTCTCCCCCTTCCCTTCTCTCCTTCTCTGCACCCTGGCTCCATCACTCTGCTCTATTCTCTTCTTGCCGCTTCTCTCTCTGGAAATTATTTTGATTTTCTTTCACATTAACCATCCACCTCCTCCCACTGTAGACTATAAGACCCACAAGGGCATAACTGTGCCCATCTTGCCTCTGACTGTATGGCCAGTGTGGTAGAAGTGGAACAAGCATTTGTTGAAGAAGAGGATGAATGACTGATCAGCTCATTACAGTGATCCAGAATGGGTCGTTTCTCTCCAATGGCATATGTGAGTAGTGTCTTCAAGAACTCACGTGCTGAAACAAGAATGGTTCAAGAAATCAGGCATCTTGGTATCTTTTCCCACTGTGACTTGGGAAATGGCTTTGTGGAAGGGGGCAGGGGTAGGGGAGAAGACAGTCGAGTGGAGCATCAAGTCCCACGTACGCCCTGATGAAAGAGATCACCTTGATGAAAGAGGGTGATGGTGTCAACAGGTGGTCAAAAGAAGGTGTGTCCTGGTGCCATCTTGAAATAAGTACGGGAAGACCAAGCCTGACCATGAAAAGGCTGAGTGAGAGTCCCACTGAGTGACAGTCCCGGCCTCACTCCTGGTTCCTGGTCTTATCTTTCAAGATACAGGGTCAGTCCAGCTTCCTGAGCTACAGACAATCCTAGACCACCTGGGCAAAGAAGCAAAAGGGTAAAATACCTCTCCATGGGCAACAGGGTCAAAACAGAGACCATCCAAGGTGACAGGGTCGATCCTTTGGTGTGTTCACCTTTTAACACAGTCTACACATTAGGCATCGCACACAAAATGTAGATGACCCACCCCTGTAAGCATGGCTTTTCCTGATGCTAAAATATGGCTGTGAAAGAGTCATGTATTTTCTTTTTTTTTTTTTTTTGAGACGGAGTCTTGCTCTGCCGCCCAGGCTGGAGTGCAGTGGCCGGATCTCAGCTCACTACAAGCTCCGCCTCCCGGGTTCACGCCATTCTCCTGTCTCAGCCTCCCGAGAGCTGGGACTACAGGCGCCCGCCTCGTCGCCCGGCTAGTTTTTTGTATTTTTTAGTAGAGACGGGGTTTCACCGGGTTAGCCCGGATGGTCTTGATCTCCTGACCTCGTGATCCGCCCGTCTCGGCCTCCCAAAGTGCTGGGATTACAGGCTTGAGCCACCGCGCCCGGCCTAAGAGTCATGTATTTTCAAAAGAAAGGATTGATTTAAGATGGTAAGATCACATTAGTAGTAATGGGTTTCCTGGTGTCCCGATTCAAAGACTGGGTGGGGTTTGCTGATGAGTCCAGGTTTCTAATTTCAAAATGTTCCAGGAAGGACTGGAGTGAATTTCTGGGAGCTGAGTGTAATAAGAGAAGTCCACTCAAATTCAAGATTGGGAAGGACTAGAAGTACTTTGGAGAAGACAAGTTCCCCTAAGGGGCCTCTCCCTTCTGTGTGCAAGGAGGGCAGTAAATAGGAACAATAGCAGTCACCTCCACACAGCCCAGGGTGTCACTACGCTTTCACGCTGCGTGAGAAGGCTTGGCTTTGTCTCGGTCATGGCTGAAATCTGAGCCCAATGGAAACCAGTGAGGAAGCTCCCCGACCCTGCCTGGAGAACCCCACCTTTCTCACGCCAAACTCGGAAACCAGAGCAATGACACGCATATTCCAATCAGAAAAAAAGTGACACCAAGCATGGGAAGATCAGCAGTGACTTCGTCTGGAAATGGACTGGCCTGTACGACAAAGAGTGCATTCCCAGCTGTTTCTAAAGCTTTAAAGGTAAATGCAGGCGCCAGGAGGCTGCCAGGGGGTTTGCGATTGCAGGATCTCTGAGGAATAAGATGGAAGTGGACAAAAACTGGGGAACCCTAACAAACCACGTCACCCTTCCTTGGAGTTCTTCTCTTGAGGAATGAAAGCTCAAGCAAAGGTAAAGACCAGGCCTTGGGTGGGGGAAGGGAGGTGTCTACTATTAGACTCTGAATTCCAGGGGTCAAGCAGAGGAAAGAGGACAACAACTAGCTTGAAACACTACCCCAAGGTGCAGAAGGACTGATCAGGCCAACTTAGTAGCCACTGACACACAAAGTGCATGGGCATTACATATACATAAGGCCCGAAGCAGAGCAATTCGTGCCCTGGTGCAGACTTCACTGTGGGTGGGGCTGCGTTTCCAAGGCCCAGGCACTTTCACTCACTATTTCCTCTTACCTAGACGATGATCCCAGTTGAGGGGTCTGGGAGAGCAGGTAACCAGTTAAAAAAGTAAAATAATACGTCTTTACATACACGGCCTCAATCATCCAGAAATAGCAGCCTTCACCTGTGTGGATTTACCTTGACGGATGTCATGTCAGTACAGAACCAGACTTTCAGGTGTGGAATGGGCATACATTTGCTTGTCTGGTGGTTGTGCCTGTGTGGGTCTCACAGCCCTACCGTGAACCTGTGGCTCTGATGGGGGACAAGAGGGTTGTTGCTTTATGCTTCCTTCCAAGGCTCTATGTCTCATGGACCCAGGAAACAGTTCAGGGCATCCAGGGTGCCACCCATGGTCGGAGAAGGGGGCTGAGCAGCTGGGAGATGACAGAGCAGATACCAGGAGTTCCTCGGGAATCCTGGGTTCTCATGGTCAGTGAGAATCCTGGGTTCTCATGGTCAGGGGCCCCTCCTGCTGTCACCTCCTCCTCGGTTGGGCTCACTCTGGAGCTCAGAACGTCAGAGACCAAAGCAGAAACCCCACTGCCTGCTGGACACTGCCAGCCCTCACCATGCACTCGCACCACGCTGTGCTCACCTGGAGTCAGGAGGCCCACCTCAGCGGAAGGGAGTGCTTGAAGGAGAATGGGATGGACGAGGCCGGATGGCGTGCAGAGAGCACTGCAGGCTGGAGCGCCGTGCAGGTGAGTGCCAGGAACCTGGAGATGGCCAAATGCCAGTGGCGGATGTTTGCATTGTCTCGGGATGTGCCAAAGCTTGGGGGGGAAATGACAGAACAAAAACTAAAGAACAACTTTTCCTAATTTGTGAGCAATACCATGGATACAGATCTCAACACTGCTGTGTCACAAAAACAGCCCTTTCCCCTCCAGAGGCATTGCTCTAGGTTCACGTGTTTCAGGAGATACAAAAGTGAACTTTTGGAGCATATCTCAAGGTGTTTCAGAGGGAGACTGAACCCGAGGGAAGAATCAGGTCATCAGCCTGGCCAGTGAGGGCGGTAAGGTCAGCTGTCTGTCTGCTCTTTAACCTTTTCGCCTGGCCTGCGACACTTCACTGAATTGCCTCATGCACTCTACTGCTGAAATTAAAGTTCCACCTGGGCCATGTGTGAGAAATAGAGTCTTTGGAGACAGGGACCCACATCACATTAGGCATCTCTCATAGACAGGAAACATCCTCTAAGGAGGCACAGCGTGGGCCAGGAGATGCATCCCTAGATCCCGACAGCACTCCCTGTTGACAGCAAGTCTGGGCCACCAGGTGAGGCTTGTGAGGAAGGCCCAGTGGCATGGCAGTATTTTTAATAAAGTGTGTGTGGTTGGGATTCTCTGTACTGAGGCTCGGGTCTGGGGCCCCTGTTTCCACTGGGTAGTTCTACAGTAGGATTCTCGTTGACAAAACAGAAACATCCATCGGCCAGTGGAAGCTGACAGGAGAACGGCATCTCTGCCAAGGCTTCCCCCAAGATTCCAAGACACCCTTGGGGCCCTAGAAAAAGCAGGCAACACCTGCCCACCTGCGCAAGGGAAGGCAATGCAGCACAGGCCGGGCCAGGGTGCCGCCCGAGTGGGGCAGCCTGCGTGGTTTGCACACAGAATGACGATTTTTCGTTTCCAAACCAACTGGGGCCCTTCACGTATGTCTAAGTTCTGCCCTGACATTATACACACACATCGTAAGGATATATTCCTTTAATATTTGGAACTGGAAAACTTCTTAATCCAGTCTATGCTTGTATGACACACACGTCCAAGAATCCACCACCCACCCAACCCAGGGCTCAAGCCCGTTTGTAAGCAACCAGCTACATAAATGTGAGCGTGGCTGTTAGGCAGCATCTTCCAACATTTAAATGAAAAAAAAAAAATCATATGTATGCATATGTGTGTATATATATATATACAAAAACATATATATATACACATATATGTGTGTGTGTATATATACACACACACATATATAAAACCACGGCTTTCTTAGTTCTGGCCCAAGATAGTAAGTCACACATTTGATGCCACTCACCAAACGTCATTTAAGGGCCTCCTTGTCTGGGTCGAGGCTGTCCCCTGGGGTAAACGGTGATGGAATACCAGGTCACCAGAAGGAACATGCTCACCTGTGGAACTGCATTTCCAATAGATGCGTCTATATGCATGTAGGTGTACTGTGTGTATGCGCACGTGTGTAATATGTGTGTGACGTGAGTTGCCAAAGTAGAAAACACTGGTTTATTCTGTTCATACTAAGCATGTTAAATAAATCAGATTTTGTAACCTATAACACAATTCTTTTTTTAAAAAGGAACAGTTAAGATCTTCAAAAATTGCTACAGTACAAAAAAAGTGTGTGTGTGTGTGTTTGTATTTATATATTTATATATGTATATTAACCAGAAATAGCGACTCTATCGGAAGAGATTCCCACCCCTGTTTTCTGTAAGATTTCTCCGTGTGATTCGCTGGGCCCCGGCTCTGCGGCTGAGGCTTTCGGGTCAGTACATGGCACATAATGGTATTATTGGCACAGGTTCAGAATCGTAGGACGAATCCTAGGTTTCGGACGCTTCCTCCCGTCCCTTTCGTTGGGTATCCTCATCTCTCTGCCTCCGGTTTCTTTCTTTCATTTCTTCTTTCTGTTCTCCAAAGAAAACTCTGGGAGAAGGCAGAGTCGCCCATAGGCATGAGTATTTTTACAAAAATAGATTTGGCCTAGAGCGTCCTGCTCTGTGAGTTTCCCACCGGCAAACAGAAGTGGTAGGTGCGGGGACCCTCCCCCTTAGATAGCTTAGTTTTAGGTTTTGTCTTTTTTGTTTTGTTTGTTTTGTTTTTACAGGTTCACCAACGGAATCCTGTGTGGAAAGAAAACAAGAAGAGATTAAATGGCAGCAGGCCGAGGGCGCGACAAGTCCGTGGGGCTCTCGGGCGACCAGGACCCCATACACAGGACCCCTGCGTGCCGAGCCCGGTCGCTCCCTTTATCAGTTCACTGACATGGAGGGGTCCTTGGAACGTGGACTAGACCTCACTAACTGGTCAGCACGAACTGGAAGAAACACTGGGAATCCCAGGGGTATGAAGTGGGGGCCTGAATCTTGTGTGAATTCTGGTCACCTACAGAGCTCTGAGCTTGCTACCAGGGGCTAGGACCACCCCGTCCACTAAATCATGGTGGGGGCGCCGGGGCATCTGGTCCCAGGCGTGCACATCAGAGGGCCTGAGTGTGGCAGCCCTGTGCTCACTCTCTGTCCAGCCTCCTCCTGTGGTGGGTGACATGGGGCCTGTTCCACTCCTTTGCTGCAGGAGGAAAGGGAGTCTGTTTCTGTCCACTGCTCAGCTGCAGGCTCCCCGAGGCCAGGACTCAGGAGAGATAAATGGACTGCATCAGGAAATCCTCCTCCCGTATCTCCCCAGAGGTGATCTTGCTGAAGAGAGAGAAGGCAAGTCCCATCTGGGCACAGGTCGGGTGGGCTGACTGCGATTGCCACCTTCAGCAGGCAGGCTGAGAAGGGCGGCTCCCACCCAGCCAGCCCGCCCTCAGAAAATGGAAAATGCAGTCTCCCTGGCTGAGTGAGAACCCCCAGTAGGTCAGCATCCCTCAGAGAGTCACCCCGGGCATGGCCATGTGAGCTGGAACACATCACGGTCCCCCCCGGGGACCTTCTGCCCAAAGCTGCGTCTCCGTCACAGGGATGGGGTGCTGTCTGGGTCCCTCTGCTGTCACTCAGAGCTCCTCTCAACTACAGGCAATTAGGACTCTCAATAATAGAAAGAAAAGGCTACTGTATCCTCATCTGTGCAGATGACATGTATCAGAAAGCGGTAGGATGGGGCGGGTGTACCCGCTGATCCCAAAATGAAGTCGGAAAAGCACTCAGTGGGAGCTCTAGAAGTTTTCCAGCAGTTGCAGGCACAGCATGCAGCCAGACCGGCTCCGTCATCACCATAGTTGGAGCTCTGCAGAAACACAGATCCCCAGGCCCACCTCTGGGACCTGGAATCAGGTTCTGAGGGTGGTGCCTGTGAACATGAGTCTTCACAGTTCCCCAGGTGAGTTCAGTGACTGCCCGTCCTGGGTCCATTCCCCGGTCCTTCCCAAAGACAAGAGTGTGGCTTTCTCTCCCCTGAATCAACTGAGCCCACCGCAGTGATTCTGGTTGGGACTGGGGAGGAAGAGCCCCAGGTGGGACAGGCCTGCCTTCTGCAGGACACATCCTGCAGTGGACAGCGAGGTTGGCAGGCCCCAGGACAGCTCCTCCTGCTCACCACTGTGTCCCTGATCATCAGCACTGCGTCCCTGATCATCTCCAGGAGCCTCAGTGTGCCAGAGTCTACTCATTTGAAGGCGAAGGTGAGAGGCTGGGTCTTTCCCTGGTCCCCTCTGCGTCTGGACAAGAGGCTGGACCCTGGGCGTCACCTTCCTGCTTGCTGCCTCCAAATGACACCCGTGTGGACAACTCCATGAGGCTACAGTAGAGTGTCTGCTCAGCTACTGTGGGAGGACCAGCTGCTGCGGACACAGGGGTCACTGCATGTAAACAAAGGAGACATCCTGGCCAACATGGTGAAGCTCCATCTCTAGTGAAAATACAAAAATTAGACAGGCATGGGGGTGTGCACCTTTATCCCAGCTACCTGGGAGGCTGAGGCATGAGAATCACTTGAACCTGGGAGGCAGAGGTTGCACTGAGCTGAGATGGCGCCGCTACACTCCAGCCTGGGCAACAGAGTGAGGCTGTGTCTCACACACATACACACACACACACACACACACACACACACGGTGAGGGACGTGCCTTTGGGTCAGTGCCGGATCACTCTTGGTAGCCTTACTCCAGTTGTGCCCCACCCCCGCCCACCTCTTCCACATTCCCTGGATCTGGGGAAGAGGGGCTTGAAAAATGAAGTAATTATTACAACACAGAGAGAAATATCCCTCTTATATCTTGGTAATTTTTTTGAAAGTTAAAAAATGTGGGGACTGGCCGGGCGCGGTGGCTCAAGCCTGTAATCCTAGCACTTTGGGAGGCCGAGACGGGCGGATCGCGAGGTCAGGAGATCGAGACCATCCTGGCTAACACGGTGAAACCCCGTCTCTACTAAAAACTACAAAAAACTAGCCGGGCAAGGTGGCGGCGCCTGTAGTCCCAGCTACCTGGGAGGCTGAGGCAGGAGAATGGCATGAACCCCGGAGGCGGAGCTTGCAGTGAGCTGAGATCCGGCCACTGCACTCCAGCCTGGGCGATAGAGCTAGACTCCGTCTCAAAAAAAAAAAAAAAAAAAAATGTGGGGACAAATGCTGTATGATTCTACTTATAGAAAGTACCAGAGCCACCAAATCCACAGAGACAAAGGGTAGAACAGGGGGCCAGGGGATGGGGGCAGATGGGGAGTGAGTATTGAGTGGGTGCAGAGTTTTAATACAGGGTGATGGAAAGAGGTGAAGAGCTGGCTTGTGAAGATGCCTGCACAGCATGGTAAAGGCACTCATGCCATTGAACTAGACACGCATAAAGGGTTAAAATTATATATATATATATACACACACATATATTTGAGACAGATTCTTGCTCTGTCACCCAGGCTGGAGTGCAGTGGCACGATCTCAGCTCACGGCAACCTCCGCCTCCCGGGTTCAAGTGATTCTCCTGCCTCAGCCTCCTGAATAGCTGGGATTATAGGCACCCACCACACGCCTGGCTAATTTTTGTATTTTTAGTAGAGACGAGAGTTCACCATATTGGTCAGACTGGTCTCAAACTTCTGACTTCAGGTAGTCCACCTGCCTCAGCCTTCCAAAGTGTTGGGATTACAGGTGTTAGCCACCACGCCTGGCCTAAAATGGTAAATTTTATGTTACATATATTTACTACAATTACAAGTTTTCTTAAAAGGGAGATAAAAATCCTGGGGCTTGGAGACCCTACATTGGGTCCTGGTATCCCAGGACAGTCACTGGTTGTGAGCTGCTGTCCCTGTGTTCCCTGATCACTGATTGTTCACAAGGCCAACCTTTCTCTCTGGAATGTGTTCAGGGTTGAACCATAAGTCATATGGCTGCCACCTTAATAAGAATGGTTTCCTAAATGAACCTTGGCCCTGGTTGCTTTCCAGTCCTTGATCCTGACCTTAAACAGGAGAATAAAGGCCGGAGGAGCAGCTTCCAATCCTTGCGTCTGTCTGGCCAGGCTCTGGCCAAGTAGACTTTATCCTCCCACTTTCCCACGTGAAACTCTCCCATGTGAACGCGGACGTGGAGGTTGCAGTGAGCCGAGATCGAGTGGCTGCACTCCAGCCTGGGCGACAGAGTGAAACTCTGTCTCAAAAAGAAAAAAAAGAAAAAAGAAAGCCTCCTGTACTTCCCATGCTGGCTAATCAGATCCTTCTGCCCTGGGTCCTGGCCACCTTTCCACCTCGCTCTTCCTCTTCTTCTTCCTCTCTACGTTCCAGATTCCCTGATTTCACGCTGCAAATCTCAAGCCTCAAATCCTTCAGGGTTTGGCTGGAAAGATCACCTCCCTGGGGAGGCCTTCCTGGATGGCTCCATTCCTTCCACACACATCTCCTATTTTCCTTCTGTCTCCTGGAGCACTTGCTTGGTGACATCTCGGGCATGGGACCATCTGCATTGAGCTTATTTGGACAGATGTGCAAGGCATCCCCTGCTGGCAGGACAACACCCTGAGAACAGGGGTCTCCTGCCTGTTCACCACTGGTTCATGCAGGTTCCAGCTCTGTGCCTGGCCTGGAGCAGGGAATCAACACTGGATGAGGCTCAGAGACGTGGCAGGGGTGTGAAGCAGTTTTGTCCTCAGTCCCTGAGACCCATCCTTCATGGCAGGAAACCACCTCCGAGGACTGACTACAGGTAGATGCTGATGCTGGGAGCCACAGACATGACGTGGAAGATCAGTGAGTGGGTGGCAGCCTGTGTCCCGAGCGCCAGACATCCCCGGCTATGCAGGGAAGGGAGCCTCTTCCAAGACTACAGGCATCGCTCTCTGCTCTGTGTCTCAGGATGGAAAAGAGAAAGAGAGGTAGAGAGCGGGAGAGACAGAAAGAGAGAGAGATGGTGCCCATCCTGCACCTTGAATGACCATTTCCAGAGCCACGCTGGCTTTGAAGAGAGTGGAGAGGTTTCCTGCAAGACCATGGTGTGGTCACAGCCTCTGGCCCAGGAGGAGGGTCTCACGTTGTCCACGTTCTGCCAAAACTCTGCTGCTCAAACTTCAGCTTCTTGGGTTTTTCTGTGCCACACTAGCACGTGAGCCTCTCACCTTGGCACTAAGCCCAGAGAAGGACTGAGGATCCCAGGCCAGCTGGGAAAGACAAATAAGGTGGGGCCTGGACCCCATGGCTGGAAAATAACGTGGCTGAAGGTGAACATCCACCCGAGGTTCCCTGGCCAAAAAGGGAAGCTGTGTGTATCTTGCTAAGCCATCTTCCAGATCGCGATCTGGGATAAATTCTGCCCTCTGCTGCCTGGAAGGAGATCCTCGGCTGGCCTGGCCCCGCTGGGCTATACGCTTCACAGTGGGTCACTGGGTGTAATGACCAATGTCCGCTTTTGCGGGAAAAAAAAAAAAAAAGCAAACAGGCTACTGCCAGGTGTCCCTGGGGCACAGCAGAATTTCTTGACAATCTGAAGCGGCCACTTTCTCCCAAAGTTTTCGTGGTACCGTTCTCAGCTCAGCAAGCACAGCTTCCAGAAAGGTATGGATGTTGCTTTGGGAAACAGGCTCCTTTGAATAACAAAAGTTTGATATTCTATTAATGTACATTTTGGAAGAACAAAGTGGGAAGGCCAGGTGCACTTCTCGTTTTTTATTAGTTTTGTCTTCAGTGTGTTTTTGAAAATAATAATACTGCATGATTTATTTCTCACTTGCTTTGGATTCAACAGTTTTTATGACTTTGCAGGCTCCGTTCAGAATGAAGCGGCCTTGGCAAAGGGAAAGAGATCAACATTAACGAGGCTTGCTGAAATGTACCTGCTGCATGAAAGATGACCGTGAATGAGTCCGAGAGCCAATGCAGGCCTGTCGTCGAGGTCCCCTTCCTTGGAGCATAAAGGCCAGCTTCACTTTGTCCAGAGCAATCTGGCCCCACCATGAAGGTGGTCTGAGGCAAGAATGTGTTGGAATCTATCGAATCTACGGTCCACATCTGCCCAGGAGCCGCTGGCATTCCGGACAACCATTTACAGGAAAATGAACTTGGCTGCCTTTGGGTCCCAGACATGCACATGGATTAGACTTAGAAGACAACAGTGTGGTAACAAACGACCGCATCATCATTAAAAATGCATTTGGAGAGGCTTCCCAGCCATACGAGAGAGAAGTAGCTCCACTGGCTCTTAAGCCTTAATTAAATGTTTTTGTATTAATTGCTATTTATTTAGGCACAATAAGGACCCCAGCAAATCTGAGAGATGTTTCTGGCTATTCTGCACCCGATGCTCATGTCCAGGCATTAATTGCAATATTCAGGGGACACTTAGAATCCCAACGCTTTCATCCTAGTGAGTGATAAACGGTCTGTCCCGCAAGCGGCAAAGGAATCTTATAAGCATTTATCAAGGACTAACGAGGCTGTGTGCGTAGCCCTCCTGGTCCGCAGCTACTGAGGCGGCCACCAGGAGTGGGCTGTGGCTTCGTGTCGGCAGATTCCG
The DNA here is from genome assembly GCF_009764315.1 of Trachypithecus francoisi. Lineage (NCBI taxonomy): Eukaryota > Metazoa > Chordata > Mammalia > Primates > Cercopithecidae > Trachypithecus > Trachypithecus francoisi. The sequence continues at coordinate 1,412,135 of NW_022681446.1, read as the reverse complement.
AGGCTGAGTGCAGCTGCCTTCAGTAAGTCTCACAAGCTCTTCTGAACTCTGTGGACGACCTACCTGAGAGCCACAGGGAGGGAGTCAGCTCTTTAGACGCAGAGATGTTTCCTTGTGTAAATGCCGGTGGTCCCAAAACAGCTCCTCAGGCACAGCTGGGAAGCGGGGTCCACCTGGGGCCCATCTGGGAGCACCCGTATCTCTTGCCTTTGCCTGGGGCTGCAGCACAGGGATAGTCCACCAGCAGTGTTTCTGGGGGGTCTTCAGTGCCCTGTGCTGCTGGAAGGGGTGGACCAGGCTGAGGAGACACGAAGGTTTTCTGGGGCAGATGAGTAAATCAAACACCTTTTTTCTGCCCTATTTTATCTTTTTTTTTTTTTTGAAAAGTCAGCGCTGCAGCTTCCTGTTCTAATGGAAAAGAAGGATCCCGGGGCTCAGGCCTTTGGAGTGGGCAGGGGACGTCCTGGAGCCAGGCAGCCATCCGGCGATCCAGCCCCACCACTTACAACCTGACTGACCTCGGCCAAGTCATTTAACCGCCCACTGCCTCAGCCTCCCCACTTGTAAAAGGAATTGCTGGGAGGACTGGGTAAGTACAATGTGTTCCACAAGCTGCCGTGCAAGTATCTATATTAGGGAGCTGTCCGCTCGAGTTGACCTCTCCAGTCCTGTGGGCCTGTAGCTCTTGGCGGAAGGGACTGAGGGTCTTTGACCCTAAGGCCCTGCATCTCCCAGGTCAATGAATTACGCATTAACAAATTTTAAAAATCATAACAGAGATGCCGGCAACCACCAGGACCCAGTCCCTACAGAGGCCTCATCAGGCAGGTCGAGGACTACACGGCTAACAAGCCGGCTTGCTGTGGCTAGCTTGGTTGGCACTCCAAAGGGGTTTCCCTTCATGAGGGGAGCTGCGGTGAGACAGACAAAGGCACTGGCTTCTGACGGATGCTCTAGGATGCACATCCCCCCACTGAATGGTGGCGGACAACCTGCCTCTTACCTGCCGCAGCAGAGGCCCTTGCAGGGCAGCTCGGTTCCCATTCTAATCTAATTACATTTCTTTGCCAGTTGGCAGAACATATTGGCTTCAGGATAAGGAGTGAGGGCTGGAGATTTGATTTGGAGCAAACACGCGGTCCATTAGTGCCAGGATGAGGAACTGACCGATTCACTCCCTTCTCTGACTACAGCCGGTTCCCTGGCCACAGCTAGGTGCAGCCAGCTGAGTCCTCCAGACCTTCCCTGTCCCCGGGCCCCTGACGACGTTGCCCATTCAGTCCTCCATATCAGAAGGTGGGCAAAAAGTAAGAAAAAGGTATTTTCAAATATTGGTATTTCATCCTAGAAATAGGGCTCCCTACTCATGGAAGGGATCAGAGGTCACCTTTGGAAGGAAGCCAGATGAGGATGCAGAGAAAGCCCAGCATCGAAAAGAACCATGAAAACCACACGGAAACCTCAGGTTGCACCCACGGGCCGTGCTTATAGAATGCGTGGGATGTGAGGCCATGAGGGGGAAATGCTCTCTCCCCTCAGCAGCCCGAGTGCTCCGAAGACTCAGCACAGAAGGAGGCAATTTAACGTTAGCATTAAAGTTAATATCACTGAAAGCAAACCAAATGTTCCCATCCAGCAGAGCGTGGAAAATTCATCCTGTTTTGGTGCCGGTTCCTGGCTTCAAATTAGTAGATGTCTCAACTCTTCCCTTTCTTTCTTTATCATTTTCTTTCTTATCTTTTATTTTTATATTTCAAAATTGTATTTTAATTCTGCCTTGTGCCCTCCCCCGATGTAAAGACATGTGACGGGGGCGCGATTCCTGCCTCCCTAGCCGCTGCCCTAATCTCTTCCTGTTGTGGGAAATGAGAGCTGTAGTTGTTGCTTGTTTCGGGGAATGACTTTCCTTGCCACGTGGGCCACGCGCGTCGTGGCCTTCCTGAGGGAAGGCGTGGCACTGACAAGCAGTGAGGACGTGGAATCAGGGTGTGTGCGTGTCTGCTACTCTCTTCCCCTGGGATGGGGAGGGTACTTCTACCAAATCCAACATCAAGATCAAAAGGCCAGGTCCCTGGCTCATGTTCAGAGAAGTGATGCCATTGGAAATCCACCCACCATGTCTAAAAGGGCTCCCAATTATCCCAAAGAGTACAGGGGAGGGCAGCGGGGAGGGGAGGAAAGGGAAGGAAAACAGGAATGTCCAAAGAGGTACCTACCATGAAATAGACACATGGCGTCTGCCCTGCCCCCAGGAGGTAAAAAAGATTTCGGCCAGTCAGCAGGAGATTTCAAACCATTTCTCAGACACGAAGGCCACAGGAATAAGATGCCGATCAGAAGAGGAGGGTCTGCGGTGGACAGAAAAATGGGCTTTGGCGTGCTGGTACATGACACATGACAGGCAAGCCAGGGCAGGCCTGCGGTGGAGACTGACTGGCTTCTTGAGAAAGGAAGCACTAATATGGACTCCTGGCCTTTCCAGGAAGGGACCCCCCGCATTCCCTGTGGCTGGGAGAAGTCCTCACACATGAATGCTTTCTACCCTGGGAGGCTTTGGAGGACACAGACCGAGGGATCTGGGCACACGAGCACTTTGCTGTGCAGGCTGTGCTGTCTCCAGATTTTCGTTTTTGAATTTGCAGGATTAGCCCAGAGCCTGGATTCTCTGCCTCTGATGGCAGATTTGACCCACTTTATTGCACATGACAGAAACGATGGAACCTGGCTCCCAAAATGTCTCCCCCATATTTTGTCACCTTTGAGACGAAGCTATTATTTCCCAAGGCTGGTGAAACTCAACAGAGCATGACCTTGGGCCAAAAGGCAAGAACTCGTTCCATCCGATGCTTCCGTGCCAGGGCCTGAGAGCACCAGCTGTGCCAACTCCGCTCTTGGACATCCCCCCACCCCACCTCCTTGCACAACACAAGCACAGAAGGTGGGACAAGTGAAGCACCGGAGGCCAGCCCACGGCCCTCTGCCCTCTACCCACACAGCCCAAGCAGTCGCTGGCCCAGATTCATATCCAAGCCAACATCCACATATTCAGTGAAATGGTTTGGAAACCTGTTAGCCAGTTATCTGTGAACTCAGCCTTCTGGAAGGCTGGAATGGCACCCATGAGCTCCCCAAATGTCTGAGTGTAAAACCACTGAGGTTTAGAACAACAGTTCTGAAGCTCTGAGCGCCACCGTCCTCCCCTGCAAGGAAAGGGAACTAGTCTAAGACAGAGAATATCACAGATGGCAGAATGCAACATGGACATGCAAGAAGAGGCATGGCCAGAAGGTATTTCAGGAACATCTGCTCATTCTAGCCAACAGGACAAAGACACATTAACCATGGATGCGACAGCCCCAGCAGCCCTCGCTCTCCAAGGCCCCTGAACAAATCAGCAAATAGAACGAAAGGGAGCATGCAGCCAGCCCCTTCTAAAACAACTCGAATCCAGTCACCTCGCCCTGGGTTCCAGGGGAGCCCTTTCCAGGGGACTGGGGCAGTGTTACCCTGGGTGCTAATTCTGCTGCTCATGGTGGACCCTTCGAGGCAGCCTCCCAGCCTCCTCCTTTCTTCAAGTTGTTGGAGATTGTTTTATTTTAATTTACACAACGATGCATACATGTATGCTCACTTAAAGAAAAGCTTATTGGTATTTTAATTGAATTCTGGACAAACCTTTGAAAGCTGACTCAAGGGTTTCTTAAATACTCCCACGGATAGTTGTGGGGTATATTTTCTTTGAGGGATTACACATGAATAATAAAAAAGGAGAAGCATTTAGTAACATACGTCCGGTCTGGGAGTCTGGTTGGTATCTGATAGTTTTGCTAAATTTGCTGCTGACATTTTATTGACAAGGCTCAGAGACACTGACTCTGGTGGGAGGCTGTTGTGATCTGTTGATATTTAGGAGGCTGAAAACCACCACGGGGCTGGCCTTTGAGCTCTGGGGCATGAAGGATGACAGCTCAGAGCGAGGGCTGGGAGACTATGCATTTCCCGCCACTGCCCACGGGCAGGGGTCTGGAAGGAAATTCCAGCCACTGTGTTCTCTGGGAGCAGCTGAACACCTGTTGCTGTCAACCCTGCCTCTCTTGTTTTGCCAAATTAGCAGTCGCCTTGGCTTGGGCCCTCAAAGCCACCTCAGGGATGACCTAAACCGACCAACAGCTCTCAGCTCAGCCACCCCGGCCCTGGGGGTCAGGACCACCAAGAGCTTCACGGCTGCAGGGTCTAGCAGAGCCCAAGCTTACCGGTTTCCATTAAATGTGGATTTGTACTCCCCCGTCGTCGAGTGCAGCGTCTCGTCGGTGTACACGGGCACAGACGCCCTGACGCACTCGTGTGAACACTGCAGGGTCTCGTTATAGGCCGTGAATATGTCCAGGCTGCTGGGCACCCGGGCCGAGGTGAAGTCCGTCAGGTTCTGGCAGCTCTCTTCCTGCTGGTTGGTCTTCCGCTGGTGGCTGTTCCTACGAGTGTTCCCGCTTTGGGCACAGCTGGAAAAGAAAGAGGTTGGGGTCGGGGGACGGGCAGAGGCCAGAAACCCACAAGCACAACTCCAGACTTCCATTGTGGGTCTTTCGCTTGCAGGCATGAGCTACGCATCATTTCATATTAAACGGTAATTCCCAGCCTCTTCAGAAAGATCAACCACAATCAAGCAATCAACTCTTTTTTTAAAAAAAAAATGAAATTTGAATTTTAAATATGGCTATTACAGCAGGGAGGATGAGGGGTAAGTGGTGAGCCATATGATCGCAGAGCTAGGGACCTGCTTCACTAAAGAGCATCAGCCAGACCATGGTGCTGACTCAGTGTCCCCATGAACGCCTCAACGGGATAAAAGCCGTGGTGGGTCCTTCCTGCCAGAGGGGCCTAGAGCGTGTGGGAACCTTTGGGTACAGGTTGGGGTGGTCCGTTCCTTCATCTCAGAATGGACAGTGGGCCCGTCTTTGGGGAAAGCTGGTGCGTGAGAAAGCCCCGTCCTCAACCCCACCCGGGGGCACGTACACAAGCTGGAAATGACGAGCTGGCTTGTCCTTCATCCCTGATCAAGTCTGCGGAGGGAAGTGTCCTGCCTGCCCTGCCTGTGATGGTCTAGCTCCTGTGAACCACAGGGGCTTCCAGAGGTCACTTACAGTGACCATGGGACTTCCACCCGTCTCTCCAGGGATTTGAGAAAGCAAGAATTGGGGCCGCTGGATGCCGCTTCTATGATGAGAGCACAGGATGGACAAGGGGGCTGGCTGGGAGGCCCCTCCCTGCTGGATGGGGAGCCCACACTGGGGGCCATTTCCCCTGCCCACGCCTTCCCCTTCATGCTCAGGGCCTGTGCACAGGGAGGGGCTACGCGAAGGCAAGGGACGGGGGGATGCGCCTGTCTCCTAAGTCTTGGTTATTTCCTGCGTTGGTTTTCCCAATGAAAGGAATCCCGATTCCTGGAGTAGAAGCCCCTACCCCATAAACCAAGGTCAGAAGGTGAATGCCAAACCCAGGGGGCAGCCCCCACCAAAAAAGTCTTCCTCAGAGGGAGGTCAGGTTCATCGAACTTCATCGAACTTGCTCATCCAGCCTCCCGGGCTGTTCTCCCAAAGGGCTCTTTGAAGGTCTGCTATAAGCTCGAATGTGGGAAAAGCAAGATGAAGGCTTGTCATCAACCTGTCACAGAAGAGGCTACAAAGTCCCCTATCTCTGGGGAGACGAAGCCCTTCACCGAGATGGCCAGTGGGATGTGTCCTTCCATACGCCCACACAGTCCAGGGGTCCAAAGCTCCTCCTCTGGCCAGCCCCTGCCTAAGAAGCCCCGCTGTGAGCTCCGTGTTGTTCTCTCACCGCCTGTCTCCAGAAAGTGCCCGGGGTCCCAGTTTGCTACCTATCAGGAGGTGGCTTTGAGCCCTCGCTAGCCGAGTGGGAGGTCTGTTGTGGGCTGTGCTACCTCCCACCCTCCCGTGGCCTGCCAAGGGGTCCCACCTCCTCTGATCCCAGAGCCTGGCTTTTTCTCTCTCACTTTCTTGTGTTCCCCTGTGATTCTGAGGCTCTGATGCAGTTTCCACCATCAGCCCTGTCTGATTCATATGGCTGTGTGCAGGCAGCAGGGGGACCATTTGGGTCTGTTTTTCTATGAGGGAGTTTTAAGCCTGGATGCCGAAAGGAGACACAGTTGCTGGAGGAGTGGCTGCAGGCAGGTGAGGTCCCCAAGGCGCTTTTGAGCAGCAGGGTCTCCCAGCAGTCCCCTGATTTCTCAGGGGCTTATCAGGTGTGTACACCCAGCAAGGCCAGCCTCAAAGTAGGCCAATTTCCAGGAGGAAATAGGCAAAGGCAGGCTGCCTGGAGCAAAGCGGTAACCTAGTTCAGCACACATAATGGCTTTGAGAGGAACGAAGAATACAAAGAGGCCTGGTTCAGCAACCGGCTGCCAAGCCTGAGTGAGGGATGTGGGATCCCACTGGGTGCTGGCAGAAGGGCCCCATCCCTACCTTTCCAGGGAAGGGGCAGAGGAGACAAGAAATAGGGACTGTGTTCTGGGTGGACAACATCCCAACGGACACTGGCATTGAGAAAAAGAATCTGGAACCCGGGACCACACACACCCCGAGAAGCTCTGTCATGAAGGCTGGGCTCGCTGGCCTTCTGCAGGGAAACCAGGATAGGGGCCGGGCCAAAGGGCAGCGCTGGACGGCGAGCAGCCAGTGGCAGCTGAACTGCCCGGGGCAGAAGCCAGCAGAACAGCCTGGCTTTGAAAAGCGGGGGCCTTTCTGTGTTCACCACCCAGGGACCCCTGCAGTCCCCCATTTCTGGGCCAGAAGGGCCCAAGGAGCCTTACCAATTTTTTAAGACAAGAGTTGTGATGAGAGCAGCTATGACCATGATGAGGGAGACGGTGATGGTGATGATCTGATGGACAGCCAGACCTGGAAAGAAGGAAAGAGGGAAGAGGGCACCCGTGAAACCAGGTTCAGGAGGTGAGGGGGGGCCGGGAAAGGTGAAGGCACATCCCCCCAACCCAGCTGGGGATGCCAGGTCCCATCCACAGCGGGGAACTCGGGGCAGCATGACAGGTGCTCAGTTCTCTCCTCCTGGACTGCAGGCCCTGGGCATGAGGCTGCTCTCACCTGGGGTCCAGGAAGGGGGAGCTCCAGTTCTGGACTCTCTCCTTCCACCACCCTCTCAGTCTCCAAGCCGTGACTTGGATCATGGGCAGCTGTGTTCTTTCCTGCACCTGCCAAACCCTTCACCTACCTCATCTACCCGGCGGCAGGTCAGCTCTGGGTGAGATATTCCCCATGACCCCTTCCTCCCCTCACACCCTGGGCCAGTTCCGCTCTTCTGTTCTGGAACTGTGAGCCCCAGGGCTGCTGGCCTATGAGTGGGAGCGGGGTTTGCCTGACCCAGGGGGAGCCAGGATGGGCCAGTACATATTGGGGAGGTAAAAAGAAGAGCACATGGGGTGACACCCTCACAGACATGGGTCACGGGGTGGCATCTTCCTCTTTCCAGAGTCCTCGCTAAGAAGTTCACTGCTTCATGAGGTTCCAGGAATGAAAGTGTCAGGCCAAGGGTGGATGCTTCCCACAGCCCCAAAGGAAAATCTATGGTCTAGCCTTGTTGCCCTGGCCCCAGTCCCTGAATGGGGAGGTGGGAGGCACTGGAATCGGCAGGACAGGGAACAGCCACTTCAGAAGTGGGGCAGGTAGAGCTCTGGCCAAGAGCTGTTTGCTGACACCCACAAGCATGATGGCAGAAAGCAGGGATTCTCTCCCGTCCCCCACGTCTGTCCCAAAACCTTCTGCAGCATTTGCCACTAACCACAGACACAGGACTGGGGAGACAGGAAGGCAGGTCTGCAACAGCTCCTGCCTCTGGTCCTTACCCAGACCACCACCTTCTTTTCTGACTACACATCTGTCCCATACTTCCTGGGACATATAGGATGCTGGGGACATTACTAGCCGGCCAGGACTACCCCGAAGGTCCACTTCAGCACCTGAGAAGCTGGAAGATCAAGGCAGTGAAGCAGTCCGCCAAGCCCCCAGGTGGCAGCACCTCCTCCAACTCATCTCCCAGTGTCCTTCCGCCTGAGATCCAAGCAACGGTCCTGTCTCCACCTGGGGTTCCGTCTTGGTGTCTGCTTTGCAGAGACCTGCCCCTCACACCTGACCAACCTCTTGGGCTGCTGGGGTGAGAAAACTGCATGTGCGTGTTTCAGCATGGTGGGTTTCAGTGTCAAGATTTTTCTGGCAGCCTCCCAAGGACAGTCTCTTAAACAGATGTTACCTCTCTGCTGGATATGATCCTCATGGGGGAAATTATTCATAAATGATTAAATGCTGGCATGGCCAGAAAACAAGCTTTGTCTTTCTGTTTCCCCCTCTCTGGGGGTAATTGTTGTTTTTCACGAGGGATTTCCCTCCGTGACCCACAGAATAACAACACCTGGCAAACAGTGGAGCAGACATATGAGTGTGGCAGATCTCTCCCAAGCCCTCTTCTACCCATTGATTCAGGAACTGTTTGTTTTGCACCTATTGTGTGCTTGCTGCACTAGTAATGCTCACCCATAGGCAACAGCTGCTCTGATGCCCCCTGAATAAAGGTGCTGCAGTCACTGCAGTTCTGGCCAATGACCTCCCATAAACCTGTGCCCCAGCTGTGGCACCTGCTGTAAACTTTCGGCCAAGTCCCTTCTCTGGGACTGTCAAGTTGGTTTGCTAATGAGTTGAAAGCTAAGTTATGCCACAGGGACCACCCCTAATCCCACCAACAGTGCAGTGTCTACCAGCTCTGGAAATCCCTATGTGCCAAGTTTCATGAGACCCAACTCAGACCTCGTGTGCAGAGGAAGGATTGAAGAGGATGGACAGCTGTGGAAGGTGGGTTGCCTGTGCAGTCTCCTCTTGCTCTCTACCCACACACTCCCTCTGGCCCAGTCAAGAGAAAGCCACGCTGTCACGAAGCGTATGTGCTCATCCTGTGTCTGTGCTTCTTGTGATGAGAAGGAGGTTGCCGCTGCTGCTGCTGATGGCGATGGTGATGGTGGTGATGATGGTAATGATAATGATGGTGATGGTGATGATGATGGTGATAATGATGGTGATGATAATAGTGATGGTGATGGTGGTGATGATGGTAATGATAATGATGGTGATGATGATGGTGATAATGATGGTGATAATAGTGATGGTGATGGTGGTGTGGTGATGATAGTAACGATAATGATAGTGATGGTGATAATGGTGATGGTGGTGGTGATGGTGATGATGGTAATAATGATGGGAATGGTGATGATGGTGATGATAATGATGGTGATGATGACAACGGTGATGACAATGAAGATGGTGGTGATGGTGATAATGACAGTGATGGTAATGATGGTGGTGATGATGATGGTGGTAATAATGGTGATGGTGATAATGATGACAGTGATGGTAATGATGATGATGGTAATGACAGTGATGGTGATGGTGATAGTGATGTGATGATGGTAATGATAATGATGGTGATGCTGCTGACAATGATAGTGATATGATAATGGTGATGGTGATGATGGTGAAGGTGATGCTGATGATAATGTGATCTTAGCTTCATGATGTATCATTAAACTTGTGACTCAGAGGTAAAAAATCAGAAACCAAGTTAACAGAAAGAAGGGTAATGATCTACTTCTGATATTGGCCTTGCCCTAGAGGCCCTTCTCCTGCCTTTTGTGTAAATTTTCTTCATAGATTTCCCACATTAAAACGTGAAGGGTGCATTATGGGCTAACCACCAGCTAAGAGGGTCTGGACAGACACACACCCGCAATACAACAGCTATGCTTTCTACAGGACCCCTAGATGCACCTAGCTAAGCCGTCACACCTGGTATCGATTTAACCCATCTGCACCCTGCATTTTTTTGTACCTGTCTGACAAACTGGGTGCCTGATGCTAAAGAAGAAAAATGACTTTCCCTGGTCAGCAAGCAGAGCCTGGACAAAGGTAATTCTCTGCTGTAGCGTCCCCAAGAAAACCAAACATCTAAATCCAAATCCCACACACCTGTGGCCACATTCTGTTGTTAAATAAGTTCAAGATCAACAGTTTACTGCCCCTGCACAGACTTTTCTTGCAAAGTAAACAGCCGTGTGCTTCAAAACCTGGAGCGTGGGTTTTAATGGGTTCCCGGGCTCCTCCTTAGGAAGTTACAACCTATGAGAATAAACTACAGACCCTCATGATGGTTGGACAAGGACTGGGACTTCTGACATGTGGTCCCAATAATATTTCTAGGAAGCAGGCTGAAATATGGAAAATACATAAGGGCTCTTCATTATTTCCTCTCTTTGGAAGGCTGCTCACTTAGAAGAAAGCAAAATAACACAGGAGAAGTCATGCATGTGGTGTTTACAGCATGCGCCCCATTATTTAGTCTCCCCAAGAGCCAGGAGTAGTTTCCTCCACGTGTAAATCTTCATGTGCATCCCAGGTAGACAAACCTTTTCTTAAGGGACCAGACAGTAAATATTTTAGGCTTGACAGGTAGTATGGCCTCAGTCACAACTACTCAACTCCGCCATTGTAGCAAAAACAAAAGCAGCCACAGGCAATGGGCAAAGAAGCAAATGGGGCTGTTTTCCAATAAAACTTGATTTACAAAAACAGGCAGTGGCTATGTTTGGCCCATGGACCACAGTTTACAGATACATGATTTAAGTGAGTAAATCAAGGTGGCTCTGCTTATAGATTAAATAAAAGCATATTCCTATTTTGGATGATTGGTTAATGCTTGGAATCAAACTGCAATCTTTTAGTTTGAAGGACTAGAACCATCCCCCTCCACCATCAAAGCTTTGCTGTGTGCCGGTCTCTTCACTGGTCCCTGTTCAGCCGGTTTCAGAGAGACCCACAGCCTCTAGTTTATGGCTGGCTCTTAACACCCAGCAGTAGCAGCCTCACCCGCTGGGTTTGTCCATATGAAGCCATTTGACAATAAATCACTTTGCATGAGGGTTTCCCTTGAGAAGTCAATCACACAGGATTTTTGATTTTGGGAAATCAAAATTCAGAAATTTACCAATTGATTCCTTCTATGGCTCTTAGAAATATTCAGCCACATCTATCTCAATATTCTCCATGTTATAAAGAAACAGCATCTTGCCAAACACAAGAAAGTTCAGATTATGGAATCATTGTGTGGAGAGGGAGCATCTCTTATTGGTCTGTGGAAAGGACTTTTCCCACACTATGCAAATGGCACCATTCTCAGGAGGCTTCAACATTTCTCCTTCACTCATGTCTCTCCTTCTTCACTCATGTCTCGCTCAATACTCTCACCTTAAATAACATTCCCTCTGGTCAAGTTTCTGGTGGCTATTAGCTACCTCGGGCAGGAACACCTGTCCCATAAACCCTGCGGCTCCTGAGCAATCCTGGAAAGGTTTCCATGTCAGCTGTCCAGGGGCTATGACTGGATTGACAATGATGTCATCTAAAGGGAGCACACACTCTATGCCCTCAAGGAAGGAACACACAAGCAAACTTTTCCCTCTCCACTTCCAAGGTCAACACTGAATCCCATCTTCAAACTCTTTGCAATTCAGACCTGGTCCCAGAGCTCAGAAGCATGCTGTCTAGGAATTCCTGCTCCCCCTTCCTGACAGGTGTTATTGTTCCTGCTAATTTGGGGGCTTTTTCTGCTTCTGGTAATTGCCACTGTATACTAATGCGTGAGGAATCAGCTGTCATCCAGATAATGAAAAATTATCCCCAGAATAATGGATGGGGACAGATGGATTACCAAGCTCTGCATCAATCAATAAGGCTTTTATGGTTATATTTGTGGTGGTTTGTAATAAGATCAGGCCCTGAAGATTGATGTGCAAGTTTGTAATCCATCTCTGCGTCTGAACAAGGTCTTATTAAACGAAGCTGAATCAAATACAGACCATTGTCCATAGCAAAAACAAACCCACCATGGGCTTTCTTTCTAGGACGTGAGGCACGTTTGGCTGGTACACTTGGAGGAGGGCAGGAGTGATGGTCCTGGAATTGGCCAAGGCAAACAGATTGTTGTGCGTATCATAGCTGATTTCACAACAGAGGAGTCTGCAGCGTCTGAATTATGCAAACAAAGAGCCATGGCCACAGGACACAAAAATGTCTGTCATGCTACAAGGGTAAGTATGACAGGTGACAGGTGATATCGGGACCCAAAGTGCCAATTCCATCCCAAAAAAGCCGTTCCTTTTCCACAGAGACCTGCAAAATGTCCATTTCACTGCAGTCTTTGAAAAAGAGTCTCTGGGAACACGTTGGCCTGACTAGGGAGAAGCTCACAGTACCCAATGGTGGACAGATGAGAGGCAGCTTGACTTGCTAGAGTTGGAGGAACCTCGGCCATTAGGCTTAGTCTGAGTCAGTTGCTCACCTCCTGGGAACAGGCCACTAAGAAAAAAACGCATCTTCCAAAACTGGGATGCTCACAGCAGAACAAGGCCACCAGCTTTTATGGCAGGGACACAAAGGAGTGTGCTGTTTTCTGAGTGACCCCACAGAGTCTTCCAAGGGGTGAACGTATTCGTCAGGGTTCTCCAGAGAGACAAAACCCATGAAATATAGAGAGATCTGTAAGAAGAGATTTATCATGGGATTGGGTCATGTGATTATGAAGGCTAAGAAATCCCATGATCTTCTGTCTGCCAGCTGGAGAACCAGGAAAACTGGTGGTGTCACTCAGTCCAAGGCCAAGGGGGTTTGGGTCGGTGGGCAGGGACACTGGTGGAAGTACCAGAGTCTAAAGGCCCAAGAACCAGGAGCTCTGATGTCCAAGTCCAAGGGCAGGAAAAGACAGATGTCCCAGCTCTGTCTGATCTCTCTCTCTCTCTCTCTCTTTCTCTCTCTCTCTCTCTCTCTCTCTATGTGTGTATATATATGTATATATGTATATGTATATATATGTGTATATATATATGAGAATAAACTGCAGACCCTATGGTCATGACAGTTGGACACGGACTGTGTGTTTTGACATGTGGTCCCAATAATATTTGTAGGAAACAGGCTGAAATATGGAAAATCCACAAGGGGTCCTCATTATTCTCTCTCTTTGGAAGGCATGGGGGGAGGGAGAGAAGGAGAGAGAGAAAGCGGGGAGAAAGAGGGAGGGAGGGGGAGGTGAGAGGAGAGGGAGAGAAGGGGGAGAGAGAGAGGGAGGGGGAGAGGGAGAAAGGCGGCGAGAGAGAGATGAGGGAGAGAGGGAGGAAGAGAGAGACAGAGGGAGAGGGAGAAAGGGGGGTAGAGAAGGAGGGAGAGGAGGGAGGGAGAGGGAGAGAAGAGAATTTGCCCTTTCTTCATCTTTTTGGTTCTATCTGGGCCCTCAATAGATCGGATGCTGCCCACCCACGTGGCTGAATGGGGGTCTTCCATACTCAGTCCACTAATTCACGTGCCAATCTCTTCCACAAACACCTTCACAGACACCCCCGGAAACCATGCTTTATCAGCGCCCTGGGCATTCCTCAGCTCCATCAGGCTGATGCATAAAATTCACTATCAGAGTGGGTGATGGCCTGGCTCAGGGAAGTGCTTCAAGACGACACTACGTGGAGATAAAGTCTCTTCTCAAGGGAAGATGAGGCAGGATCACACGCTACAGAAACAGAACTCCCCATAAGAAAACACCCTGCTGACATCTCACGGGACTCAGCTTGGACACAACAACACAGTGAAGGGCAGTCCCCAGGATATTGCCCCAAAGGGCCTAGGCAGGTGGGGCAGTGGTCCTTAGCCGGGGACATCTGGAATGTCTGGAGACACTTTGGGTTGTCATAGCTGTGGGTGGGGAGTGGTTCTACATCTAATGGGTAAGGGCCAAAGATGATGGTAGATGTCCTCCGAGGCACAAGACAAGTCCACAGGACAGATATCCTTGGGTTGGAGGGTTACTGACCCTCAGTGTGCGTCATAGGGTGAGGTGTGAGTCCATCCCCGGTTGTTTCCTCTTAACACCCCTTCTCCCTCCAATGCTTTCCTTATCAATAACAAAGCCAGGCGGGGAGAGAGGTCATAGGGTTGACATCTTGGAGCCACCATAGAGCCACCCCAAGTTTCTTCGTAGAGGGTGCCAAGCCTTGTGCCAAATAGTGCGTCCGCAGCTCACTACAGCAGCATGAGGTGGGCACAAATATGTTCCCCAAGTCCAGAAAGAGGGTAAGGGATTTTCCCAAGGTTCCACGGTGCCATTTGGGATCCCCACAATCACCCTCAGGTTTAATAATTCAGAGGGAGGCTCACAGAACTCAGAAAGCCATTACATTCTTGATTATAGTTTATCACAGCAGAAGGAAGAGCACCAGGAAGAGAGGCATAGGACAGAGTCCAAGGGAGACCAGCCACAAGCTTCCGGATGTCACCTTGCAGCGGAGAAATGTGGACAGCACTGTCTCATCCCAGCAATGATGTGTGACAATACTCATGAAATATCGGAGAAGCTCCCTTGGGCCTTGACGCCCAGTGTTTGTGCTGGGCTCTGCCATAGGTGACCCTTGGCATGGCTGACCCCAGTCTCCAGCCCCTCTGAAGGCCAAGCTAATACCACAACACCCCACGACCCCAGTTCCCACCATAAGTTGTACCGTTGTATTATCTGGCCAGGCCCAAGGCCCCCACGCAAAAAAGACACACTTCTCAGGCAGGACATTCCAAGGGCTTAGGAATTGGGGGCAAGGACATTTCTTTGGGCAAAATTAACCCTGTACTGCACACACAGCTAAGACATGGCAGACATGGAATTCAACAGGCTTGCTCCAGGCTTCAGCCCCTCACTGCTGTCCGGCACAGCCTTTTGGAGGGTTGTAGGAAGCATAGTTGCATTATGTTAGGCATAACTATGACCTTGTTATTGTCTTTATTTGAAGATTATGTATAATTTCAGGAGATGTGTATGGGTTCAAGTTGACAAGGGGTGGACTTGTGATGGTTAATACTGAGTGTCAACTTGATTTGATTGAAGGATGCAAAGTATTGTTTCTGATGGGTCTGTGAGGGTGTCACCAAAGGAGATTAACATTTGAGTCAGTGAACTGGGAGAGGCTGACCCATCCTCAATCTGGGTGGGCACAATCGAATCAGCTGCCAGCATGGCCAGAATAAAAGCAGGCAGAAGAATGTGAGAAGACCAGACGGGTTTAATCTTCTGGCCTCCAGCTTTCTCCCATGTTGGATGCTTCCTGTCCTCAAACATCGGACTCCAAGTTCTTCAGCTTTGGGACGCAGACTGACTTCCCTGCTCCTCAGCTTGCAGATGGCCTATTGTGGGAATTGTGGGACCTCATCTTGTGCATGTGTGAGTCAATTCTCCTTCATAAACTCCCCTTTATATATACATCAATCCTATTAGTTCCGTCCCTCTAGAGAACCCTGACCAATGCAGATTTTCGTTGTTCTCTGCACAGGGATGGTCAATGGCCATGGCATCACGGTCTAGAGAGACTTGGAGATCTTCCTAAGTATCTGTCTGGCTGTGGGCTCCAGAAGAGACCTGAAGTTGTCCTCATGTCCCTTGACCCTAGGGCCAGCTATCAATGTCACCCATGGGTTTCTTTGTATTTGAAGATTGCTCTGAGCTTGAGAACACAGAGTGCTACAGAGGGGACTCAGAGAGCCCAGGGGACAAGTCTTGGCTAGAAAGACCCCATGCCACCCAGTTGCAAGCCTAAACCAAGGCATCAATCCACCTTCCCTTCTCAGGACCATTTTCTCGGCAAAAAATCAGCACTGCCCCTTTCAAACCTGGGATTTTCAGCAGGAACACCGGGAATGGGGTGAGGACAAGGTGGGTGGAGAGCTTGGGAAATGAATTCACTGGCAGTGAGGTTTACCCTCTGAGTTAAAAGGCTTTCCAAAGGCTCGGGCACCCTGGGGGCTCAGTTAGGGTCAAGGGGGCACAGAGCCCTCACCTCTTGTTTGCAAGATCATGAACCACTCAACAGCAGCCTTTGGAGTCATGATCTCCGTGCACATTGTACATGGAGACTGCACAACCTGTAAACCTCAAATACGTACAACTGGTCCTTTAGGAAAAGTTTGTGACTCCTGGCCTACAGGATCCCAAGAATCCCAGAGTGGGCACTTTGTGTGTGGCATGACTGTGGGGGGACACAGATGGGCAGTCTCTGCTCACGCGCCCCCTCCATGGTGTGGCCACACGCCTTGGCGAAGGCCAAGCCTGCATATTCGCCCTCTATGGCAAACAGAAATGCTCAGACACATTGCCGAATTGAATATAATGACTATGAAATGGGTTACAGGTGGAAGGAAGCCAGGCCCTGCCCATCTGCTCCTTCTGACCTGCATTCAGAGAACACGGCCCAGCAGATGGGAGGGGATCAGAAGTCTGCATCGTGGCCGGGAAACGTGGCTTCCCAGCCGTGGACCCTGGGCCATCCCAGGGGAGTCAGATCTGCTCTGTGACAGGCAGCAGCATCTTCTCCGGAGCAGAAAGTCCAGTGCTGGGGGAACTGGAAGCCCCCTCAGAGACAGCCTTCAGCGCTTCCAGGGCAGCTTCCAAAGCATGCGCACACACATGCATGAGCACACTCACATATACACACACGTACATACTCTCTCACACACAGACTCACACACGTTCACACACACATGCCCCCACACTCACACCTACACAGACACACATGCTCAAACACACACTCACACACACACTCACACACACTCACATATTCACACACACAGGCTCCCTCACACACAGAGACTCACATACATGGCCTGAATTTTTGGCTTGTGTAAGAACAGAAGCCACTGATACTCAACTTTGAGCTCAGTGGCCAATAGGGAAATGACCTGTTTCTTTCACTGAACTTCCACTATCATTTGAGAAGTTCCATAAAGGATGGTGGCTCTGGAGGTCGGTGCTGGGGGAAAGGAAGTCAGCCTCGCTGCATGCTAAGGAGAGGTTCCGGGTTTGGGGAAGAGACATCCTATGGCCAGGGAGGCTTTGAACCAGCCAAGGGGCCTTCTGCTGCCGAGATGCTCCATCCACAGCCGGAGCCTGGCGGGAGGGGCCGGGACCTGCGTGTTAGCTGCGGAGTCCCTTCTGAAAACTCCTAGCGCCACCAGCACCACCGCACCCACTGTCTTCAGAGCCTACGATTAGCTTATAAAATAATGTATCAAACCTCTAAGCAAATGGCGAGGCTCCCCCTCCACAAAGCCCGCCTGCACCTCGCTCTCGGAAGCAGGGTGCTGTGACCTCACAGTTTCCATTCAGCAGACACATGTACCCGGTGTAGGTGGGAGAAGCCTTCCATGGCTTCTTCAGGGGCCCCCACACAGGAGGTCCTCAAGGAACAGTGGCCTCGCCCTGTTGGTCACTGCAGAGTCTATGCAGAGGCTGGAGTCAGCTCCCTGGAGCAGAAGAGATGGGGCTGGGCACATCCAATGCAGTCAGTGGTCCAGGGCAAACATTCTGCAAACTGGGACTAACATCAGCCCATCCAGCTTCCAGCCCCAGAGGCCAGATTCTTCCAATATTTTTATTTTGAACTGTCTTTCAAAATATGCTCCCTGTCTCCCAGACACCTAACCAAATTAAACTGACTATAAGACATTTGCCTCCCTGTGTTTCAAGCTCTCACCATGGCCTTATTTTCAGTGATGTTTCAACACTGACCCTGATTCAGGTGTGCCATCCAGCAGCCCCATCTAAGAGGAACAGGTCCATGCACACCTTTTAGAGTCAACACACAAGAAGGAGGAGCAAGGGATTCTCAGACACCAGCCGCGTACCACAGGGTGTGCCAAGCAGGCCAGAAAGAAGGCTCCTTACCTGCAGTGGCTGCAGACAGAAACAGTCACGGGGCCGTGAACAATTTAATGAACTTGACCAAGTTTGGAGCTGGTTCAACCTGCATCCTGACCTGAGCTCTGGTGCTGACCCTCTTCAGAAGTACTCTGGAGTTTGCAGAGTGCACAGAAAGCCTGTAACCCAGCATCCAGCTCTGGGCAGGTAAGTGATCTGCTCTGTCCTAGGATCTTGGGTAGAGGGAAGAGCAGTGCCTGGGACTCAGCCCTGAGAAGCGGTCTTCAACTCCTCTGCACTCCGGCTGTCCTGGGAGCCATGCTGTCAATCAAGCAGCAGCCTGACATGTGCACCACACTCTCCAGCACAGGGTGGGGTGGGATCGTGGCTCCACGGTGTGCCCATGGGACCTCCTGAGATGGTTGCATTTTGTGTCCCCACCCAAATCTCATCTTGAATGGTAAGCCCCATAATCCCCACTTGTCAAGGGAGATAACAAGTGGAGGTCACTGAATAGTGGGGGTGGTTTCCGCCATGCTGTTCTCATGATAGTGAGTTCTCATGAGATCTTACGGTTTTATAACGGGCTCTTCCCCTGCTTCACTCAGCACTTCCTCCTGTCACCCTGTGAAGAAGGTGCCTTGCTTCCTCTTCACCTTCTGCCACGATTGTAAGTTTCCTGAGGCCACCCCAGCCATGCAGAGCTGTGAACTGATGAAACCTCTTTTCTTTATAAATTACCCAGTCTCGGGTATTTCTTTATAGCAGTGTGAGAACGGACTAATGCACTTCCTATGCCAGCCCCTGATGTTTCTTTCTCATGCCCATATAGGGTCTGACAGTCTCCCAAGGAGACATGATTGGGGAGTGACACACTATATTAGTCTGTTCTCACATTGCTAATAAAGACATACCTGAGACTGGGTAATTTATAAGAGAAACATGTCTAATTGACTCACAGTTACACATGGCTGGGGAGGCCTCAGGAAACTTACAATCAGGAAGGGGAGGCAAACATGTCCTTCTTCACATGGTGGCAGGAGAGACAAGTGCAGAGCAAAAGGGAGAAAACCTCTTATAAAACCATCAGATCTCATGAGAATGAGAACTCATTCATTACCACAGAAACAGCGTGAGGGTCATCACCTCCATGATTAAATTCTGCCTCCCACGGGTCCCTCCCACAACACGTAGGGATTACGGGTACTACAATTCAAGAGGAGATTTGGGTGGGGACACAACCAAAACATATCACACACCTTGCCTCGATATATTATAGAAAAGCTCTCTTCACTCATTCAACAGCTGCTTATTCAAGACCTACTGTGTGCAGGCACTGGGCTAGACCCAAAGGCTGCAATAGGGGAACAAAAGCAAGCAGTGTCCCCATCCGGAACAGACTACAATCCAGGGTAATGAGGACACCAACCAACCAATCACAAATACACATGCCAGTGCACCTGTGACAAGAGCTTCCACTACCGGAGGTACCATGAGTGCCTGTAATAGACCCACTCCCCAGGTACCTGTGATGTGTTTCCACAGTGGTCCCAAATCTTCACTGCCTCTGGCCATGCTCATGCCAGGATGTTTTGCAGTTGCCTCTGGGCTGGGCCAGTGTTCGGAGCAAGGCGGTGCATGAGACTGGCCATTTTGTCTGTTTGCCATCATGGTGAGAACATGCTCAGCCCTGTCCATGGGAGGCTGAGACACCCACGGGCCACAGCTGACAGCCCTAGCCCCCATCTGAAGCCAGCCCAGATCAGCCAACAGCTGGCCACCCCAGGGCATGTGAGTGAACCCCAGCAATACACTGGTAGCACTGCATGCCCCTGGGCCTGGCACTGTTTGTGGCATTTCAAGGCATAGCTCACTGACAGGGGAGGTGGAAAGGGGAGGAATCTGTGCTGAAGGCAAAGGACAGGATCTGCTGAGAGAAGGACCAGAAGTGGGGTGGCCTCCACTGACATAGAGAATCAGATGTCTCCAGGAACCACATGAAATCCTCCCAGCCTTGCTCAGGCTCCCTTATCACCTCCCCAAACAATGACGCATGTGTAAGCCTCTGTGCCAGGCTCTCATCTAGCTCCAGGGAACCCCAGGCTCTGCCACAGGCATGGGGGAAAAGGGCTGGGGGACAGGCAGGTGTGGTTTTGTGACAGAAATGAGGCTAGGGAGGGCTGGGGGCAGCCTGAGGTTCCACACTTGGAGTGGGCGTTGCAGGCTCCCTACCCTCCCCAAAGACCCTTCTCAGCATCCTGGGAAAACCCACAAGGGTTCTCTGCTCAAGTCAGGGTGGGAATTCTGTGTAGGAAGCTTAGTTCCTTCCTGGAGATTCATGAAAGTCAGGTTTGAGAGGCCTCCAAAAAACAAACCTTTTCAGGTTTGCTTAACCCAGCATCTCGCAAATTTGGCATCTGCACCCTTCTTGCACACAGCCTAAGCATCTGGACCCCAGCAGAACAAATCCTCCATGAACTCAGCAGGATGTAGGCTCAGAGAGAGGAGCGAGCCTCCCTGCCTTGGGTTCCACTCACAGCAGGCCCTCCAAATCGAGCCATCTCTGTTCTGCCCTAGACCCTCCGTAAACATTTGTGAGATGGAGAGAAAGAGCTCAGCTTAGGAGACATTGACCCAGGAGGGCATTATTTGTTGCTGAATCTTGGTCCAGACAAGCCCCTGCTGAGGAGTTTGGGTCAGAAAAGGGCAGGCCACGCCATGAGACCACCACACACCTGGCCCAGGCATCCTGAGCACTGGTCCTGGGCTCCCAGCCAGGGACTCCACGGTGCAGACACAGTCATTTCACTCCTTGAGCTGCTTTCGGCGGGGCCGAGGCCCCTTACCTCTGTGGGCTTCTTCTGTTTTGGGGCCCGTGATGTGAAAAGGGACCACACTTCTATTTCTGTGCTGAGAAGTGCTTGTTCACTGATGCAGCTGCCAAACTCCACCAAACTCAGTGACAGCGATCCTCTGCCTGGCGAAACTCTCATCAGGCTCCTGCACCTCCTTCTAGACTCGTCTGGGCACTTCCTTCTAAAGTCTATGCTTAGCAAAGAATCTGCTAAGTGAGTTTAGCCAAAACCTCCACCCTCCATATCTGATCACCCTCCATTTCTGATCTGAGTGTCATCCTTCACCCTTCCCCAGGTGACGTCTGATCACCCTGGCCTGCCTTCAGCAAGAACCCTGTTAGGTGGGTTTAGCCAGAATCCCCCTTACCCCTGATGTTTCCTCCTAGTCTTTTTTAATCCACCAACCGCCCCGCCCTGCCCCTTGGCTGCAAATTCCCATTTGCCCAGGCTTTGTTCAAAGCTGAGTCCAATCTCTCTGCCCCATCACAAAATCCCACTGTGTGGTCCCTGTACTTGCTGTGATGGCCCCATGTAAAGTTTCCTTACTGCGCTCTAACAAGTGTCATTGAGTAATTTTTCCTTTAACATCCAAGACATGCCTTCCAGCGAGGTCTGAGTCAAACCCCCAGTGTTAGACTGAGTCCATGGGCAGGCACCACGGGTTGTGGGGTGGGGGGCAGCTTAATCTCCCTGGAGCAAGGTCGGAAGCTAGCAAACAGAGCCCCGTGGCCAGACAGGGTGCTCTGCCTGTAAAACCCACTGGCAGTGTCAACAGAGCCAGCAGGAGGGAGATGGTTATCCCCTTGTTTCATTAAAACCTCTATGCAGCCAGAGAGTGGGGAAATTGCAACGCAATTTGAAGTGTGGGGGTGGTGTGAGAGAGGAGGGGGACATGTGAGAATCTCCTGCACCCACTTCCCACAGGGGTTCTCTGAGTGCTTTTTAAGGCTTCCTGCTGCAGAATATTGTTAAATTCAATGACAGCTGCTGCCTTTATGACACCAACAGCCATTTTATTAAAAACAATAAACAGATATACAGATGCACTTGAAAGGCCCCCCAGTTACCTCCATACTTCCCTGTTGCCTTGGACAGTCACCTGGTGCCCCTTCTCCCACCAGGACAGGAGTGGGCAGTGCCATCCAACCATGGCTCCATGTGCTGCAGCGAGGGCACATGGTGAGAATCCCTGAGCTCGTACCACCTGGCTCCAAGGCAGAGACACCTGGTGGGTCAGGAGGTTCCTGCCCAGGCAGGGCTGGTATCCCTGCATCTTGCCCACTGGGGCTGTTGCAAGACAGGACGTGAAAGGCCTAGGCAGTGGTGGCCGTGGGCACTGTCCCTACAAATGCCCCAGGTTGAGATGAGGGGACAGCAGGAAGGAAAGCACAAGGGGGGAAGCACAAGGCAGGGTCGCTCACTTGGAAGAAGGAAGCCTCAGGAAAACAGCCACTCCCTGCTTTGCTCTGGGGTCCCAGTCACATCTTAATCCATGTTTCCAAGAAGGCTTTTCAAAGCACAAGACTGAGACCCCATCATCAAAAACAGAGAGAAACAAACAAATAGACAAATGTTCAGTTTCAGTCTGGAAAATCAGAAACTGGAAATTCCCTGTGAGTTTAGAAGATGCAAGATGTTGTCGTCTCATCCCCAAAGTGGCAGCTGCTTAAAGCCAGGAAGCCATTTATGGGCTGGGAAGCTTGGAATGGAGGTTAGAACTGTCAAGGAGGATGGGCTATCTGAGAGGCTGGAAACTCACTTTCTTTCCACATAGTCGCAACCTAGTGGCTAGCCAGAAGGGAAGGGGAGTCCTTGCTACAGGAGAAATTGCCTTGAGAGCAAGAATTGGCAAACTTTTCCTGCAAAGGGCCAGAGAGTCAATAATTTAGGTTTTACTGACCATACAGTTTTGGTAGTAACCACACACTCCTGCCTGTGTAGCTCAGAAGTAGCCACAGACAAATGTAAACAAATGAGTGTGCTATGTGCCAGGAAGACTTTAATTATGGACACTAGAATTAGAATTTCAAATAACTTTCGTGTGTTGCAAACTGTTATCCTTTTAATTTTTTTCAACCTTCTAAACATGACAAAACCATTCCTAGCTCCCAGGCTGTACAAATACAGGAACCAGGCAGGACTGGTCCATGGACTATAGTTGGTCAATGTCTGATTTAGAGCCATGAGTCATCTCTATAACTTTTCATGCACAATGTCTAGCATTCAACACAAGATTACCAGGCACACCAGGGGACAGAATCAAGTGAACAAAAACCAAAGAGAAAAAATAAAAGACAAAAGACATAGTCTCATAGAATAAGTAAGTATTGGAGTTATCAGACACCAACCTTAAAGCAGCAATTAGGCCAGGTGCAGTGGCCCATGCCTGTAATCCCAGCACTTTGGAAGGCCGAGGTGGGCGGATCACCTGAGGTCGGGAGTTTGAGACCAGGCTGACCAACATGGAGAAACCCTGTCTCTACTTAAACTACAAAATTAGCTGGGCGTGGTGGTGCATGCCTGTAATCCCAGCTACTCTGGAGGCTGAGGCAGGAGAATCGCTTTCACCCAGGAAGTGGAGGTTGTGGTGAGCCGAGATCATGCCATTGCACTCCAGCCTGGGCAAAAGAACAGAACTCCATCTCAAAACAAAAACAAAAACAAACAGAACAGAGATTAGTATATTAAAGAAAACAGATGACAAGACGCAGAATTTCAAGAGAGAACTGGGACGCATATACATACTACTCCCTTATATATAAATAATATATATGAATAATTTACATATTTATATATGAATAATTCATAGGAATATTTTTTAAGAAAATGGAGTAAATTCCTGCTAATTCCTGTGCAATCAGCCTTGGGACATTTTCACTTCCTTTTTGGCTGTGAGTTTTCCCATCTGTGTAACAGGAAACTGGGCCTTAATGCAGTAAGCCTCAAGGTGTTCTCTGGGGCCTTAATGCAGCTTCCAGGGGCCGGAGGAGAATCAAAGAGGAAGCTCCAGGGCACCCTCTCTCTCTCCATACACTGCTCTCTCCCCTCAACCTATTTTCCATGTTGGGGATGAAAGATTTAGCTGAAAAGAACTGTGAAAATCTCGGGACTGATTAGTGCACGGGGCTCTTCCAGCAGCAATGATACAAAATGCTGTAAAAGAAGGAGAAGATTCATGGTAGGCTCTCTGGCTGGCATCTTTAGAGGCAGGGATGGTACGGATGGAGAGAAGATCATAGAAGGGGACCCACTGGACAGTCCAGAACAAAGGCATGTGGCCAAGGAGTACCCGAGGAAAGGCTGGCAGGAAGTTTGAAGAGAACATGAGGAGGTGTGAGCAAAACAGCTTGTGTCTTCAGGGGCTCTGCAAGGCCTCCTCTTCCCTAGAGGACCCAGTCTTTGTCTCATGCCTTGAATTCTTCCACTCGGATCCTGGTTCTATAGTTGTCTTTCAAGAAGCAAACTCTCCTTAGAAGAATAAATTATTCAAATGATAGTGTAACTGGAGCATGGGGGTGGGCTTGAGAGTCCATGACTGCTTCTTTGTGGCAGAAGAGATGCAGGAGAGCAAGACAGTCCTGGTCCCTGAAGCAAATAGTGGCATCAAAGTGACGGAAGCAAGGAGGCCAACCCTCATCAGAGCTGCCTGCTGGAAGCTGTGCTGGGCTCCCTCCTGCTGATTGAATTTAAACTCCATAACATGATACTACTACTTGTTCAGAGCCCGCTATGAGCCAGGTGGACCACTCGGTCCCCACAGCTCATAAGATGGGGAATGGGGCTCACAGAGAAGGTATGGGCATTCTTCCTGGGCAATCCCATCAGCTCTGGGCACTGCCATTATCATCTCTAGAGCAATTACTGGTTATAACATCCTCTCTTGCCCAGATCCCTCACCTTTTGCATTCTCTTGTCTACTGGACATCTTTCCTGGGGAAATTCCCAGCTCCTCAACCACACAAACAACTGTTTATTTCCTTGTTCCTTCATCTCAGTGAAGCAAAGGCACTAGTGTCTTCTCATCCCCCTTTCCCTCCTCCTCTTCCTCTTCTGTCTCCTCCCCCTCCTCCTCCTTTTCTCCCTCCTCCCTCCTCCTCCCCTCCCTCTGTTCCTCCTTTAATGACATGCTATGATCTTACTTACTGCTTCCCTTTCTCATGTATCTGAGATGGCACTTCCTCCACCCACCTGAGTCCTATACTTTGCAGTCACTTGCCCAGCTCACTCACTCCTGTGGGCACCACTGTTACCATCTAGCCAGATGCCAGGTGCCTGGCATAAGAAGGTCTGGTTGCATTAGACTTTGGGGTGTGGGCAGGGACTCAGTGCCCCCTGTCTGACTCCTCAGCTGCTGTGTCCAGAGTCACCTGTGAACTCAGCTTCTGCTCCGGCCCTGCCTTGGCTGCTTCTGCGCCCGCAATTCAATCTGACTGTACACAAAGTGGAAACGCACCTTGCCGAGTGTGTGAGTGCTTTCTCCCTTGCTTGTGTTTCTTTTTTTTTTTTTTTTTTTTTTTTTTTGACGGAGTCTCGCTGCAGCCCGGGCTGGAGTGCAGTGGCCGGATCTCAGCTCACTGCAAGCTCCGCCTCCCAGGTTTACGCCATTCTCCTGCCTCAGCCTCCCGAGTAGCTGGGACTACAGGCGCCCACCACCTCGCCCGGCTAGTTTTTTTGTATTTTTTAGTAGAGACGGGGTTTCACCGTGTTAGCCAGGATGGTCTCGATCTCCTGACCTCGTGATCCGCCCGTCTCGGCCTCCCAAAGTGCTGGGATTACAGGCTTGAGCCACCGCGCCCGGCCCGGCTTGTGTTTCAACTACACTCTACTCCTGAACAAAATGCCATAATCGGTGTGGCCACCAGGACTCTCCGCTCTTTGGATGCACTGGCTGGGTCCCGGGTAAAGTTGTGAACAAGATGACTCCCAGACAGAATGTGCACAGCCAGGAGGACGAGCTGCCAGACCGTGGGCTCCAGGCAGAGGCAGGTGTCTCTCTTGTTCATGACTGCATCTCCAGAGCAGCAGCCACATCATGAATACTTGGCAAATGAATGACTGATTGAATGAGTGAGTGAAGACGGCATCTGACTCGGTTCCAGGTGCCTCCCTTTCTTTTCGGCAGTCTCCTTGCTGGGGCACACCTGGCTGTGGGTTGGGACCTCTCTGCTAGCTCCTATGCCCTGCTGAGTCAGGAAGCATCAGCTAATAGGTTCATCGCATCAGCTATGTTCTGGAACTGAGCGGAACTGGAACGTTTGTCAGTGGCCACCCCCACCAGGGAAGAGGCTGTGCTGGATGAAGGTGTCCAGTGACCAAGGCTGGATCCTTCCCAGGTCACCAAAGGCTCTGCCGGGTCCAGGCATGGTGCCATCTTCTCCAGACAAAATAGAGGGGGAGAAATGGGTGGTCTGTAAGAGGAGCACCTGTCCAGGTAGGTTCCCAAGGCAGCCATGGGAGCGAGAAGCACTGGGGGTTGTGCAGGAGGCTGCCTTGGGGTTACCCAGATGAATCCCATCATGGCCTGGTCACTATCGGGTGGTGACCTGCTAAAAGGGATCATCTGACCACTCAGTCTTGGATTCTACACTGGGGGTTTGGAGAGGCTGACCTTTCCACTGGCTCTCCCAGCCCAGGTCAGGGGATTGGAGGGCTTTTCCCTGCTTCCTGGCAGTTCCATCTAGTATGCCACCGGCTCCCTGGGACAATAAACAGTGTTGCTAGAGATGAGAATAACCACCTCACTCCTCCTTCTTCCCTGAAGGTCAGATCCCTTCTTCTCTGGTCCAATCAGACCAACTTGGACCCCGGTCTTCTTGCAAGGTGACAGCAGCATTCTCTAACAGTGATGGAGGAGGAGGGTGTGTCACTGGAGACTTCTGAGGCTCACTGTGCCCATCCAGCACACCTCACCTCCAGCCCTGCTCCTAGAGAACCCACTAATCCCAGCCTGTCAGAGGGGACTGCTCTGTCGGCAACTGTGTCCATCCCAGCGCACCTCACCTCCAGCTCTGCCCCTAGGGAATCCTTTCATCCCAGCCTGGCAGAGGGCACTGCTCTGTCTGCAAAGGCTGTGGCTGCCACATGCACTTTTCACTTCAGGCTCACAAGCCATTTTCAAAACAGTTATGAGGATGACAAGGTGGTCCAGCAGGGCTCTGTGTCACCTCTTGACTCATTCTATTTTTAGCACACAAGCCTCCAGAGCAGTGAACAGCCAGGCTCTTCCAGCACTGGCAGCGAGAAGTGTGTTCACACCTTCATTACCTCCTTAGGTGCATGTGTGTGTGTACACACACTGTCCTGCACATGCACACACAAATGCATAAACACACACAAATGCATACACACACACACAAACATGGGCATGCACACAGACACACACATACACACAAACACATGGCCGGGGACAAACGCACATGCCCACACACACACATGCACACACAAACACGTATGCACTAGCATATACTGACCCAAATACAACCACACACACTGGCATATATAGATGCCAACACACACACAAATGCATGCACACACAGACACACAAACACATGGACATGAACACACGCACATATGCTACTAACACACACACATACACACAGGAATGGACACGTGTCCACAAAAACGCTAGCACATATGAGCACAGAACCCAACACACACACATTTGCAAACAGGGACACAAAAACACAAATGCATGGGCATGAACGAACACACAGGCATGCACGGGTGCACACACACACAAGAACTGCATGCATGCAAACACAGGCACACTCTTAAAGGCACAAGCATGGCCACACACCCCCACATACCCTTCATGGAACACCTGCCTGGATGCAAAGCCTCTGGCACACAGGGCCGCTGCCTCTAAGGAGCTGGTGTCACTGTGTCCCTCTGTGCATAGTTCCCGGTGATGACAGAGATGCACCAAATACACTGGTTTGTTTTTTCCTGGTCCTCCCCACTCTTGCCTCCCCCCGGCCTCCACAGTGTGCCTCCCCACGTCCGTGGAGGGCTGGGTTGCCCACCCTCCGGAAGCCGGCAGTGGAGAAGACAGAGGTATATAAGTGCGTGACAGGAGCTGCACCCATGCGGGGATCCCACACATCTGGGACCATAGCGTCTCGTGTCTCGCTTTTTACAGAAACCCCATGGGTGACAGGGTCAGTGGAAGGAACGCTGTCTTCCTTTTGCTGATGTAAAGGCTGAGGCTCCAGGGACAAGGTGACTTCTGCAAGGGGAGGTATTCAGCTTCGAGCAGAGCAAGACTTGGAGGCAGTGCCTGACTCCATGTCTGTGGAAGGTGTGTCCACCTGACATGGTTTTGTCCTGAGAGCATCTGCAGGTCCCAAGGGACCTGAGCAGGTCCCACCCTGCCTACTGTGTGAGCTCATGGAAGGTCCTTTACAACCCAGCAGAGAATATGACGTTGATGAGACTGGGAGGAGCTGGGCACTGCGAGCTGGACTACAGGGCCCTGGCATGCTGGGGCACAGTGTTGCTGGTTGAACTGTGTCCACCAGAAATGAGAGGCTGAAGTCCTGGCTCAGTCCACTCCTGCGGTTCTCACACCTTACCTTGGGTGACTTGTAAACACAGACTTTTTTCTCACAGTTCTAGAGACTGGAAGGTCCGAGATGAAGGTGCCAGCAGGTCCAGGATCTGGCGAGGGCTGCTCTCTGCTTTTAAGATGGTGTCTTTTGTTGCATCCTCACGTGGCGGAAGGGCAAAAAGACTCCAGGGTGCCCTGTCATCCTCTTTTGTAAGAGCCCTGGTTCCATTTTTTTTTTTTTTTTTGAGACAGAGTCTCACTCTGTCACCCAGGCTGGGGTGCAGTGGCATGATCTCAGCTCACTGCAACCTCCGCCTCCTCAGTTCAAGCGATTCTCCTGCCTCAGCCTCCTGAGTCGCTGGGATTACAGGCACATACCATCATGCGCAAATAATTTTTTGCATTTTTAGTAGAGACGGGGTTTCACCATATTGGCCAGGCTGGTCTCGAACTCCTGATCTCAGGTGATCTGGCTGCCTCAGCCACCCAAAGTGCTGGGATTACAGAAAAGCATGAGCCACCATGCCCAGCTAATTTTTGTATTTTTAGTAGAGATGGGGTTTTACCATGTGGGCCAGGCTGGTCTCGTACTCCTGACCTCAGGTTATCTGCCCTCCTCAGCCTCCGAAAGTGCTGGGATTACAGGCATGAGCCACCACACCCGGCCAGAGCCCTGTTGCATTCTTGAGGACCACCAGTCACTCCTATGCAGTGCCTGCCGCTTGCAGGTGCTGGCCAGAGACACACGCAACAACTCAGCTCACCCTGGCATCATGAGTAATAGGAGATCATGCATGTAACACACCCAGCACA
Source organism: Trachypithecus francoisi (assembly GCF_009764315.1). NCBI lineage: Eukaryota > Metazoa > Chordata > Mammalia > Primates > Cercopithecidae > Trachypithecus > Trachypithecus francoisi. Next base: position 1,383,128 of record NW_022681446.1, on the reverse strand, counting down.
GCAGGGTGATCACACACGTGATGCACCCCACACAGCAGAAGCACTGAGATGGGACAGAGGCCATGGGAGGGTCTTCTAGGGTTAGAGTCAATGGGAGGGAGTGGCTGATGGATGGGGAGGGGAGGATGCAGGGGTGAGGATGAGGCCAGAGGCAGTGGCTGTGAAGGCCAGGTGAGGGGATGGCCAGGTTGGCACTGTGTAGGGCTGCACTCAGCAGCAAAATCTGGGTGCTGGGACACAGTGGGTGGGGTTTGGGTTGGAGAGTAAGGAAAGGAGTTTCTTTTTTTTTGAGACAGAGTCTGGCTCTGTCACCCAGGCTGGAGTGCAGTGGCATGATCTTGGCTCACTGAAACCTTGGCCTCCCGGGCTCAAGAGATTCTTGTGTCTCAGCCTCCCAAGTAGCTGGGATTACAGGTGTGCGCCACCATGCCCGGCGAATTTTTGTATTTTTAGTAGAGACAGGGTTTCGCCAGTTGACCAGGTTGGTCTCAAACTCCTGACCTCAGGTGATCTGCCTGCCCCAGCCTCCCAAAGTGCTGGGATTACAGGTGTGAGCCATCATGCCCGGCCAAGGAAGGAAGCTTTCATCTGAGGTCGGCGACGGTGGACTTAGACTCAGCCTGACTGTGAGCTATCTGCTCCTTCCATGCATATGTGTGGACGGCAGGCAGCTGCTCTCACTCAAGGTGGAGGTTTTGCACATCAGTAGAATGGGGCCCAAGAGGGACAAGCGGGAGGATGGTTCAGTGCCTAGGAGTGGAGGGGGTGGCACAGCCAGACCTCACATGCGCTGGAGGATGGGGGTTTTGAAAGAAGCCGAACGGCCTGAAAGCCCAAGGAGGAGGAGGCGGCCCTGGCCAACCCTGTCTGCAAGAGAGCAGTAAGAGACAGAAGCTACATGAGAGCTCCCAGGAGAGGCGACGGAGGCCGGGTGAGGTGGAGAGGGGGACGGCATTTGGAGTAGTAGGGGCCAGCTCGGGAGCAGCCACGGGCGTGTCGGGGTGTGGGCAAGTGGAGAGGGCCAGAGTACAGGCCAAAGCAGGACATGCACAGAGCCCTCCTGGAGGAAGTGAGGCTGACAACAGCACAGCAAATGCCTGCAAGGACACACCCCTCAGACCCCTCTGTGGGACATCTTCCTCTCCTTTCCCCCTTGATGCCACATCTGTCTCCTTTGGCTCTGGCTGGCGTCTGGTTTTGTGTCAACACGGAGGCTGGGACAGTGGCGTGCTCCCCCAGGTGACCTCACATGAACACGGTCTTGTCCTGCCTGGATTACAGAGTGAATGAATCTCTTCTCTGCAGACTAATCAGGTGCTTTTACCTTGGTGTTCCCATCAAGACCCACAGTCCCTGCAGCATGGGGTCACAAGGCTAGTGGTGAACACCTAGGAAGTGTCGTACCACCAGCTACCTTGTCAACGAAAGTCCCAGTGGTGGGGAAGCAATTTCCCAGGCTGGGGAGCACACAGGCCAATCTATGACACCCAAATGCGCGGGCAAACCACGAAGCCTGGTGTTCACTCTGTGCCCCTCTGTCACCCCCAGAGGCTGCCTGCTGAGCTGCAAGGAATAGAATTCAATAGCAGTCGTTTGTACTAAGTAGGACAATTTTTCATTGTAAGCCCTAAAACGTATTTTCAGTCATGGTACAAAATTAGAAGGCACCTGGAGTGGTCGATTGTTGGATGGTTGTGGTCCCTGGACAGATGCTCATAAGGGGTTACCATGTGTTGCGAGCCTTGCTTTATGCCAGGTGCTCTGCTGGACCTGTCCCACCCGTTATTGCTCATGTTTACAGTAACCATCTCACCAGGTAGGCGATGTGGGTTGAACGGTGCCCCCTCCCCCAAAAGATATGGCCACATCCTGGCTCGGATACCGGTGCATGGGACTTTATTTGAAGACAGGGTTGTGCAGATGTGATTAGCTGAGGATCTCAATCGCCCTGGACTCAGGGTAGACCCTAAATCCAGTGACAGATGTCCTTATAAGGAAAGGAGATGGAGATCTGAGACACATACAGATACAGAGGAGGCGGCAACGTGATGATGGAGGCAGAGACTGGGGTGATGCAGCCATAGTCCAAGGAGTGCCTGGAGTCCCCAGAAGCTGGAAGCAGCGAGGAAGCTCCTCCCTGGGAGTCTCCAGGGGCAGCATGGTCCTAGTACACCTTCCTTTCAGATTCCGGCCCCCAGAATGATGGACGAACACATTGCTATTGTTTTAAACCACCCATTTGCGAAACTTGGTTGCAGCAGCCACGGGAAACAAATGCAACCGGCTTCACTGTTTTCTTTTTTTTTTTTTTTTTTTTTGAGACAGAGTCTCGCTCTGTCGCCCAGGCTGGAGTGCAGTGGCCAGATCTCAGCTCACTGCAAGCTCCTCCTCCCGGGTTTACGCCATTCTCCTGCCTCAGCCTCCCGAGTAGCTGGGACGACAGGCGCCCGCCACCTCGCCCGGCTAGTTTTTTGTATTTTTTAGTAGAGACGGGGTTTCACCGTGTTAGCCAGGGCGGTCTCGAACTCCTGACCTCGTGATCCGCCCGTCTCAGCCTCCAAAAGTGCTGGGATTACAGGCTTGAGCCACCGCGCCCGGCCGGCTTCACTGTTTTCATGTTGCCAAGAGGAAAGGGAGGCTGGGAGAGGCTGAGACACTAGTCCAGTTTACCCGAAGTCTGGTCAGTGGCAGAGCCTGATTCCAGAACCCATGCTACCGCCACATGTCCCCAGGTCCTAGCCAAACACTGAAAGCAGTCAACTCACCCCAACAGCAGAGGGACGTCAGGACGCTGGCCTTGGAGAGGAAGCGCTGCCCAGGACCCAGCAGCCTCCTTTGCTCAGACTCCCCCCACCGTCCCCACGTGACATGCTGACTCTGACTCTAAGGCAAATGCACAAGGTATGTTTCACACCTCTTGGAGGAGGCCTTTCATCTCCCATCCTCTGTGCTCTGGGAGCCCCAAGATGTGCATAATTCATTCCTAAGCACCAGCCAGTGTGCGAAGGGCACTGTGAACCGCAGAGGAGGGTGAGGCAGTCTGGGTGGAAGGAGGAGAGGACACAGAGGCTGCCTCAAAACCCCAGGCCCCCTCCTTATGTGGGGCGGAGCTTTATCCTTTCCTCTTCAGAGCCTGGCAGAGCCCTGCCTGCTGTCCAGGATGGAGGACAGGGCAACATTCCCCTCAAAGGTGTGGCCAGAAGCCAAGGCTGGTAACGGGGGAAAAAGGCAGAGCCCTGGAGACCCGTCCCCTCCCTCTGAGGATGGAACCCAGTGCACCTCGACACACACGCCCACAACAGCCTTCTCGGTGCTGGCAGAGGTGGGAGGGCCCGAAAACAACTCATTTAGGAAATGGTCGTCCTAGACTCTCCAGCAACTCCAGGCCTTTGAGGGTGTCTCTGATGTCCATTTGTTATCACTGCACATTGTTATTTGGTATGATTGCATGTGATTATTTTGATTATTTTAATTCTAGCTGCGGAGGGGAAGAGCAGCTGGAGGTTCGGCTAGGATGGGCTCACTCAATCTTTTCAAGGACGCTCTGTTTGAGGGCTTCCTTCCTCGGTGCAGTGGCCTAACCACTGGCCCCAGGACAGGGAGGTACAGGAGGGGTCTGGACGCTGTGGCCCCTCAGGAGTCTCCCAGACCCAAATCAGGGCCCTATTAGGTCTGCCTCTCTCCTGAAGCCCCGAGAACCACGTGGGTGTGTGTCCTCTACTTGTCTGTCACACTTAACAGTGACACCAGCAGGGGTAAATCATGTCTGGCCTGGTATTTGTCTTTGTGAGTGCATGGTATGTGTGCCCACACCTGTGTGCATGCAAGTGTGGGCAAGTGTGCCAGGGTATATATGACTGTGTGTTATGTGCACACGGCCAGACATGAGGGTGAGCGTGCTTGGGCATGCACATGTGTGTGTGTATGTGTGTGTGTGTGCATATGCATGTGGGCATCTGTGCGTGTGCATGGGTGCCCCTTCATGTTGTGTGCACACAGCTGGGAGTGAGGGGTGCGCATGCACGGGTGCACCCCTGTGTGTGCACGTGAGCAGGTCGGGTCTGCATGTGGATCCTGCCCTGTCTTTCTGGCTGGGCCCAGCCAGGCCCACATCCTCCCCTGAGGCCCCTCCCCACGGCACTCCGCAACACGTGCTCTAACACAGTTTAATAATTGCTCTGCTGATTGATTCATTGACCTTGGACAAATCACTTACGTTCTCAGCCCACTCATCTACCAGAGGAAAAAATACGTGAGAGTCCTTTAAAAATCACAGATCACAGAGCATTACACAAACGGAGGGTTCTGTGTGAGGCTTCCGAACAGCAGGAACGGCCGCACGTCAGACAAGACGCGCCTGCCATCCACACTCGGTGGCCAAGACTCCTTCTGGGTCAACCCGCACATGCGTGGCTGCACCAGCTCAGGCCTGGCTTTGCTGCCCTTGACAAAATGACTCAGGCCCTCAAAGGCCCATTTGATCTACACACTCAGATGTCCCTGGAGGTCACGTCCCACTCTCTTCCCATGACCCCTTTAACTATCCCCTCCAGCCCTGTTCATAGAGATCCCAGCTCTCTCCCAGATAAAAAACGCCACATCACTTCACCTCCCCATCCCAACCTGCCGTCCGAGCCTGGAGAGCTCTTGCAGTGATGATCCCGGGCGCCGTGGCCCCACCTTCTCCCGTAATTATATCATCAAGACTGAATCAGCACACAAGCATCACTGAAGTCAGGAGGCCAATTATTCCCCAATCGATTCTGACCAGGTAAGTCAGGGATTGTTCTCGGCGAGACCTCCCATAGATGAGGTTGATCCAGTTTGACCTTCATTTTGCAAATCTGTCCCAGCTGCACAGAGCACTTAAGGGTTCAGGTCAGAATGTAAAAGATAAACTCGTTGAAGGGTGCAGAGGGAAGAAATTAGAAAATCATTCTGGCCAACTGATTGCAAGCTCCTGGCAATGTCTCAGCATTTGTTTGCTGGCCTGCCATCAGACGGATGGATGGATGGATGGATGGATGAATGAACGTGGATACACACGCATTAACACATGTCTGGATGAATGAGTATGCAGGGAGCAGGCGTGGGTGGCAGCTGCACTTCCTGTAAAGTGTGAGTTCTGTATTTCTCCGTCCACCCTCAGCCCCTTCCCTTTTAGCTTTCCATAACCAGGTGCACTGTCTCGAGCCCCTTTTCTGCCCTCCTTCCCTGGCCCTGCCCTTCCGAACACACGCTGATCTCCAGCTAAGATGTGTACTCTTGTGCTCAGGTCTTTGCTTTTGTGACCTCTGTCTCTCGTTCTGTTTCCTCCTTGGGACCTGATGAAATTCCTATAACGTTGACAAGAAACAGCCAAAATGATTCTGCAGGGCCCCAGCAGACAACACATGTCCATTTCAACAAGAACCTTTGAGGGTAGCAGTTGGGAGGTGGATGTCACTGCAGCCACCAAGGGGCAATCTGCGGGTGCAGGACAAGTTCCAGGATCCGCAAGTCATTCCCCAGGGAGCTGTGGAATCTGTACAGGATCTGACGGGGACGGGGGACCTGAGGGGTATTTTCCAGAACATGCTAGCACACTTGCGTCTCTTGTCAGGCAACTTGACGTTGAAATCTGACCCAGTGGGTTGGTCAGTCGTCAGCATCACCATCATGCGCATTTTCCCCACCAGGAGGGGTCACCCAAAGAAAACAGCACGAAGACCATTCATGGTGCAGCAACCTCTGAATCAGTATCAGGGCTTCTGGGGAAAAGTAGAAGTACGACCCCTAAACTATTTTCTAAATGGGCTGGGGTGGGGAAAGGATTGTGCTTCATGAAGCCAAAGCACATTTTTCTTCCTGTATAGGTGTCTGACATTGCAGAGAGCGGCTTAAGAGAGGAATTGAAAAGGCCGTCAGCTTTTATATTGCATCATTTGATTTATTTTACACTGTAGTTTAAAAAAAATCTAACTTCGAGGAAACAGAAAAACAGGACAAAGACACCCTCAGACCTTCCCCAGAGCCCCCCGACCCTGATACCCCAGGGGCCCCAAGCATGCAAAGAGATCCAGTTGAGGCTCCCAACTCGTCTTTCAATTGGGATCAATTTCCCAGCCCTTCCTAGACTTTCATGACCTTGGCATTTTTGAAGATTACAGGCCAGACATTTTGTAGAATGTCCCTCAATTTTGGTTTGTCTGACATTTCCTCACGAAGAGATCAGGTGATGAATTTGGGGAAAGAAAATCACGAAGCTGTATTGTGTTCTCAGTGATTCCAGTCAGGCAGCGCAGGGGCCAGTCTGTCCTTTTACTGGAGAGTGGGGTGACTCAGATCACTAGGGGCAGAGGTGCCCGCAACGGATCTTCAGGGTAAAGTCACTCCCTGGCTTGCGTGGCCAGCATTTCGTGGGAGATAACTGGAGATGAATGTCCCATTCGCCATCCAACGTTCACCCACTCTTTAAAACCCACTGATGTCTCCTGCCTGAATTAATCATCGCTATGATGGTTTCGATGGTTCTTATTCCATCATTCCTTCCACGTGCATCACCTGGCATTCTACCGTAAAGAATTTTCCTTTTCTGTGTTGTATCACTCACGGATTCCACTTTATTCTGTGAGTCAGACCATCATCTCTATATTTTCCACCAGAAATTGTCTCTGATTTGGCCAGTGGGTGCCTCTTTGGGCTGGCCTCTGGGTCTTTTAGACAGGTGCCCATCATTCCATCAATACTTCCCTACTTTCTGGAACGAGATATTCCAGACTTGACTTGTGCGCTCCCTGCCCCAGTCCTGGAATCAGCCATTTACCCAATAAGCCCTGGTTCCAGGAGATTCTGCAGACTGAGTCCTGGGTGCTGGGTGTGACCCTATCTGCTGGAACATCACTGCCTAATGCCTCTTAATTGGAGAGCCAGGAAATGTATGTAAGAACACTCACATTTGAAATCCTGAGTTTATACTGACACACCTCTGTGTTGGAATGAAAAATGTGTCCCCAAGTTCGTGTCTACCCAGAACCTCAGAATGTGACGTTTTTTGGAAGAGGGACTATAAGAATGAACGAAGATGAGGTCCCCCATGACTGGTATACTTGTACGACAGAGAGGACCCACAGACATGCGCAGGGCCATAGGGAAAGAGAGGCAGAGATTGGAGCGGTGTGGCCACAAGTCAAGGGACACCACCAGCTCCCAGAAGCTAGAAGAGGCTGGGAAGGGTCCTCCCCTGGAGCCTCCAGAGGGAGCAAGACCCTACACACACTCTGACTTGGGCTTCCTGCTCCAGACCTGTGAGAGGATGCCATTTTCTACTGGGTTAGGTCACCCGGTCTGTGGTCCATCCTTACGGCAGCGCCAGAACACTCAGACGACCTCCAAATCTAGCCAAGACCGTGGGCTCATTCTCATCCCTTCTCCCAGGGAGAAACCTAGCTCCCGTTTTGTGTTTGTTCATCCACCTGACCCTAGCGTGAGGCAGACCTCCCAGCCCTGCCAGCTCCTCCCTGTTCCCACGTCCTCCTTGAGTGCCCACGGCCCCCACGCTTTCAATGAGACTTCACAGTTGCAGAGTCGGACAGTAACTTTGCTGTGGAACCTCCAGGAAGTGTTCTTGGCCCCAAGTCTTCCTGAGGAAGAAGGTGGGTGCCAGACGCAAGCCACCTGGACCCCACCCGGCAGGAAGCTCTCTCTGGCAGATCCTTTTTTTTTAAAATTTTAAATTGTGATAAAATGCACATAAGATAAAATTGATCATCTCAGCCAGTTTTTTTTTTTTTTTTTTTTTTTTTGAGACGGAGTCTTGCTCTGTCACCCAGGCTGGAGTGCAGTGGCGGGATCTCGGCTCACTGCAAGTTCTACCTCCCAGGTTCACGCCATTCTCCTGCCTCAGCCTCCTGAGTAGCTGGGAATGCAGGTACCCGCCACCATGCCTGGCTAATTTTTTGTATTTTTTAGTAGAAACAGGGTTTCACCATGTTAGCCAGGATGGTCTCAATCTTCTGATCTTGTGATCCACCCACCTTGGCCTCCCAAAGTGCTGGGATTACAGGCGTGAGCCACCATGCCTGGCCAGCCACTTTTTAAGTGTACGGTTCAGCAGCATTAAGCACATTTACATTGTCGGGAAATCACCACCACCCTCCAACTACAGAACTTTTTCATTTTCCCAAAACTGAAACTCTGTCCCCATCACTCACTCACTCCCCATTCTCCTCCCCTACTCTGTCCCCATCAACACTCACTCCCCATTCCCTTCCCTCACTCTCTCCCCATTGACACTCACTCCCCATTCCCCTCCCCCACTCTCTCCCTATTGACTCTCACTCCCCACCTCCTCCCCGACTCTGTGCCCATCAAACACTCACTCCCCATTCCTCTCCCCCAGGCCCTGGCACCTGCCATTTGACTTTCTGTCTCCATGCATTTGGTGACTCTGGGGACGTCATATGAGTAGAATCTCACAGGGTTTGTCCTTTTGTGGCCGGCTGATTTCGCTTAGCAGAATGGCCTCAAGGTTCAGCCGCACTGTATCATATGCTGGGATTTCCTTTGGTTTTAAGGCTGAAGGATATTTCACTGTGTGGATGGACCACCTTTTGTTTACCTGCTCATCCACAGATGGACCCCTGGGAGGCGGGACTTTGAATATTGTGAATAACGCTGCCATGAACACGGGTATGCGCACATCTCTCTGAGACTCCGCTTTAAATTCTTTTAGATACGCCTCTGTCAGGTCCTTTCCCCTTCCAAGATGAGAGCTGGACGGGGAGTAGCCACCATGGTGGGGAGCCATCCCAGAAGCCCTCTCAGGCGATGATGGGTGAGGCCTGGGGTGGGCTCTGGCCCTTATCAGACACTCTGATGCCAGAGGCACAAGAAGGAACCTCAGACTTCAGGAGGGACCAGAAGAACGAAACACAATTCAACGTTGAGGTGAGGGCTGCCACAACCATGCTGTGCCGTGAAGAACAGAAATCACAAGTACAAAAGAAAACAGAAGAAAAAAAAAAACAACCAAAAACAGAACCTGCTGCCTCCTCCCCCTCTTCAGATGGTTTTTTCTCCTTTTAAAAATATGCTCCAAGGGTCATTTCTGTGCAGCAAGAGAACACGAAAAATACCAACAGCTCGTGTGAAATACCAGCCAAGATGACTAAGTAAGAAAAGATGAAATGCAAATTGATCTCTGCCTCTTGGGAACTGATTTAAGAATCTGTTCAAAATCAAATTAACTTTTTGACTTATTTCCCCAGAAAGCTCAGAAGGTGGCAAGGAGACCTGGAGTTAACACGAGGGCAGGGGGCGGACTGCATTCCAAATGCATTGCCAACAACGGGCTTCCCGGATCCGTTGCGTGGCCGTTGCTGCCGACAGACGGGAGTTGTCTGGGCTTGATGAACCCACTTTCCAAGGCTGGCAGACCCCAAAGCCTGCGGATACTTGCATTGGGCAAAGTGGGAATTGTTACACGTTTGCAGCATTGCAAGCAAAGTGGGATGCAGCATGTGAGATCATCCCTTCCCTGTGGCAGTTTACAGTGGGGTTGCGGAAGGGGGCCCCTGGGACGGGAAGACTCTCCCGCATGTGTTTGAGTGGGACCTCCACCAGTTTTCTGTGTCATTTAGCTCTAGGTACCAGGAGTCACCAAGAATTCCGGTGCCCATGGAAAATGCAATCTCCCGGGAGAGAGGAGAGGCAGCGGCCCTGCCTCCCTGACATCTCAACTCCCAACATGAACATGGTGTCCCAACTCCCAGATGTGCCCCCCTGCCTTTCCCACCTCCTACTCCACCTAAGTGGTCACCTTGCTCTGCTGCCAGGGTCCTAGGTCTTCCAGCGGTTCTCTCTTCTTCTCCTGCTCCTACGGGGCCTCCCTTCATGGAAGAGCCGAGTCAAGTGGTGGCCTCCACCCACATTTTATCCATGCATGTCCTAGGCACTTTCACTTCCCCCTGGAGCAGGATCCCTAGCAGGGTTCCCTACTTCCCACAGCCTCTCCTAAATCCAACAGCACAGGGAACCCTTCCAGAACAGAGCTCAGATCCTGCTGCTTCCTGGCTCAAACCCTCCAGCAGCTTCTCTCAGTCTCTGCATACCCCTGCAGTGCTGCCATGGCCTGGGGGGCCTGCCCTGGCCCCCACCCCCTCTCCTTTCTCTTCCCTTCTGCTCTGTGCTAATCCTGCCCACCACATCTGCCTGCCAGCAGCTCTCACCAACACCTGCACTCCTGCCCTAGGGCTGGCTTCCCTCCCACCTAGAGTGCTCTCTCTTAGCTCCAGACCAGCTACCCCCTAATCACCCTCCCCTTCTTCAGAGAGAGCACCCTCATGCACGCAAACTCCCCAGCCAATCCACATTCTTCTTGCAGAAACTCTTACGCTATCCTGTGTATTGACCCAGTTTGTTCAACATGGTTGACAATTATGCATTTATTTGAGTGAAATTCCAGACAATCACCCTTGTGGGCCTGCAAGCCCCATGAGAGCAAGGCCCCCATTGTGTTGACCATGCCTGATCATGCATGCCATGGCCTGCCATGTGGCTGGGGGCTGCATGCTTGAAGGATGCCTGGGCTTTGGGTACCATTACTCTTCTTATATATTAGCAAGACAAGAAGTACAACATTTGGAATGAGTAAAGTTTGTACTCAGTACCAGGTAAAATCAAGCCTGGGAAGCTGTTTCCCCCAGGCAGGCGCTTTGCACACCTTTGGAGTTTAACCAGCTCTTGTGAAACGGAGTTCTGGGCTTCTTCAAAATCCACATGGAACCATGGGTGCAAAAGGCAGCTGGTTTTGGTTTTGGTTTTGGTTTTTTTGAAACAGGATCTCGCTCTGTCCCCCAGGCTGGAGTGCAGTAGTGCAATCATGGTTCACTGCAGCCTCAATCTTCTGGGCTCTGGTGATCCACCTGCCTCAGCCTCCCCAGTAGCTGGGACCACAGGTGCATGCACCACTACATCCAGCTAATATTTTAAATAATTATTTTTGTAGAAAACGGAGTCTCACTCTGTTACCCATGCTATTCTTGAGTTCCTGGGCTAAAGTGATTCTCCCATCTAGGCCTCCTAAAGTGCTGGGTCTACAGCTGTGAACCACTGCACTTGACCCAGAATTTCTTTAAAACCCACAACAAGGGACTCAGGAGTCTGGGACCTGGGCACCCTGGCCCTGCCTATGCACAGGCCTAAGGAAAGGATGACCTCGCAGATCCTGGGGGGGTTCTGTCTCGGGAGGTCTTCCGTCTCTGCTTGCACTTGCCCTGCGTCCTGTTGCTGCACCATGAAATCCAACGTGAGCCCCAGAAAAAAGAAAAAAAGTTCCCACCCCACACATCCCCACCCCTGCCGAGTAATCAGTGCTATGGCATTTCCCTGAGAGAGCTGAGGGGCCGAGGGGTGGGTGGTGATGGCGGCTTGTCCAGGGACTCGGCAGAGCCAAGGGGCAGGCTCAGACTCAGCCTTCGGGGCCTCATTTTTCCCCGACCCTCTGCTCTGCTCCAAACTCCTCCCAGCCTGGCTTTGGTGAGAGCCTTCCCCTCCCAGGGGTGCCCATCCACAGCCTCACAGTGAACTGCAGGCAGGGAAAGGCCGTTCTCACACAGCATCCCACTTTGCTCGCAATGCTGCAAACAGGCACAATTCCCACTTTGCCCAGTGCAACTGTGCCAACTCTGGTACGTTCGGCGAGGTGCTCTAGTTCATTCAACCCTTTTGCTCTAGAGAATGGCTGGATCAAGCAGGGCCCTTGCTTGACCAGGGCATGAAAATAAGCCCTCGCAGGGAAGAATTCTCAGGCCTCAATCCGCACCTGGTAGCCAGCCCTGGAGACCCATGTCTGAGTCCTAGGGCTGCAGGTCCACGTAGAAGCCCTTTTTCCAACCAGCCCATCCAAGCTGTGCACTCCAAGTTTACCAGTGGCCCCCGCACGGTCTCCCCAGATACCCTGGGATAACTAGGGGTTTGAGCTACAAGGCCTTTTCTTCATTCTTTAATTTTCATTTGCTTATTCAATAAATACAGACTGAACTCCCTACGTGTGCAAATTGCTCTGCCGTGTGCTATACAGAGGATGAAAAGAATCAAAGAGCACATCAAGGCTCTGGCCTGAAGGAGTTTGCAGGTTCACTGGGGAGTCAGGGTCTCACTTTTAATCCTATTTTGCGGTTATTTATACATATAAATACAACCAGGAAGGCAGCATGAACATTTGAGGAAGGAAGAGATTACTCCTGGAAGAGGATTACAGGAAGATTGTGGGAGGGGAAGTACTTATGGCTGGTGTTTTTGGAGCAGAGTGAGCTGGGAGGGGGTAAGATGTGACCAGCAGAGCCAAGACCGTGGGAAAGGGAGGGCTGCCCACAGAGCAGCAGGCAAGAGGAGGCCAAGGCAGAAGGCGATCACAGCCTGGAAACCAGGTGAGAGAGCTTGAACTTTCTCGGGGTAGGCAGTGGGGAGCTATTGACAGGTCTTGAGCAGGCGAGGGGGAAGAACATCAGAGCTGTGGTTCAGAAGAACTGATGTGGCAACTGTGTGAAAACTATTCTTGTAAACTGTCTCAGGGACACCTCTGCAGCTCTTACCATGTGCCAGGGCACATTCCGAGCCCTTTACAAACATTAACGCTTCTTCTCCTGACAACCTTGGGAGGTTAGCGTTTTTCTTACCCCTGTTTTCCAAATGGCGAAAGTAAGGCGCAGGTAAGGCAGCTTGACACTGCAGCAAGTACGGAGCTGATCTGGGGCCTTAAGGAACCCGAGCGCCAACGCTCTTCCTCTAAGCTCTGCTCCCCTCCATCTGACCGGCAATGGCAAAGCCTGAAGACCACTGCGGGCGCCCTCAGGAGGCAGGCCCCAAGGCTGCGCTGCGGTGACACAGGGAAGGGGAGCCAGCTCCGAGGCCAGAGGCAAAGGCAACAGGGGTGTGCCCCCTTCTCAGGAAGATGGGACCCCGGAGGAGGAGGCCGCTTCGGGAGGGGCTTACTGAGTCTCGGGTGGCCGCATTGCGTGAGTCAAGCTGGGGCATGGCTTCAGGGAGCAGAGGAACAGGGAGGAGCTCACACATCACACAGCAGGCAGAGGTGCCCACTGTGCGACAGGCAGAGTGGGAGGAGAGACCCAAGCGTGCAGCCTCCCGAATATGCCTGGTTATTCAGTGGGCTGTCTTACCCTTTTAAACCTTTCTGAGCTCTTAGGCCAGTGTTACAGGCGGAATAAAGCTGCCTGCCCAGTGCAGTGGGTGCTGAGACTGCATACCAGGCTCCTTTTCTGCAAGATTGGATGGGTGACAGATTCAACCAGGAGAGTCCCAAACCTGGGGCCCAAGTTGGTCCCCTCTCCCAACAGGCGTTCTCACCCCCACTGACGCACATTGCACCCTCCCTCCTACACGCTCCAGGCTGGAATTCCAGGGATGACTTCTCTCCCCACCTCCCCTACATGAGTATCACAGAAGAAAAGACCTGCTGTGACCAGCTTTTGAAGTGACTTGAGCTGGGAAGGCTTTTCTTGTCTTCTTCTAGCAGCCAGGAGGCCTGGTTCCACCTCGTCTTGCGGGCTGCGGCAGGCTTTTGTAAGGGTGCGCTCCTGATGCTGGTGCGGGCGGAGCTCACCAGGTGTAGAAGAGAAGTCCCTGTACCTGCCCCGCTGTCACTCCCAAGGGTCGCCAAGTACACAGAGCTCCATACACGTAAGCAAAGCAGGACGGCTCCCAGGGAAGCTGAGGTGAAGACAGTTGCTGCAGGCTGAGCTCCATCACGCGGCTCAGCTTGCAGGCGATGGACGGAGGAGTCGAGAAACAACACTGCCATCTGTGCCGGTGGACAGAAAGCCAGATGGAGGCTGAGGGCTCGGGGAAGGGGAAACGCCACTGTCTTGGGCCTCAGAAGCAGAAGATGCTTCCTGGGCCTTAGAAGCCTTGTCTAGGGGAAGGTGAGAGCCTTGGCCCTGCCACCATCACCGATCCCTCTTAAGTGCTGCCCTTCTCCTTCCTTCCAAGACCACCCAAAAGACAGATGGTGCATCACGTTCAGCATCGCCCACAGGTGCCACTCCAGCCCCGTGCAGTGCAGTCCCAGCTCCTGCAGGGATGAGGACTGACATTCATTCATGGGCAGACCCAGACAGATCCCTTAATCCCTGTCTCCACTTCCTACTTGGTAAAACACCATACACCCAAGGGACGGTGGAGAAGCCTGAAGGAGATATAGTCAGATGAGTGCAGGGCGTCAAAACACCTTCCCTGGAGCCTAGGTTTGAATCCTGACTCCATCCCCGTTAGGCTGTGTAACCTCAGGCAAGTCACTTAACCTCTCAGGGCCTTTACTTCTGCCTCTGCTGATTTAAGATCAGAGGAAGCCCTTCTTTCCAGGATCAGAGGAAGGCCTTCTTCCCAGGACGTGGGTCCTGTGGGCCTTATGAGATTTAATTCGAGTCAGCTGTCAGAACCTGGCTCCCGATAGGGACACGGTGCTGTTCATAGTGAGGCAGGAGGCGCAGTAGGGCGGGCCCTTCCTATTCCAGGGCTCAGCTGATGCTCTCCTTTCATCTAAGAAGGAGCATCTGAGCGGGTGCCTCTCTTCCTCCACACAGAACAAGTGCATGGGTTCAGGGCTCTTGCAGGTCTGTATTTGGATTTTAATTGTCATGATTGAAGGGGCCTTTTGCAAATCGCTCTCACTTTTCCTGGGCTGAGCCAAGTCAATACGCAGTACGTGATCGCTTACAAAAGCCGCTAATTGGAGCTCCGGCAAGGGCCCTGCTCGCGACGCACACACCTCGCGTGAACCGCTCCATTCAGTTCCCCCCGCCCCCACCTCCTTTGATCCACATCTCATAAGGGCATCTTGCCCTAGAATTATGAGCACAGAAATCAGAACAAGAATCTTCTGCGTTCTATTTCTGGCTCTGACACAGACGACGGCGTGTGGGCAGATCACAATGCCAGAATTTTCTCTGGTCTCTGGGAAATAGCACAAGTCACAGTGGCCTTCTCCGAGCCCTGCCCACAAGGAGAACGAGGGGAGGGGTGGCCCGTCCTGGACCAGGTCAGAGATGGGTCAGGACGAACCGAATCCTCCCAAGGCCGGCCCGCTGGGATTTCCCGTGCTCGGAGCAGGATCTGTGTTGAACATCCCATTCTTCCGGAACAAGGAGGGCGGGCCTCTGAGGACAGGAAGACAGCTGTGCAATTGGACTTGCTCCCCACTGGACTGCATGCTGTGTGAGGGCAGCGGCTGAGTCTATGTGGCAGCCTGTGAAGGTAGCCCTGGGCACACGAGATACTTTGGTCAGCTGAATGAATGAATGAACGAATGGTTGAACAGGTGAACAAGAGAATGAGGTTCTGTTGAGCAGCTTCTCGCTGTCCTGTGACCTGCATCTGTTGGGTTCTAAACCCAGGCTTCGGAAGTGACGACTCTTGGGGCCATCCAGCCTTGGGGAAGCATAGACCCGCGGCTCCCCGGGGACGCTGACGTCCTGGGTGGGCAGATCTGAAGGCAGCATTGCATTTAAAAAATCACGCAAAAAACCTAAGCCAAGCCCTGGGGGTTCCGCTACCTTCCCGGCCCAGTTCTAAGAGTAGAAGCGGGTCTGCGGTGGGGGCTGCCCACTTCGTTGGAGGGGGGCATGAAATCCCGCAAAAGTTTCTTGAGGCAAAAATAAGCACTTTAACAGCTTCTTAATTTTTCTCAATGCAAACAGATTCTGAAATGTCCTGCTGGGCAGAGAAGAGTCCAGAAATCCTATTTTCATTCATCTGTGGGGAATTTGGACCCCAAGAGGCCATAGCCAGAAGTCTAGGCTGAGATGTCTATCTGGGGACGCAGTTCCTCCAAGGATCTCCCGAGAACGTCAGGGGAAAGGGAGGAAACAGCTTCCATTTTCGAAGCAGACTTTAACTTACTAAGCCTTCTCTCGTTTCCCTGGTCTGGAGAACTGAGCGGGGCCTGGTGTGGAAGATCATCTCCATTGTATCAAGGAGCTCACTGAGGCTCCGGACTCTGTGACTCACTCCAGGTCTCGCAGAAGGGCCAGGGGTTCACCCTCACTCCCTCACTCCTGCGCTCCTGTAAAGCTGCTCTCACCTGTCTGCACAGGCACAGTGGGGCCTGGGACAAGGGACACTCTTGTTGACAGTAAGTTACAGCACTGAGAAGCTGTCTGTAGGCAGAGTGCAATTCTGGGGGGCCCCGTAGGAGCCCAGGTTGGGCCTCTGGGGCTCAGGGAACTGAGGGACAGACAGCTGGCAGGCCATGTGAGGGAGAGGGCCTAAGGTGGGAGGGCAAAGCCACAGGGCAGGGCAGCTTGGAGGTCCACCCTCCAGCAGCCACGTACAATTTCTCCCTTTCCCTTTCCTACAGGCGTGGCCTTGCCCAGGTGGGCCCATGTGACACCCTAGCCATGCCAGGTCTTAGGAGGATGGCGACAGGCATTAGGGCCTCAGGAACCTGCCTGGCCTCATCAGTACAGCAGACTGGAGGGAGAGTCCTAGCACCAGCCGCTCCCTTCTCAGTCTCTTCTGGGGAAGGGAGAGAAGGTGGCCGTGCCCTGTCCCCACATCTTGGGGCCCTTGGGACAAGAGGGGCTGGCTGGAAGGTGTTCCCTGTACCAATGTTCAGAGACCTAAGGAAACGTGTCCCCCGTACCTCTCCATACAGCCTCTCCCCAAGAGCATATCCTGCTGGCCCTCAGAAAGGGGGCTCCTGAGTGTGGGGCACAAGCTCCCACCTCCCCACTCTGTCCCTAAGGCTACTGCCTTTATCGGGAAGGGAGGCCTCCTGGCCACCCAGGGGGTGTCGGAGGGAAGGGCAGCATGGAGAAGACGGCTGCGGGTGACGCCTGGCCCCTCTCCATGAGTGTGGTGAGGGCTCCCAGCCTCCCAGGACCCACCTGAGCTGAAGGACAGGGGCGGAAGGGTAGGGGCAATTCTTCCAGGAGCTGAGTTTGGCTTGCACTTTTCTCCAAAAACAGCCAGAGAACAGCGGCAGCCCTGTGTGCTTCTCTAGCCTTCATCTCAGGCAGGCTGGAGCCCAGGTCCCGGACCTTTCTGGACCTCTGTGTAGAGCATCCTGCTGTGGAATGAGCCAGCTCTGTTGGGCACCCTGTATGTTACCAGCGAAGCTTTTGGGTCACAGGCCCTAAACCACCTGCTTCTTCCTCCTTCTCAAGCTGTCCCCATAACTCCTGCAGGCTGAGGAAGTCCCAACGCCCCTGGCTTTCTTACCTGTCATGCACAACGTTCACACCTTTCTGAAGTCTCTGGGGGCCACTAGAAAGGCAAAGAGCTGAGGATCTGCCTGGATCTGCCTGGCAGTGACAACATCTTGAAGGAGTCTGAGCAAATGTCAGCTCTTCAGTTACTTCAAAAAACACAATCAGGCCGGGCGTGGTGGCTCACGCCTGTAATCCCAGCACTTTGGGAGGCTGAGGCAGGTGGATCACCTGAGGTCAAGAGTTCAAGACCAGCCTGGCCAACATGGTGAAACTCTGTCTCTACTAAAAATACAAAAATTAGCTGGGCATGGTGGTGCATGCCTGCAATCCCAGCTATTCAGGAGGCTGAGGCAGGAGAATAGCTTGAACCCGGGAGGTGGAGGTTGCAGCGAGCTGAGATCATGCCATTGCACTGTAGCCTGAGTGACAGAGAAAGACTCTGTCTCAAAAAACAAAACAAAACAAACGAAAGAACAAAAAACAAACAAACAAAAATTCCCCAAAACCTAAAATAAATAAAATTTTAAAAAATCAAAACATAAAACAAATGTTCTCATGGTGAAACATCTGCAATCTCCTTTTAAGTCAAGGAGTTGAGTTTATGAGTGAGACTGAGAGGACATACCCAATAGGGGAAGGGACATACTTTGTGATTAGGGGAAAGAAGGGCTGCAGGCAGAGTTTGATCCAGCCAAGCAGGGGATGAGAACACTGGAGCACCAAGTGCAGGAAGGGCCAGGTCTGAGCATTGCTTGAGATGTCTGTTCTGAGTCCCTTTGGGTATCCAACTCCAGGCTGCACTCACAGGAGCTCAAGAAATGCTGGCCCAGGCATGGCCTAGGTGTGGCTCAACACGGAAGGTCAGATATGGCTGGTGTTTTCCTCCTGGGTCCTTTCCCCAGGCTTCTGGCTTCTGAAAGGTGGCCTGGGGGTGGACAATGCCTTTGCTAGGTGCAGAGGGGCAGCCCCGCAGAGGTCCCTGATATCTGGGTTAACAGCAGACACTGTGTGCCTTCCAGGAATCAATCACACACGCAACAGCTTCAGCAGAGGCAGCGGCTTGTGTTGTTGCTTTTCTTGAAAATTTGTAAAAATGAGAGGGATCAAGAGAAAGGTAGGCACTCTCCCAACACCCACTTCTCTGGGCTCCAGGCTCGGTGAGCTGCGGATTCAGCCTGGCTCTGGAACAGCTGTGCCGAGCTGTTTCAGTGTCTGTGTGCTATTTTTCTCCCCAGGAGCCAAAGGTAACAATCAAATCTAAGTTTACAACACACCTTGGCTACAAACGCAGCAGCAAGTTTGTTTGCTCCGTCTCCTCCTCTAATAGGATGTTAAACCACTAGCAGCCATGGAAATCTTCTGGAAACTTCCATTCTTGTATGTGTGGAATCTGCCAGGTGCACAGGCGGTGCAGACATATCCCGCAGAGTCCCCTGCCCTCTGCAGACCCTGTGGGCCTCTTACTGAACACCTGTTTCTTTAAGGCTTCCCTCTTCTGGGGTTGCATGGGGGCCATTGCCCCAAGAGGTATGTTTTGCTTACACAATGGGGAGGAGAAGGAAGGGAGGGTACTTTTGGGGCTGAACATTTTTCCTCCAGAAGATGCTAACGTCCGAACGCACAGTGCCTCGAATGACACCTTATTTGGAAGAGGAGCTTTGCTGACGTGACTAAGGAGCTCATCCTGGGTGATGAGGGCGGCCCCTAAATCCAAGGACAAGTGCTATGGGTTCAATTATGCACCCCCCAAATGAATATGCTGAAGTCCTAACCTCCACTACCCGTGAACTGTGACCTTATTTGGAGATAGGACCCTGAAAGAGGGAATCAAGTTAAAATGAGGCAATCGGGGGGGGCCCTCATCCAATAGGACTGCTGCCCTTATCAAAAGGGGACACAGACACACACAGAGGAAAGAAAACGGGAAGGCTCCGGTGGAGACGGCATCTCAGGGCACCAGAGCTGAGAGAGAGGACAGATTCTCACAGCCCCAGGAGCCAGTCCTGCTGCTCCTTCTGGTCTCTGACGCCTTCCTGTAGACTGGAAGACCCCACACTTTGATGATCAACTGTCAGCAGAATCCCACCCCGTGCAGCTCGAGGTCACCCTGTAGGCACAGTTCAGAGTCCAGGAGCCGAAAACCTAGCTCGCCAGGAGGGCCAGGGCACAGCTCCAAGTCTCATAGGGCAGCTCCACACCGGCCAGCTGGACCCCAGGCCCCAGGTCTGCACTCGTAGGAGGAGTGACGCCCTCGAGTCTCGGGCCCTGCCCAGTGCTTCCCTCACTCCAACCTGCACCCTTCTCACAAGAAAGGGAGACTCATCCGCACCCGGGCTGCGAGACTGGGCCCACTTACCCATTCACCGTGGATGCTGTGCAGACTGTGGGAAGTTGAGATGGCTGAGTTTATTAATTAATGATCCCTCTCTTCGTGTTGATGTATAATTCATTTCAATGATTTTTTTTTCCCAGGATGTATCAGAAGACTTGGCCCCGAGCTCACCAGCGCTGGAGTTGAGCAGCAGGACAGTGGGCAGCATCCTCGGGGTCTGCAGGCCCCACAGAGCCTCAGGGGCTAATGGAAACATGGATGTGCGGTCTGGCAGCTGGGCCCAGGGCCGGTGGAGCCCTGGAGAGCTCACATGTCCCAGGTGACAGGATGCTGGTTTCAATAGGGAGGAATGACAGAGAGCCCATTGGCAGGGGGGGCTAGACTGAGCGAGCCCCAGGCCCAGGGTGGAGGGAAAACCTGACCACCCAAAAAAGTCAACGCAGTGTCCTCTGAGGAGCTGGGGTTTAGCTATCAGCAGCAAAAGACAGAAGTTTCTAGCACGTTGCAAAATGACCTTTTGCTGCAGAGGGACCCCTGGGCTCTGTAGTTGCGCCTGAGGGTCTGTCCTGCTCTTTCTGCCTTTCCACAGAGCACAGGGCTATTCAGGAGCTGGTTCCACGGACACAGCCCACCCTGGAGCAGGTCAGGCCCCACGGTGACCGCAAGAGCAGGCTGTGATGGCCGCACACACCCCTACACAGCATCGAGGCAGCCACTGGGAGCGGGAGTCACTCAGATACAAACCTCAACCCCAGGGCCGGGTGGGAACACGCAGGTGCATTTGGCTGTGGCAGTGTGAGCGCATTCCTCATGCTTGGACTAAAAGGCAACCATGGGCCACGCAATGACTCCAGGGAAAAAAAGGGAGTTTGGAATAACCCTCCAGCATGCCATCGGAAGGGCCCCGTGCTCAGCCAGGGTCCACTGGGGCCCAGGGCTCCTCTCCAAGCTGCCAAAGGCCATGCCTCATCAGCTTCCACACTCAGACCCCCTGCCCATGACCCTCATTTCCCTGCGCATTTACCCAGCACCCACAGACCCTTGCCTGGTTCCAGGTTCTACGAGCTGTCTTTGGAAAGTAGCAAATGACCACAAACTTAGCGGCTTGACCACCTGTTGGTGATCTCTGGTTCGGTGGGCAGGAGTCTGGCGATGGCTTTGTTGGGTCCTCTGCTCAAGGTCCCACAGGGAACGCTGGGGCCAGGGCCCTGCTGTTCAGAGGCTCTGTGTACCACCCGGGGTGGGCTGTGCTGTCATCTGCAAACTCATCTAGACAAGCTTCCACTTTCAAGCTTATTCCAGGCATTGTCAGCATCGGCTGAAGGACCGAGCGCTAGGCCTCCTGATGGCTGCGGATGGGAGCCGCCTTCCCTTCCTGGACACCTGCGAGCCCCTGCCATTTGGGCCCCTCCAGGCCAGCAGCAGGGAGCCTTAAATTACTAAACAGGGGAGAGTCCCATCACCGCTGCTGTAGCCGTGGGTTAGGGGCAGGCCATGGCCCCATTCACACTACAGGGGAAGGGATTCCACAGAGGTGCAAATGCCAGCAGGTGGGCACCCAGGTCCACCTCAGGGTCTTCCGGGCACCCAGGTCCTGTGTCAGGGACCTGGTCCCCAGCAGCATGCCTCTCTGCTGTCCAGGGGTGAGAATATGGTTGTAGAGGACATCAGTGACCAAGTGCTGCAGATGCAGACTGGGTCAGAGCAGCATAACCAGAGAGGCCCTGGTCCATGTGGCTGTGCAGTCAATGCCATTTAAGGGAGACATTAGCTTTCTGCACACCGTCCCCCATAGGAGAGGGCTGGAGGCAAATGCAATGGGCTAGGACCCCTGAAACACAGGGAGGGTGGGGCTGGGAGCCCTCCATACTCCCTGGGCTCCAGAGGGGACAGAGAGGGCCAGCGGCCACACTGTTCTGAGGCTGTGAGGGTCCTTCTGGCCTATCCTGCTGCCCGCTGGGCTGCAAAGATACAGCCTTCATCTGCTGCTCACCCGCCCGAGCCTGGGAACGGCCGCCTGGCACAGTGAGAGCTGTGTGCACCCCAGCTCCCAGCCGATGACTCACGGCGGAACAGATGTAACCCAAACTGCGAAGCAACGGCAGCCCGCTGCCACAGGTGGCTCGCTGTGGCGGAAGGCCCACGCTGGGGGACTGGGCTCCCGAGGGCTCTCACACAGGGAGCTGCATCCCCCAGAAGCCACAGTGAGGACACAGAGGGGACAAGCCTGGCCCTCAGCTTCCCTTTGGGCCAAGCCTCCGCCTCTTGGAAGCTCTTCCGTGCCTGTTTTCACCAGACACGAAGGCAGCCCCATTCCCCAGGGACCCTGAAGGAGACCAGGCCCGAGCTCAGCAGCTGGCCTTGCAATGCAGGCCCCGGCTCTCGGCTGCTGTCTCTCTGCCTCCCAGACCCACATACTGAAGACAGGGCTTCTGAACGCAGCTTCCTGGGCCCCTCCTGCCTGAATCAGGATTTCTGGAGAGTGGGGATCAGAAATGTGCATTTAAAGCAATTCCCCAGGTGACTCCCACCTTAACTAGAGCCACACAGTGGGCGCTGAGGGTTCAAAACTCACCTTCTTTGGGTGTTCAGAACCTGACCTCTTCCTCTGGCCCAGACACCCCCACCGGATCTCCCCTAGGCTCTTATACTTGCTGCCATCCCAGAAGCACCCACGCCCGCCCTGCTCCGAGAAGCCTCCCACTCCCCAGAACTTCTGGAAGCAGACTCTGCTCACCCCACTGGGCTCTTGGGGTCAACTTCCCTAAATCACACCATTATTCAAGTGCTCTCCCCTAAACCAGGATGATGCTGGAATACCGCATGCACACAAACCCCAGCCGCTGTGAGTTTCCAGTACGGCCCCCCAGGGTGGTACTCTCCACCACACCCTGGCACAAGCACTGCAGCCTTCAAGGATTCAGGGCCTGCCCCTGTGCCCAGCTCTCTGTAGGATTCAGGGCCTGCCCCTGTGCCCAGCTCTCTCCATCTCTAGGCAGGGTTGCCGATGGAGCTTCATTTCCTCCTCCACCCCGCAAGGTTACTCCAGGTCTCCTGGGACCCTCTGCTTCCTCCCAGTGGAGGCACTCTCCCAGGGGTCTGTGATCCCTGGAGGTGGGAGGTGTTATGGGTTGAGGTGTGTCCTCCAAAAATCTGCATGTTGACGCTCCACCCCCTAATGTGACTGTATTTGGAGATAGAGCCTTTAAAGAAGCAATTAAAGTTAAACGAGATCATTAGGGTGGACTCTAATCCATGCTGACGGGTGTCCTCATAGAGGAGGAGATGAAGACACAGACACACAGAGGGAGGACCATGTGAGGACACGGGGAGGAGACGGTGTCTACAAGCCAAGGAGAAATGCCTCGGGAAGAGCCAGCCCTGACGACACCCTGACCTCAGACTTCTGGCCTCCAGGACGGTGGAGAACATATTTTGATTGTTTGTGCTGCTCAGGCTGGACTGCTTTGCTGCAGCTGCCCAGGACACCGGCACAGGAGGCCCCCGGTTCCGTTGACTGGGCAAGTCCCGCCACCAAGGAAGGAGCTGGTGGCCTCTAGGGTGACATCCTGGACATTCTGAGTTCTCTCCTAGCCTCAAGCCTCCTTTGAAGGGAAGGCGGGTGTGAACAGGGGGTCTACCTATTCATTAAACATGTATTCTGAGCATCTCTCAAGCAAGCCCTGGCCAGGCACGAGGGAGACCATGACCACAGACCTGCTCATGAGCTCCATGGGGCATCCATGGGGCATGAGAGGACATGGGATTCTATACCAAGTATCCCAGATGGCCCATCCCACTCACATTCCTCCCCCACACACAGGAAGTGAGTGCCCACTGGAGCAACCACTTAACCCAATGCACATCTGCCTCTTCCAGGGAACTTGAAACCCTCTTTCTTGCCTGCTGGGGGCCCGCGATCCCTTCACTACTCCTCTGCCTGGGTTAGAGGTTCCTGCTGCAGGCCGCTGTCTGCACCCAATGCCCAGGGACCAGCAAGCCTTGGCTGAACTGACGCCCCAGGTGCTCCCAGCTCTCTGGACCCTGAGGGCTGGCAGGCAGTTTCATGGCTCGCTCTGGGAACAAGCGTGGGCAGTCCAGAGCCGGAGAGTGTGCGCTGGGGCAGATTAGCCCTGGGTCAAACCAGCATATGCAGCTTTGCTTTGTGTCTGGAGCAGGAGGGGAGGGTGCTCGTGGAGAACAGCACCCCCCTCCAGTGTTGGCATCAGTGACTTTTAAAAGCACGGCACATTATCACCCTGGGTTTTCATTTCCTCTTTCTCTTCCACCTAAAGATCGCAAGATCTGCCTGGCTTTCAGCACTTAGGAACCCGCTCCCTGCAGCTGTCTCTAAGCCCAGAAGTTGCATTTTAAAAAACGGTTCAGACAATGGCTATGGAGTTGGCTGTGGGCCAGGCAGGGTGCTGGGAGCCAGGGGCACAGCAGGTGCAGGATCTGGGGGTGGGAGGCTTGTTGTTGCCCCTCAAGGAGTCCTGGGTTAGGTGACAGCCTGTGGAAAGCACCATGCAGGCAGATGACACTGGCGATTCTTGATATTGGCGAGGGGCTGGGGAGGGACGGGCAGGCCCACCCCTGGGCAAGTGCAGGTGGCCATAATGAGACAGACATCATGGTAAATGCCAGTCGATGGAGACAAACCACCCTGGGGGGGGCATCTTCAGAGATAAGAGGGGTGGGGGTGGGAATGCAGGGTGGTGACCCCTTCTGTGACCAGATGAGGATGTCCAGCTCATGACCAGGTGAGGGGCCATAGGTGGGACGAGGCATGCCACCAAGGCCAGAGGAGACAGAAATCCTCCCCTGGCCAACTCCTCCTCTCCAGTCAGACCTCGCTCAGGTGCCCCCTCTCCATGAGCCTTCCTCAACCCAGCTGCCATCACCACTACCGCCCGTGGTTCTGCCTGTCCTCTGCAGGTGCCCATGGCCGCCACACGTGACCTCCGTGTGCACCTGCTCCTTGTCCACCCCAGCCTGGGGAGGCTGCCCAGCAACGGCGGGGGCCATGTCAGTGCGGTTCCCATGGAATTTCATTCCTCCAACTATCACGGACTCTCACAAAGAAAAGGGTAAAAAGGTCAGCCCTCGGGGAGAAACAGAATTCGGAAACCAGGCTTCTCTCGAATGCCTCTTGAGGTCTCTACAGCAAGCTCAGCTCGTCACCGCCACCTGTGCACAGGCGTCAGCCTCTCAACAACACACATCGGGCTGGTTCTCATCCTTTAAGGACTTGGCTTCTGTATTGTCCCCGTTCCTCTGTCCCTGCCACATTGTCCATTTCCAGTCTCTACTGGGTCATTCGCATTGGCAGACAGACATGCCCGAATATTCCCACAATAAAAACAATAAATAAATAATCAAAATGAAACAGAAAACCAAAACCCTCATCCACCTGTACAGTCCTCCAACTACAGCTTCCCTTTCCCCAAACCCCTGCAGAGCAAAGCTCCTCAGAATACTCAGCTCCACCCACTGCATCTGCGGCTCACCTCCCACGTCCCTTCCATCGCCCTCGGACTCTTCCCTCACCCAGTGGCCTCCACCTCACAAAAGCGGCCTCTCTCACATCCCTGGGAGCTCTGCCACAAGGACCCCTCCATGCTCTGGGAACAGCTTTCTCCTGCAGCCTCCTGGCCTCCTCCTCCAGTGGGCTCTTCTTCGTCACTCCCGACTGCTCCTTCATTCTCCCCTCTTGCAGTCCTCACTCTGTCCAAGTGGTCCCCACTGTCTCCATGGCCTTCCAGACCCTCCACACGCCTGAGGCTCCTCTGAGCTTCTACTCCAAGCTGTACCAGCCCCCAAGTGGCAGACTCAGGAATCCAAGGAGTACCCACAGGTGCTCCCCTGGACAGCCACCAGGGCGGCTGGATTTCACGTGAGTGAAGGTCCGGCCCCAAGGGCTCCTTTCAATCTGCTGCTCCCCAGCTTTTGCCTCTCAATTAAATGCACCCCTTTCAGCCAAAGAAAGAGGTGCTCAGACTAAAACCTCAGGGACCCTCTAGACGGTTCTCTCCCTTACTCTCCAGCCGATGCTCTCTTAGGGCCCCCGTCCCATCTCTCGACAAGTCATCATGTCCCATCTGGAATCATTGCCTCCTGTCTTCCCCCTAGGATGCACTCAGAGAGCAGCCAATACCTCCAGCTCAGATGACACCTCTCTTCAGTGTATCCCGTGACCCCCAACATACTCAGAATAAACCCCAAATCCTCATGACAGCCTCCAAGCCTCCTGGAACCTTGCCCCAGCCCAATGCCCTGACCTGTCCCAACCCAACTCGCTATGACCTGCCTTTCCCAGAACACTGGGACTGGATGTGACCATTCTGGGCCATCCAGGTGGGCCCTAAATCCAATGACAAGTGTCCTTAGAAGACAGACGCAGGGAGACAGCCAGGTGGAGATGCAGCCAGAGACCAGAGTGATGCCACCACAAGCCAAGAAGCACCTGGAGCCACCAGGAGCTGGAAGACGCTGGGAAGGGTCCTCACCCAGGGCCTCCAGAGGGACCACAGCCCTGCTTGTATCCGGACTTCAAATTCCGGCCTCCAGAACAGCTGGAGAATAGGTTTCTGTTGTTTAAGCCACACAGACTGTGGCAATGCGCTACAGAAGCCCCAGGACTCACACACAGCCGAAGGCTGGGCCTCCCGTGCACAAGATATATGTGAACACAGAGGATGAGGCTCGTGCTGGGTGAACGTCTGCCTTCAGAATGTCTAGGACTACAGCAGGGATTTATAACAGCATGAGGCAGGGATGGATGCCGCAGGCCCTGCCGTGCACAGGACAGGTGTGCAGATCACGGATCGCCTCTGCGCTGTGAACTTCCACCCGTCCCGCTGCTCAGTCCCACTAACCAACACACTTGGAACCCAGAGGGCCTGCTCTGTGCCACATAGGAACCCAGGGGATTCTCCAGTGCCTGGCTGGAACACGCTGAAGTGCCCTTGTCTCCAGTGCATGGCTGGAACACGCTGAAGTGCCCTCGCATGCAACCACCGAGTAAATCAAAAGAAGACTGTGCATTTTTGTCCCAAACATCTCTGAGAGTCGTTCATCATTTTGGAAAGTCACCTGCCCTCAATGTGATGCAACTCTCCCAGCTGTGGCAGACGTGTTCCCAGTGACCCTATGCAGAGGCCAGCCTTTGACCGCCTCAGCACACATACAGATAAAATGCTGTATATATGCACGTAAGCACCAGACCCCTCCAGTGAAGATGGACTGGGGCACTTAAATGCACATATACAGCGTTTTACCCTAAATTACTCTCCTCTGCATGTCCTCCCCAGCACAGTTAGGACACTATATCAGGATTTTAAAACACAGATTACGTTTTCTATGCAAGGTGCATTGGCAGTGTGTAAAGGGAGTGTCACGAAATCCATCACAAACTCGGGCACTGGCTCTTCTGGTCTTTCTTTCTCCTCCCTTTAGCCATCTTTGCCCAACCCAAGATTCCCCAGCAGCCCCTATCCACACAGCCTCTCTTCTTCCTCCCTGCCATAGACAGCACCGACTTTCTCCTTGCTGAGGTGGGAATAAGTGGCAAGGACCCAAGGGGGGGTCTCAGCAGCTTGGCCTTAGTCTCAGGACACATCCGTGAAGTCCTGGCCGGGGATGCACCAGAGGGTGTCTCTGAAATCACATGGTGGGGGACATCCAACTCTTCCATCTGCCTGTCATGGCTTTGCTGACATGATGGACAGGACCCCCCGGAGCTTCTAGAAGGGTCAAGAAGACAGGAATCTTCTTTGATCGTGGCCTTTGGCTATGCTGATGGGCAGGACCTCCTGGAGCTTCAGAAGGGTCAAGAACACCAGGAATCTTCTTTGATCAGTGGCCTTGACACACAGACCAAGAACTTCCACTTGGATCTAGACCCCACACTCAGGGCATCCTGACGCTTCAGGCAGAAGAAGTAGCGGTGGGAGGGTCCCCAAGCCCCAAAGAGCACCCCTAGAATCACGGAAAGTGCCATGGTCCTGCAGTCAGGAGAGCTGGGTTCTGCCCCAGTCCCCACTCACAAATGCCTGGGCTTCTCTCAGCTGCAGACCCCCCTCCTTCCCCCTTCCCAGGGTGGTTTGGAGAACAACACATTCGCTGAGCAAACTGTGAAGTGCTATTCCAGGTACATAACGGAAGGAGCTATGTAAAGGGGAGAGTCGGGCCCCTTGCAAAAGAAATGGTGCTGGCGCCGGGCGTGGTGGCTCAAGCCTGTAATCCCAGCACTTTGGGAGGCCGAGACGGGCGGATCACGAGGTCAGGAGATTGAGACCTTCCTGGCTAACATGGTGAAACCCCGTCTCTACGAAAATAAATATAAAAAAAAAAAAAACTAGCCAGGCGAGGTGGCAGGCACCTGCAGTCCCAGCTACTCGGGAGGCTGAGGCAGGAGAATGGCGTAAACCCGGGAGGCGGTGCTTGCAGTGAGCTGAGATCCGGCCACTACACTCCAGCCTGGGCAACAGCGCGAGACTCCATCTCAAAAAAAAAAAAAAAAAAAAAAGAAATGGTGCTGGCTCCAGCCCCCATCTCTGTCCCCCATCCTCTCCATGGGGCTCATACAAACTATGCCTCAGGTATGCTGACCTGGCACATTAAGGGAGCCAGACTGAGGGCTTCCTAAGGTAGGTCTGACCACCACGGTGAGAACTGAGGCCTTCCAGGCAGGGAAAGATCATGATATGGACAGAACAGCACTGAGCAGGCAGCCATACAACCTAACTGACCTCAGAAGAGGATACTGAAGGTCACAGAAAGCAAATGGCATTTTCCCACCACAAACACCATTTGATTACCCCGGCAGAGCCACTAGTGAGGTGGGCTTCGTGCATCTTTTAAGACCTGACTCAACCAGGCACGCTCCCTACGGCACTCCGCTTCCCACATGGGCTGGCACGGTCCCGTCTCAGAATAACCTTGTCAGAGAGAAACTGCTTCCCCATTTTGCAGGCAAAGATTCAGAGGACCATGGGGTCACATGGTGGAGCCAAGGACACCTGCAGCCACGGCCTGGGTCCATCTCGGCCAACGTGGGCGCTCTCTCTGCTGGCACCAGCTTTGTCCCTGACATGTCCCACCCATTGGTCACCTCTGGGGAGAGATTTTCAGTCTCTCTGTTCCTCCAACAAACTTGGTTTCCCCAGTGCTGAAAGAAACTTCTGGAAAGGGAAGCTTCTTCCCTTTATTTTGCATCACCGCATCCTTACAACAGACTGCAAGGCGGACAGTTGTGAGATTCACTGAACCATGTTGAGCAACATTGAAAGCGGGGACCCGAAGCCTGTCTTCATGTCTAACCACGTGGCACATGGGTCCATCACGCGTTCCTCTGCCTCTGAATTTGGCTGAGTCTCTGAGACTGAGTGTCAGTGACCACCTGGGGAGCCCTCAAGCATCACTTGCAACTTATCTGCTGCAAAGATGAGGGTGATGCTTTTTCTACCAGCAGGATTCACATGGCAGCCTTTCAAGCTAGACATCCACAACACAGTCCACTCCTGGGCAGAGGTCAGGCAGAGGGTTCCACCAGGAGAAAGGGTGACTCGCCATCACAAAATGGAAGCTTAAAATTGAGCCCACAGCCATCGGTCCCACCTGACCCCCAGCTTGCCTGTGTACATAGACCACAGAGCTCACTGCTGGGTCCCCAAGGCAGCCGACTGTGGACCCCGGCAGGGAGGGAAGGGGTGCACCTCTCCAGCATTCTTTCACTGATGTCAAGTCAGGGAAGGGGGTCCTCCAAAACCATCCTTCCTGCTCCTTGCAGAGGGAACACAAGGACTCGCCCATTCTTAGGGCAATTCGGAGCAAGAGGAGGGACCTTGGAGTCGTCTTACTCAGCATCTGTTCCAGAGGCCAAGAAACTGAGCTGCAGGGAGGTGGAGGCCTGGCCGGGCTCCCTCCACAATCCAGGCCTGCAGGAGCTCTGCCTACTCTATCTCAGCCCCCCACACCCCGCCAAGATGGGCACTTCCTGTGCCTCCCCTACCCACCCCAGGGCTCGGCTCCAAGAAACCTGCAACGGCTTCTGTCTCCTTCCAATCTGTATTGCCAGAATAACAATTGGGCGATTGATGAAGCTGTGGCTTGGTGACATTTCCTCTACCGTCCTTACCTGTCATTTCTCTCTTGTGCAAGGATATGTCTTTATCCATCTTGCTTTCCCAACTGGATTTTTTTAACTCCTTAAAAAGAGGAGGAGGGGCCACGTTTTGCATCTCCTCACCCTGCTCCTACCCCAAGTAAGTGTGGCATTTACTATCAACTAAGTAGAGAGTTGATGGTTCATTGAATAATTGATTAAGAAGCCAGACATTCTAAAACTGGTCCTTGTAACACAGTAAAACAAAAAGTCTAAAAATGCTATTTTAACATTTAATCTCAACACTCAGAATCATTCCCCTGTGAGCGGATGGAAATCATGAATTCAATTCACTATATATCAAACAGATTTGTTATCATTCCAGGGTTTTGTGACGTTCATGACGTAAGGAAAGGCATATCCTATAAGGGTGTATTTTGTGCAACCACTGGCTACCTGAGTAGTCAGTGACCCCACCCATTCCCTTAATAGGAGACTGGTTTCCAGGTAGAGGGGGGTGTTCACTAAGGCCTTCCTCTTCTTGCTGGAAACTCCTGAACAGGTCAACAAGTAAAGGCACCTCTCCGGGGCCTGGTGAAGGAAGACAGAGTTGAACCCAGCAGCTCTCCCACAGAAAGTGCCTTAGGAGGCCAGGGGTGGTGGCTCATGCCTGTGATCCCAGCACTTTGGGAGGATGATGCGGACGGATCACGAGGTCAAGAAATCGAGACCATCCTGGCCAACATAGTGAAACCCTGTCTCTACTAAAAATACAAAAATCAGCTGAGCTTGGTGGCACGTGCCTGCAGTCCCAGCTACTTGGGAGGCTGAGGCAGGAGAACTGCTTGAACCTGGGAGACGGAGGTTGCAGTGAGCCAAGATCGCACCACTGCACTCCAGCCTGGTGACAAAACGAAACTCCATCTAAAAAAAAAAAGGAAAGAAAGAAAGTACCTTACGTGGGCATCTCAGTTCTTAAGGATTAGAGACCTTTCACATCCCTAGCATGCCCTTGGAAGGAGAACGAGGGCCTGAGGGAATGAAGAAGCTTAAGAAGGACGACATGCAATAAGTTGAAGCCGGGAACATTTGAGAGGGAAATGCAAGAAGGCCTGCAACACAGTCATGTCCAGAAGAATCAGAGGCTGGACTTCCATGAGTTGGAGCACACTTATCCATTTGGCATGAACACAGATTTGCTCAGCAAAAACACAGGGAGTGCTCTAAGAGGCTGACTGGGTCCAGTGAGATGTCGGCCAACATAAAACCACAACCACAGGCCACCACCAGCACCACGGCACTCAGGATTTGCCACGTTGCGTCCATTCAGAAGATCCCAGTGAAGACTCTAAAGACCAGCCTCGCTGTCTACAAAGTTTAGGATCTTTCGTAGCGCTCCAAGCACTCATTTGTCCTTTGATTCTCTTATCCCAATTAAGCCACTCAAAACTTTTGAAGTTCATGAGTCATTTGCTTCATATATCTTTAAATTAAGGACAGATTCACTTCCCTGGTAGCAAACACCCAGCAGTTAATTAAAAGGGGCTCAGCATTAAAACGGCCATCGCAGCTTTAAACCAAAGGGGAAGAGGACGTCTCTCCCTGTGACATCTGCTTCTCATTTTCTTCCACTCCAATTCTGGTGTTTAGAAAATATTTCACCATCATGAGGCTTGCTCCGAAGGTTGGCTGCCTTGCATTGATGCTTAGGTCAGCTGACCGCTGGGGTGCAGAGAAAATGACACCAGCTTGTCACCTGTGCTTACAGAGGGACATACCTAAAGGACACGGAAGGCCCCCCCCACCCACTCCCACTCGGTGACAAGGACAAAGCAAACTTGGAAATCATCCTTAGAAATGCATGAGTGAATTCCAATGTAAAAATTTCCAGGCCAGATTTGGATGACATCTGAGCCATCTCATCCTTGAGCTGTTGGATGTCACGAATACGTGACTGACTGAACAGAGGCAAACCCTGAATGACGATGGGAACCTAGAGGATTTC
Source organism: Trachypithecus francoisi (assembly GCF_009764315.1). Lineage (NCBI taxonomy): Eukaryota > Metazoa > Chordata > Mammalia > Primates > Cercopithecidae > Trachypithecus > Trachypithecus francoisi. The sequence continues at coordinate 1,351,479 of NW_022681446.1, read as the reverse complement.
GGGGCTCCTCCTGGGTGGCGAGTTTTCTGAGAGACAACATGAGCCTGGGAAAGCGGCAGATTGGCCTGAGCAGGCACAAAAGTCTTGGGGCCAGGTGCCAGCATGCAGGGTTTAGGAAACCTACATTGAGCACTAACTGTAGACCAAGTACTCCTGCCCCAGGCACTCCCACAATGGGCATATTCAGAAACCCAAATCAGTTGGCTTGATTTCTCCACAAGTTTCCTTTACATGTTTTAAGACAAAAGCTCAGAAAATGACTTTCTGTTTTTCTCCCAGGAGACTCTGTGATTCCAGATTCGAAAACTGATCAGCAAGAGAGCTGTCATAGAAGGCTGGGGCTGCACTGTGGGGAGCCTCCTCCCCGACCTCAAGCTAGCTTCTGACCCATCTGACAGTCACACTCTGCCAGTGCTCACATGAGGCTGGAGCTCAATGCCTCTGTGAACCTGCGCCAGGTGATTTTCCATCCCAAGAGGTTCCTGGCTAGTGTCATCTATACCTCTGCACAGAGCGCCAAGGTCAGGGACATGGCTGCAGGAACTCATCAAATGACCCCTCAATAGAGCAGTAAAGGTAGTGGCAGCAAATTAGCACAATGATAACCATCATCATCATCACCACAATCATCATCATCAGCATCATCACTATCATCACCATCTTCATTATTATAATCTCCATCATCACCACCATCATCATCTATCATCACCATCATCACCACCATTTCCACCATTACTATCATTACCATCACCATCATCATCAACACCATCATCATCACCATTTCCACCATTACCATCATTATCATCACCATCATCATCACCATCATCACCATCATCACCACCATTTCCACCATTACCATCATTATCATCACCATCATCATCACCATTTCCACCATTACCATCATTATCATCACCATCACCATCATCACCATCACCACCACCCACCACCATTTCCATCCACCATTACCATCATTATCATCACTATCAACACCATCATCATCACCATTTCCACCATTACCGTCATTATCATCACCATCATCACCATCATCACCACCATTTCCAACATTACCATCATTATCATCACCATCATCATCATCACAATTTCCACCACTACCACCACTATCACCATCAACACCACCATCATCACCATTTCCATCATTATCATCACCATCATCAACACATCATCATCACCGTTTCCACCATTACCATCATTATCATCACCATCATCACATCACCATCACCACCATTTCCACCATTACCATCATTATCATCACCATCAACACCACCATCATCACCATTTCCACCATTACCATCATTATCATCACCATCATCTCCATCATTATCATCCTCATCTTCACCATCATCATCACCATCACCATCCTTATATTAACAGCAGCAGGTACATACTGAGAACTGTTATGTGGCAGGCACTGAGTACTTGGCATGCTCTGTCTCACTGAATCTTTACAACAACATTATGAGATGGTTAACTCTATCATCCCCACTGGCACAGAGAGGACAAGCAAGTTGCCCAAATTTACACAGCGATCATGAGCTGAAGCCTGGAATTTGAAGACAGGTAGTGGGACTCTTAACCATTAACCTGAAACTCAAAAAGATTCCCAATTACTTCATAGGTAGGGTGAATCCTGACAGGGAACCCTTTAGTCATTCCAGCAGCTATCCCAAGTAATGTTACTTCCTGAGAAATTTCAGAGTGCCCCAAGTCACCAGCCACGTTTCCTCTCTGCTCCCAGCTATCCCAAGTAATGTTACTTCCTGAGAAATTTCAGAGTGCCCCAAGTCACCAGCCACGTTTCCTCTCTGCGCCCAGCAATACCTGTGCTATAGACAGACAGAAAAATATGATGTGTCCCTTCTAAATATTTCTCTGCAGAAACAAAAATAAAATTTATAAATCCCCAAGTGTGATACCAAAGATCCCTTTTTGGACAGGTGAAATGCACTTAATGGATGTTTCATCCACCTCCTAAAACTCCAATTCCAAATTCTGGGGTGCCCCACAGTGAGTGGCAAAGCTGGCTGTGTCTGAGATGATAAGACTCCCAAGTCCCTGGTAGCCTGTTCTGCCTCTGACACTGGAAACCCTGTCCTCCTCAGGCCACTCTTGCTGGGTATAAAAACAACTGATGAGTATGGAGAATTGTTTGGTGTCAGGTGCCTTATTTTATGCTCAGTGTTCATCCATGAAACTCTCACAGCAACCGTTTAGGAAAAATATTTCTAAGCCTCAGTTTTGGAAGTGAAGAAAAGGAAATCAGGAGAGAAGAGACCTTTTCCAGGGTCACGTGGTGACATGCGACAGAGCCCAGATTCTCGCACAGACCTTCAGCCTCAAGGCAGCTGCTAACTAACCGCAGCAATGCCTGGCCTCCCAGATTGCAGCTCTGGAATCCCCAAGAACACTCCTGCTGCCTTAGATGTCTGAGAAGTGTGAGTAGTGTTCACGTTCCACCAAATGTTGGGGGCCCAGCTCTACATCTGATGACTGCCAAGCAAGGGGGTTCCAGGGAGTTCAGCCCTCTGTCCCACCACTCCTTCCATCCAGGGAAGCTTTCACACTTGTTTTCCTCCCCCTCCCCCATCCTCCTCTACTTGGGAGCTCCAGATAAGGAGAGTATGCAGCCTGTTCTCAGTAGCCTAAGCAAAGATCTCACCTCCTACATCACCAACCAGTACTTCCCAGTGTCTAACCTAAATTGCTCCTGCTCTGGTCTAATTCATTTACATGGTACCCACTGGGCTATGAGGCATCCAGTTAGGGGAACCATCCCCGCATTTCCTCTCTTCCCTTTTTGCCTTGGCCGGGAAGCTCAGGATGGTGGCCCAGTCCTGATGAGCGCTGCTGTAAACCACCTGTTCCCTTCCCTGCGGCCCAGCGTCGCGTTCCAGAATTAAGATTTCTCTGCATTAGAAACAAACACACATATTTTCCTCTTTTTAGATTTGTTTTGCTAAACAAATTAATCTAGCACCAGATTATATTATGAAGAACCATAAATCGCTTCCAAGATAAGCATCTGTCGAGATGGATTAGCAACATCCAATGCACTGTGAATTAATTTGCTAAGCCTACAACGCTGTCCCGGGTGTTTAACTTTAGTAATAACAAATGTAATTTGGAATAAATGGGAACTTGTTTCCTCATCCATGTCTATACAGTAAGTGACGTATACAGAGGAGGTGACAGTAAGGGAGAGTAGCACGAAATCCTATTATGATGATGGCTGCTGAGTTTACTGAGGGGAAAACGAACACTCTGTAAACTGCTAGCAGGCGCCTGACAGTGCAGGATGAACTGCAGACCCCGCGTGTCTGTGGATTCCCAAAAGAGGCTGCCTGGGAGGTCACCGATGCAGGACCTCCAGAGTCTCTTCCTCCGGAGCCTCTTCCTCCAGAGCGTCTCCAGGCACGGCCCCCAGCATCCACAGGGAGCCCAGGCTGTGCTTCCACAGAAACACTGCTCTCTAGGGAAGAGGAGCTCAGAATAAAAACCGCAGGTTCTCTTGTCCAGGTGAAGGAAGAAAGTAGGTCACCGGCTGAAGGACAAAAGCACCCACCACATGAAAACCTGTCCAACGACTGCCTGGTGCCTGCCTGCCCAAGATGAGGAGGAACCAGGGCCAGGATGCAGCCTAGCGAGGATGCAGAGGGCCTGGACGCCGTGCTGGCCGCCTGCAGGTGAGCTCTGAAGAGCAGCTGTCTTCCCTCCCCTTGATTCTGCAGAGGCCTGGATGGAGCCTACCGAGCCCACAAGCTGGAGGTTGTGGAAAGAAAGCTGTGAGGAGGCCACAGGGTGCCCCCACCCATTTTGCACGGATGCCCTGAAATCTGCATCCGATTTTAAAGTTAGCAAATGTTGCTGCTTGTCTAGAATGTGCACACACAGATCTAGGTTGTGAACTTCTAAGCCAACCGGGCACATCAGGCTGTGCCTGTTAACAGAGGCAGAGAAAACTGGAGGGAGGTGAGGGTGCGGAGGGAGGTGAGGGTGTGCCCGGGGCTCTGCGCTCTCCCCCGCAGGCCTGTCGTGAAGCCTGGTGACATCAGTGCTGGCTACCAGTTCAGGGACAAGCCCTGGCTTGGGAGATTTCCAAGGGCTACTGCTTTCAAAGCAAACGGAGGACAACGAATAGGAGGAAAACAAAAAAACAACAAAACTGCGCGAAAGGAGATATTCCAAAGCCAATGAACTGTGTGTATCCACAGGCAGCTAGGATAACAGCAGCAGAAGAACCAAAGCCCTTTGTTCTGATCTCCATCCTCCAAACACTCTCCTGACACATCCCCAGGGAGCCGAACGCTGCCACCTGAATCACTGTCTGCGAAGCTTCTGTTAACACTGCTGGGAAGTTCTTCCTTTTAGCTGGCCTTGGCCTTTCTTGCTATTTAAGGCCATTCCTAATCCTTGACCAAGGTCAAGTTGACAGGCACCTTGCCCCTGCCCATGGGTCCCACACCCTTGAAGGCTTTTGAAGACTCTGGGGCAGGGGGATCCTTAACTGTATCACGCGACGAGCAAGCATCTTGCTCAAGGGTCAGCCCTAGAGACAAAAATTCCACGATTCTGGAAGACGTGGCTGTGTGTGGTGGATTCCACCGGTCTGTAACAGGGGTGCAGCACCTGGTGGATTCAGCTGATAACTAACAGAGGCACAAGGGGTGCAGCACCCACTTCTAGGTACATGCTAAAAAGGGAAACTCTCCCTTCTCACGCCCCCTTCCTCTAAGGCACACCCTGTATTTGCCAGTCTACACGCATGTGCAAGCTCGTGGACACATCACGCCTGCATCTCTTGGAGCCTCCACACGTAGCTTCACCCCAGGGACATCTAAGCATCTCTCCCGAGTCACGCCCCCAGCCCTCAACCCCAAGCAAACCCAAACCAGAAGAGAGATGGCCATACCTGAGGCCTCCCCCAGAATCCTTGGGGGCTGGGTGACTTCCCCATTGTTGCTGGGACTGGTGGAAGGCTCTGTTGTGCTAACCCCACCTGGGATCCTTCTCCGGGGATCCAGGGACTCGGTGAACCCCTTAGTCTGCAGCATCATGGGGGTGGCCGTGGTGGTGGTGGTGGTGGCGGCCACAGTTGTCTTCCGTGTTTGTAGGATGGAGACCGTGGTGGGGCCGTAAACGCCCGGAAATGTGTTGGACTCCAGGGCCTCCTCGTCCCCTGTGGGCCCCCAGGCGATGAACTCAGTCTCTGTGGTGGGCCGGTTGCCTCTGGAGTCGAAGCTGCTGAGATCGTCCCCCTGCAGGTGCCTCTTGCCCCTCCTCAGGAGGGTCTGCTGCTCCGGGGCCCCACCGGCCACCCCGGAGGAGGAGGAGGAGGATGAGGAGGCGAGAGAAGGGCTGGATTTGGCAGCAGCTGGGGGCTTGGCCAGTCCTGCCCTGGGCACGAGGGTGGCCGCCTGGTCCCGGGGCCTGTGAGCCCGTCTGGCTCGGGGCATCTGCATTTGCCCGTGGATCCGCTCCACTCGGGGCGGCCGGGGACTCCACACGGGGGCCGGGACCCGCGCTGGCTGTCCACTCCTAAAACTCCACAGCCGGGGCGGCCGGGGCGGCGACCGCGGCAGGAGCCAGAACTCGGGCCCCGGGCCCAGGGCCTCGCAGGCGGGCAGGTCCACGGCGAGCTGAAACATGGCTATCAGTATCCAGGCATGGCTTCCGAGGGGGCGGCCCGGCCAGCGGATGGACATGGAGCTGTGCGGGGGAAGGAGAGAAGAGCGGTCAGTGGAAGCCTAGCGGGGGGCCCTCTCTCTCCACCCCCTACTGTGGCAAGGACGCTGTCTTCCTCTAGAAAGAGCTCCTCCTAACTTCAAAAGGGAAGCCGAAACCCTTCCTTCCTTTACTTCAAAGGCTGACTCACGTGCAGTTTATTCATCAGATCTGAAAAGAACAGTGCGGGCTGCAAGCCTGCGAGGAGCTGCTTCCCAGCACTGCGGGGCTGAGGCGCCTGCCAGGCACAGAGCCGGCTGGGAGCCGAATCGTCCATTTCACCGGAGGGAAAACCGAGCCTCAGAAACCCCCAGCCTTCAGGTCAGTCTTGACAAGATGACCTGGAAAGACCTGAGTCCCTCCTTCCTTTTGCCCATCACACGACGAGAGGACGTCAGTGAGAGGATGGCAGAACAGGACACCGGCCTCCACCTGGGACCCCAGGGCCAGGCGCTTTCCTCTACACAGCCCAGGCCACCCCTGCCCACTGGGGAAGCGCCTCTCCAGGTCTAGGAGGAGCGGAGGTTTCAAGCTCCCAGTGTGAGCGCAGGCGCTTCCTAGCACTTTGCAAACACCACCCGCTCCCTCTGCCCCTCACCCAGAGCCCGGCATGAATATCATAAACAGGCATTGCTTTAAATGCTGTACATGGGAAGGCTTCTTACTTCTGGCCTTCTCTGGATCGTACTCAGGGAAATGAGATCTGCTCTGGATAAACTGAAAGTTTATTGACGCGAAGTGTTTGTTCTGTTGACATTTCTGCTCCCCCTGTTTATCTGCAGTGCCGCTGCCCTTTGCAACCCTGTTATCCACCTCCTCAGCTCCCCGGAGGGCTGCAGAAAGGGCAAACCCTGTGCAACCTTGAGGAGGGAGGGGCTGCCTCGACACGCAGCAGGGCTGCAGGGGAGAAGTCAGGGCCCGCGGAGCCGCCCCTCCCCAGTTCACATGGAGCGGCTTTGTCACTAGGTCGGGGGTCGCCTCTGGACCAGTGGACTCTCCGGTGTCACGTGAAAACCAGGGTGCAGCAGAGCCACGTGGAAGGACTCAGAGGAGACAGGCCCACGCTCCCTCTTCCGCCAGCACAGATAATTGAGGACTGATTATAGGTGTCATTCAAAGTCACTTCTCGTCACCAGCCTCACATCTGAAAGTTAAAATGAATCCAAAAATCATAATGACTGCAGCGGATGGGGTGCGGGTGGGGGGTCTGAGGGTGTTCAGGTGCCAAGCACCAGCCTGACGCCGCCCAAAGCCAGGCCTGGAAAGCAAGGTGGGTAGAGTTTTTCTTTATAAGGCGGTGAGTGACTTCACAAAGGAAGGAAGCTGTGTGTGTCATTGTAATGCGTGCACGGAAGTGTGTGTGTACGTGTGCATGACTGGGTGTGAGTGTGTGCGTGTGGGTCAGGCTGTGTGAGTGTGCCAGTGTGAGAGTGAACCAGCATACGAGAGTGTAAAGACGCATCTGGGGGTGTGTCCACGAGTGTGAGAGACTGTACGTGCGTGACGGCCAGAGCGTCTGTATTTGGCACGTGTGAGTGTGAGAGTATACTGCTGTGTGACTGTGTCCATGTGTGTCAGCAGAGAAGTGTGTGAGTGCTTCTATGCTCCTATGTGTGTCGGTGTGTATGACTGTATGTGTGACCCTGAGTGTGCGAGTCTGTGTGAGAGTGTGTATTTGTGTGTGTGCAACTGTATCTGTGTGTCCCTGTGTGAGCATGCGAGTGTGTCTGTGAGTGTCCGTGTGACAGACTCTATGTGTGAGTGTGTCTGTGTGGGAGGGTGCAGTTGTAGCTGTGTGTGAACCTGTCCCTGTGGGCACACCCTCCGTTCAGTACTGAAACCCTTGTGTCCAGGGCTGACTCTCCCTAATATCTGGGGAACAGATGGCCCCCTGGTCATCAGGATGGTGAGAGAGAAACTCTTGCTAATGAGTGCTAATTACCAAAAAGGACTAATCCCCAAACAGTAAGGCTTCCGTTTTTTAATCAGAATAGAAGTGCTTTGCTGCAGAAATGAGGACCTCCTCATTATGCTCATCTTCAGCACCGTGTTTCTGCTGGTGTGCAATTTCTCTGCACTAGCAGCCAAGCTCAGGGCAGGGACCAGGACCACTGTCACCACAAGGAAGAATTTAGGTTAGGGTGAAATTCCCCCGTATACACACTAAGGTAGCTCCTCTGTGGCTGCAGGTGACCCAGCAAGGATGGGAGCTGGTTTAGAATCTCTTGTTCTCCCATGACCTGCCGAGCTGGGTGGGAGTCTAGGCCCCAGGAAAATGAGATGCTGCTCTGAGCAGGTGCAGGGCCTCACCAGGCCCTACCAAGTCCCTTCAGGCTCCACCAGGCCTCACCAGACTTTGCCGTGGTCTACCAAGCCTCACCAGCCCCTACCAGGCCTCACCAGACCCCACCACACTCCAACAAGCTCCACTAGGTCTTCCCAGACTGCACCAGACTCCAACAGGCCCCACCATACTCCACCAGGCCCCACTAGGCCCCACCAGGCCTCACCAGACCCCACCACACTCCACCAAGCTCCACCAGGTCTTACCAGCTGCACCAGACTCCAACAGGCCCCACCATACTCCACCAGGCCCCACCAGGCCCCACCAGCCCCCACCAGACAGGCTGAATCAAAAGCCATGACAAGCAAATCTGCCTGTCATCAGTACTTAGAGAAATATTGCCCCAGGAAATTAAAACCATAGCACCTAAGCCTGTGCCTGCCTCCCTGGCATAACTTCACACACAGGATATTTTTGTGATTTTTCACCAATCATGGCTGTAATTGGTTACTATAGAAACCCCCTCATTTCCAAGACACCCAGCTGTTATGCAGAAAAACCAACCAATTGCAACAGTGGCAGGGAGAGGTCGATTTATTTTTCCTCTTCAAGTCTGGTTTCTTCCTTTTTAAAGTGATTGATTTGTTCAAAGAGAAGAAAAAAGAGGGCAGGTGGGCAACCAGGACAGAGGCCCCAGCCCACCCCCAGCAGCCAAGAAATGTGGCGGGCAGAGGGAGAACCCCTCCCACAGGAAGATGTGTAGGGGCCACCGCTCCTTCTGTGCAAGGCCAAGGGCCCCAGGCTCTGTGTTGCCACCAAGCCGGCTGAGCTTCGTGTGCTGCCCGGACCTGGTCCTGAGACTCTCGGGGACCCCTCAGTGAGAGGCTGCATCACTGCAGGAGGAGGATTTGGGCTCTATCTCCAAGGAACGCTGAGCAGCACAAACAATCTCTGTCCTCATCCCTTGGGGGACTCTGAGATGAGGCAGAGTCTGGGAACGCTCTTCTCACTGATCCTGCTCAGCCTGGGGCTGGGCCCTGAGCAGCTCTCATTTCATGATGAACAGGTTCTGAGAGGGCCTCACCCACAAGGCATCCATGGCACCGTCAGACATGCACCAAGATGGCAGGCAACCCCACACCTCCTTGGGAGGCAGGCCCTGCGGCATGGCTGCCAACCACAGTGCCAACCGTCAGGAGGCGAGGTTGTGGGGCAGGCAGAGGTGGCACCAGCTCCCCCAAAACTCAAGCATCCGCAGGCCCCTTAAGAACATACCGCCCGGCCAGGCACCATGGCTCACACCTGTAATCCCAGCACTTTGGGAGGCTGAGGTGGGAGGATCACGAGGTCAAGGGATCAAGACCATCCTGCACAACATGGTGAAACCCCATCTCTACTAAAAATACAAAAATTAGGTGGGTGTGGTAGCACATGCCTGTAGTCCCAGCTACTGGGGAGGCAGAGGCAGGAGAATCGCTTGAACCCAGGAGGCAGAGGATGCAGTGAGCCAAGATCGTGCCACTGCACTCCAGGCTGGAGATGGAGCAAGACTGCGCCTTGAAAACAAAAACACACCAAAAAAAATACCACCCATGTCACATCCACAGAGAGAGCTACAAGCAGAAAGAGAACATGAAGTGTTGGCGAAGACACGAGGAGACAAGAGACCTAGTATGCTGTTGGTGGGAATGTAAACCAGAATGCCTCTGAGCAAAACAGTTTGGCAATTCCTTGGAACCCTAAAGACAGAGTTCCAGTGGCCCTGCTGCCCCTCTCTTAGGCACAGACATCTGTCCACATGGAAACTTGCACAGAGAGGCCCAGGACCACACTCACAACTCACAATAGCCAAAGCTGACTCAGCCCACATGCCCGTCAGCTGAGGAATGGATAAAGGAGATCTGGCGTTATGTTACAATGGAGTATCGTTCAGCCTTTAAAAGGATGGAAGGATTACTTGATCTATGCTACGATGTGGATGCACCTTGAAAACCCTGAGAAATGAAAGCAGCAAGGCACTCAAGGCTACATGGTGCATGGTTCCATTTATAGCAAATGCACAGAGTGACCAAATCCATACAGACAGAAAGATAAGCAACTGCCCAAGGCTTGGGGAAGGGTTATGGGGTAGGGGGTTTCTTTTTGGGGTGACAAAATGTTCTGGAATTGTATGTGGGGGTGGCCGCACAACTCAATGCCTATATGAAATCCACTAAACCGTACACTTATAATAGGTGAGTTTTGTACCATGTAATTATATCCCAATACAAATCAAAAGGAACAAGCTAGAGAATGGCGTGTGTGCAGGGGTTGGGGGAGAAATGTGGAGTGTGTGGCATGGCATCCTAATCCTGGCCCTGGTGGATGGGTAGAAGGCAGAGCGGCCCCTGGAGCTGCAGGCACGTGGGCAGGAGGAAGCCATGGAGACTTTGAGTTCATCCACCCAGTCCTCGCTGGGACACCCTGAACGTGAGACAGGGTCCCTGCCTGAGCACCTGAGGACCACATCCACACCCTTTGAGAACAGGCGGGGGCACCTCCCTCTCAGCAGCCTCCAGCCTATGATGTTCAAAGAAGGAACAAACTCCTTAGCCACCCCCACCCAGCTGCTTCCAAATGGGGAACTACTGCTTCTAGTTTGTGGCTTTCTTGCTTCTCTTCCTTTTCAATTTTTATTGAAATCGTTTTTCCCCAAGAACAGTTTAATAAGACTTGGTGAATTGAGATTCAATTCAGTACCTTCTGTATATTTTCTTCACAGAAGAAAATCACTGTCAATTAAGGGGAAAAAGACATCTCTTCCACTTAAAGTTGCACCTTTCCCCGAGCCGGGAGTGTGCAGGGTGATCCTCCTGGGAGCAGCTGGTGTCTGCCTCGTGGGAGCACCGGCGCAGACAGAAGCAGGCCAGGCCCTGGAATTGGTCCACCAAGGAACAGCTCAGAATCTCCAGGGTGGGACAGGACCCGGGAGCTGTGCCCGTGACCAGTCCACCCCGGTCCTTCCATGAAGACACCCACTTCCTGTGACTCCTCCAGGTCCTGTCGTTCACTGGCTCTGTGGCCTGGGAGAAGGATGCTGCATTTGATGGAGAAGTTAGCTTGGCATGGGCTTGTAGCTTCCCACTCTGCAAGCCTCATTGTTTCTGTCATTCACACCAGTGAGTTGGGACAGGTGGGCTCTGAGGTCCACTCCTCCCTGTTGAAGAAGACCCGTGCTTCAACGATCAATAATTCACAGGGCACCATTAGAAATGATCTCCAGGAAGCAGAAGGAATAGACACAGGCATATTTGTTGTGTGACACAGCGGTCCCGTTGGCTTTTTGTGAGTTCCTGCTCTTTCGTGGAAGGCTCCGCCCCAGAGGCCCCACTCCTTTCCCTGAGGGCCCAGGGTCTACCCCTCGGTCCCCAATGACCCGTGTCCAGATGCTTCTTGACTCCCACCTTACTTCTATTGGTTTGCTTCAAAAAAGTTTTTTATTTTAAAATAGTTGAAGATATTCCAAAAAATTCCAAAAGAGCCCAGAGAGGTGCTGGGAACTCATCTCCAGTTACCCCTGAAGGGACACCTCAGATCACAATGCCACAGCGCCATGGTGCATAACCAGGAACTACACACGTGGCTTGGACTTCTCCAGTTTTCACTTAGCGTTCTTTTTCAGTCCCAGGAACCCATCCAGAATCCCACGTGGCATCAAGTGGCCACATCTCCTTGGGCTCCTCTTGGCTGTGATGGTTTCTCAGGCTCTCTCTGTGGCTGATGACCTTGACGGGTCTACGGAGGACTGGTCAGGGATTGCATACGACGCTCCTCTGCATTGATTGATTGGTCTGAAGCATGTCCTGTGATGAGACCAGCCTTCTGTGTTTTGGGGGATGCCCACAGAGGGGAAGTATCCTCCTCACACAGGGTACCCAGGGCACCTGCTCTCAACAAGACCCCTCCCTGCTGAAGCTGACCCTGAATAGTATTTGCCGGGATGTTTACCTGGTGCTGTCACTGGGAAGGCAGTCCTGCTCCTTTCCAGAATCTTTGGAAGCAGGTCAATAAGCACAATACGCATTCTTGGAGGGGGAGGAGTACTCATTAAAAAAAAAAAAAACTCTTCAAAACTTCCCCGTTTGGCAGCTGGAGCAGGCAGGAGGGAGCAGGACTGGCTAGTGTAAGGGGGTAATTCTCCACAATACAGTAGATGGGCAACAGGGCACTATTTTTCCTTTCCTTAACACCTACCTTCAATGTTCCAAACGTTTCTGGGCTTTGGAAACATACAGGGCACTGTGGGGAGAAGCAGGGTGAAGGGTCCTAAGCTGCCCAGGCTCCATCTAGAGGGCAGAGGGCCTGTGCTGCCAGGGATTCCCAGCCCAGGGAGCTCGGGAAGGCAGGAGGGGAGCCTTCTTGGAGATTTGTTCTCAGAGACATTCAGATGCATCTTCTCCTGAATATGGCAACATATTCTGTTCTTTGCAAAGATAAGAGATCAAGGGGCCTGGGTCCAGGGTCCCCCGGAGCTGGTGTCAAGCCCTCTGTGATTGGGGTTCTGTGTTGACCCAACTCCTGACCTTTGGGTAGGGATAAAACTTCCTGCCTTGGGAAGGAAGTACCTTGGGCCTCTTTCTCACCATCCTAACCTCCCGCTCGCTGGTAAGGTATGACTTCCACCAGGAGGAGAAAATTGATGTTAGGTGGGATGCGAGATTTCAGTTCAGATGTGAAAATGGCCTCGTTATCCCTAAACTCTCCTCTACTTCCAGGTTCCCTGGTGGTTCTGCCCTTGAGAGAAAGGGAAAGTGTCTCCCAAAGCAGATAGACTTCCATCCCTTTCCCCTTCACACAAGAACCTCTGACTCCCCCAACTCAGGAGCAGGCTCACTCTGTGTTCCCCTGAGTCACCACCAGGATGGTGCAGATGGCTTCCCACCGAATTTCAGAGCAGAGACCAACCCCCTCTACTCAGGGGACACGGCCGTCCCCCAGTCTCAGTCCCCAGCCCTGGCGCAGGAAGGAACACCCACTGTCTTCTGCAGTCCCTGGTTCAATTTCCCTAATGAAAACACATTCAGCCGTGATTCGTGTTCACGGCTTTCCCAGCCTGATGTCATTGTCATGTCCTGTCAGAGCCACTCTGCGCTCTACCTCTTGATTTAATATGATGAAAAACATCCCTCCTTTTTGGAAGGGAGCTCCAGGTTGCCTAGAGGCTTTCATCATCAGAGGCCCATTCGCATCCAGTGCGCATGCGATACTTGACTCATGGAGAAGCAGTAGTGTAGGGATGACTCACTTGGGTTGGACAGAAACCTCCAGAACCACAAGAAGGCTTTCTGAATCCCATCACGGAATCTCTGGCTACTGTCTTTCCCCAGAGCTTGGAAATCAGCCCTGGTTGTCTGGGGTCCTCCCAATGTCCCATCCCCAGGACAGCAGGTCTAACTCCTGCTCTGAGATCAAGGCCCACAAAGCTTCCCCAGACAGCTCTGGGAGGTGGCCCAGAACCTGGGGTGGTCCCAGGACAGTATAGAAGACAGCACCCAGTGGAGGCTCCTCTCAGGAGCCAAAATCGCCTCCTCCCTGCCCTAGCACAGCCAGAGGTCACACTTACAAGGAGGGGCACTCCCTGCAACTCACCCGCTGGCCTCATCGGGAGCCCCAGGATGTCCCGGGGCTCCTGGGACCGTGACAGTAGTCTGGCCCAGCAGTGAGCTAAGTAAGTGAAGCCAAACTCTAACTGACCTCCTTTCCACAGAACATCTTGGGAACCGGTGGATCGGTACTTTGCAGGCCATACGTGACAAAGCACTAATCTTAATCCAAACCTGGTTAATGCCAGTGTGAGATCCCAAAATGGAGTGGCCTGACTCAGGTCACAGTGAGCTGGCCTCTGATATGGACTCAGAGTCTAGGCCTCGGGGAACCTGAGATCTCTGCTCAGGAATGAGGTCCCGACAACCCTGTAGCTGTAGGAGCAGGGACGTTAGAACCCCGGGCACGCGTCAGAACCCCGGGGACAGGTTAGAACCCCGGGGACGCGTTAGAACACTGAGGACATACTAGAAAACTAGGGCAAAATCAGTAACTCCTGTGACCTGTAGCTTCAGGGACTACTTCCTGGGCAATCTATGAATGCCTGTGCACGGCGGGGTGTTGGGGGAGGAAGGGGAAGGGAGGTGAAGGTGGCTGTGCCCTGTGGGGAGGGACATGGGGCATGCCTTGTGCCTGGTAGGTGCCAACCTGCACCTACACAGCATCACAGCCCAGCGGCACAGCGGGCCTCAGTGAACCGCATGGCCCCTTGCAGAAGATGGTAGAAACGGCATCCTGTGGTTCCGCAGACCATCTAGACACATCACCAGTTCTTATCTAAGGGTGATTTTACCCCTCAGGGGACATTTGGCAATATCTGGAGACATATTTGGTTGTCACTATTCAGGTTTACTACTGGCATTTAGTGACAGAAACCAGGGGTGCTTCCACATATCCTGCAGTGTAGACAGACCCTGCCACAAAGATCAGAGGGCCGAGGCTGGGAAACCTGATGGCACGGGCACCACTTGCTCCTCCCAGGCCCAGTAAGGGAGGAATGATGGTCTCATCTCCAAGAGGAAAGAGGCTTGCAGGCCCTGCAGCTCTCCATGGCTGACCTACAGCTGCTCCCAAAACAGTATGGCGTGGGGGTGACACGAGACGGCTTTGGCGCTTGGCACTGCAACCCGCCAGCTGCGTAAGCATGACTAATCTGTGTAACCACCCTGTGCTTCGGTTTTCCCACCTGTACACCTGCCACCGAGTGGCAGGGGTGTGCGGGAGACTAGACGGTGCATATTTTAAGTCTGGTTCTTTGTGAGTGCTCACGGGAGCACCCAGCACTCCTCCACTCCCATCCCCTTTCCCCAGGAACTCTGGAGCACAGAGTCTGCAGCAACTTTGGGGCACGGGGGATGCTGCTCGACAGCCTTCGCAGGTGCTTGGAGGAGACTGAAGGATAGCAACGGCGCTGGCGTTCTGGTTGCCTGGGCAACATGCCCGCAAGCATTCCGGAGGAGTGAAGTGGTGACAAGCAGTGGGTGGGCAGGATGGTGGGTGGCAGTGTTCTCAGTCCCTGGGAGGGGAAACCTGGCTCTGTGTCTTAGCTGAGCCCCTGCTGCTGGGCCCCAGTCCCCTGTCCCTCCTGCAAGGCAATTCCACAGGAGGACAGAGGGGCAGTCATTCCAGACTAGCTGCCTCATGAAGGGCCCCACAGGTCCCCTTGGTTCAGCCTGCTCCTCTCTCACCTCACATCACATCTGTGCTCTCTGGGCAGCACTCAGGATGTGAGCAGTGCAGCCTCAGCTGCTGGGCAGCCTTGCCAAGTACCCCAGGCCACCTCCTATGCTTCCCCTGCATGTATGGACAAAGTTCCCAGACTAGGCCCCCACACGAAATACCTCATCCCAGCGTCAAGCACTAGCTCTTCTCCATCTCCCCCGAGCAAAGGGGCAGACTGGCAAAAGACATGAATGGGGCAGGAACAGAACTCACTGGCTGGGAACCTCATCCCCTGGGGGTCAGCTCAAAGCGAAGCAGCTCAGAAGAGCTCTGGGAGGGCAAAGTCTATTGTGCAAAGCCAAGGAGAGGTTCTCAGCCTGGGCTTCACAGGAGGATCCTCTGGGATCGGGGAGGAGGGAGTTCAGAAAATGCTGAGGCCCAGGCCTCAGGCAGCTCCACTCATGGGCGCCTGCGGGAGCGAGGCCCAGCCTTGGTATGTTATGGAAGCCCCCAGAGTACATCCCGGGTTAAGAGCTGAGGAGTGCCCCCAGGGCCTCCCTCAAACCTGGTTCCATCCTACTTTATGTCTATTTCAACAGGAG
Source organism: Trachypithecus francoisi (assembly GCF_009764315.1). NCBI lineage: Eukaryota > Metazoa > Chordata > Mammalia > Primates > Cercopithecidae > Trachypithecus > Trachypithecus francoisi. The sequence continues at coordinate 1,335,609 of NW_022681446.1, read as the reverse complement.
ATACAGGATGTGGGCAGTGGGCAAGGATGCCACAGGCCGGCCCGGTGATGAGGATCCTTCAATACCAAAGAAGGAGGTGGATCAGGAGCACACAGCTGCCCTGGCACCACGTGACACAGCCCCTTCCGCAGCTCAGGGCCCCTCAGCCAGAGCTGGCAGGCCAGGAAGACGCTCAGGGGAGAGCTCTATGCAATCGTGCAAAGACACAAGCGCCATCACACAGATGCATATTTAACTAGAGAAAACCAAACTGAAGAGGATGGCGCGCAGAGAGAAAAGACGGCGTAGGATACTAAAATAATACCCCACAGGGATTCAGCCACAGCGACATGCCAGGCACTGAGCTAAGCATCTTAACAGGAATTGTCTCATGCCGTTCTCACAGTAACCCTAGGGGAAGAGTTGGCATTGACTCTCTTCTTGCAGAAGAAGGAAAAACACAGAAATAGTAGCTGTGTCTTTCTCTGGAATGAAGTCTCTTAAAAATACAACTGAAAGAAGGTGGGGCTCAGGGAGGGAAGTATTCGGCTGCAGGGAGATGCTGGTTCAAGGAAGGATGTGTCCCTCCAAAGGCTTCAGATTTTCAAGACGGCTCCATCATCTCTCCTGCATTGGGCAAATGCATTCCTCACAGAGAGCATTCTGCAGATGGCCGTTTCCCAGTGACAGCGCTATAGCTCATTCTTGACGGTCTTGTCCCTGAAAAGGGAACTGAGAGGAATAAACGTCAGGTTATCACCAGCTTCCAAAACACTCACTGCAGCCCCTCTGTCTTCATAGGAAATATCTATTTTGGTTTCGTTGCAATTGTTATGTTGGTATTTACGAAACTCGGCATGCATGCCAGGAGCTTTTGAAGCCAACCAAGAAGGATGGGAGGAGAACAGCAAAGGCTCTGCCTCCGGAAACAAGTGCGTGGCTGTTCCGTGGGTTTCTAGAATTTGAAGACAGGAAAAGAACGGCATTGGTGGAGGTGGGCAGGGTGCAGCGTGGGGCCAGGAGAGCAAGATGGTCAAGAAGAAGCTTGAGGTTAGGTGGGTTTGGGCAGAGCATCAGCTTCTCAGTGGGCTCACTCACCATGCACCCTGGGGTGAGCCCCTTCACCTCACCGGGCCCCAGGCTGGGTGTGACGATGACCACATGCTACCCTTGTTAGGAGTGAGAAGGAGGTTCTGGACTGTGGCCACAGGACGCCATGCCCCCAGGGCAGCAGTGTGCCTTGTTACGGAGGGGACACACAGCCGCAAGTGCACCGGGGAGCCAGGAACAAGGCAGAGGCCAGGGTTTGGGACCCCTTAGCTGTCTGCAACCCGCCCAAGCCACTCCTCTGACCTGCAGAAACACCCTCGGACCATCCTTAGTACAAGCTACAGCCAAGGGCTTCCGTTCCAGGGCACCACTGAGAGGGGCTCAGTGTGGCTAAGGCACCTTGGGTTCTGGCACATCAGAGGGCACACAGTGAGGAGGACAGAATCAGGAGTTTCAGAACTCAGAGCCATGGCCAGGGGTAGGCCTTATACAAGAGCTGAAATTACAGAAGGAACTACAGCAGCTCAGAATTTCCTGGGAGGCACCCATGTGTGTGACCGTCACGCAGAGGAAGGATGACCACTCCTCAGGTGGCCAGGGGAGGAGGCCCTGCGGTTGACTGAGGGTGGGAGAGGGCCAGTGACATTGAAGGTTCCTCTTGAGTCTGTGATCACTGGATTTCAGGGGCAGGGGGAAGGCCGGCCCGGCCTCACACAACGGAAGGTGTACAACAGCCCACCTAAGGTGATGTGGAGACCTCAGAAGTCCTCAAACCGCCTTCTCCATATCCTGCTGTGAACACCACCAGCCTTAGTCCTTTATACCTGAGTGCGAATGACGCCTTTGCAGGGGACCAAGGTCTATGACATGAAGGCTCATTTGGTGGCCTCCAGGGAACATGTGACTCCTGAGAATAAGCACAGCCCAGAGGCTCTCAGGGGGCAGGGGCGTGGCAGCAACTGTCCTCCAGCTTCAGGCCCCTTGGCAGCCCATCTAGTATTCCACATCCATGGTGACGAGCAAAGAACGTAGTGATGGGGAAACATGCTGGCCTAGCCAGAGGACGTGAGATCATCCGCACAAATCACTCAATGGAGGCTGTGGTTCTGTCTCATCTTCAGCTACAGAAAGTTTCCATTTTCTCATCAGAGAGGAAATGAAAAGAAGTGAGGCTCTGCTGCCTCAAAGGAGATGCCACGATGACCGCACAGCGGAGTCTCCTCCCGGCTGCCCGCCACCACCCCACGCTGGTGCAGAGTGAAGCCGGCTGGAGGAAAAGAGCACGGAACGCGGACTCAGAGGTCCCCTTGGCTCTTACTTCTCCGGCCACTGGAACGCTGCCCTGAGGACAGGCCCAGGACCAGGCAGGTCCAGATCCAGCCCATCAGTGGCCACTGTGAGTCTTGGCCCTGCCTTTGCTGAGGTGGGTGCGCTCCATGGCTCAGCTCCTGTCCAGGTCTTCCTGGGACCATCCTGTTAGATGTGTGCACGCCCTCAGGAACAGATACGCTACTCTCCCCATGTTACCCCTGAGGGGTTGGCGTTTTGGAGATGGTGGCACACGTGCCCAAGGTCACCAGCTAGTAGGTGGCACAACACGGACCTGGCACCAGCCTGTGGGACTCAGGTGCCCATCTTGAAGCTGCACAGAGGAAGGGGAGCAAGTCCGCCATGGTCACTCAGAAATAGAAGAGGCCTGAAAAGAGTTGTCCTGAGGTGATATCACTACAGTAACAGCCACCATCAGCATTTTCCCAGCCTCTGTTTGAACACAAACCATGACAGGGAACTCATTACCTACAGGTACCACTGAGCGAATGCTGGCCAGGGCCTCTGTTGGAAAAGCATTCTTTGTGTGAAGCCACAAATGGCTTCCTTTGATTTCTCCTGCATTCCCATTGCCAGCCCTGTGCTGTGGGCACCCAGGATGGATCTAATCCTATGCTGCACTCGCATATATAGGTCACACATGCATAATGCACACACACACACACACGCACAAATGCAGGCATGCACAGAACATAGGCGCACACATATAGCCACATACAAACTAATACAGTCAGGCACACACACACACAGAATACAGGCACACATCTGTACATGCAACCTGAGCGATACATGCACATTCAGAAAACACAGGCACACAGACACACATGCACGCACAAACTAACATACACACACAGACACAGGTGCACACACACAACACACCACGTGTGCATACAGAGAAAGCATGCACACATACACGCACATGTGCACACGCAGAGACACACGTGCACACAGAATATGCATGCATGCACACACAGTCATATTGCCACACAGAACGCAGGTGCATGCACACACAAACACACCATGCATGCACAGCCAGTACACAGATGCACATGCACACCCAACAGTCACCGGCTGCAGCTTCCAAGTCCTTGCAAGGTTCCCTCTGCAGCCCAGCTGTGAAATCCCACCACCCTGGCCACCCCTGGGCATGAGCTTTCTCCCTGGGTTCCCAAGTGGAGTGTCTAGAGCAGACACAGCCTGGCATACAGCTGCCCTGGCGGCTGCCCGTCAGCGTGGGGATGAAGCACTGTGGGTTGGGTAATTCTTTCCCAAAGGGACACAGCAGATTCAGGGCAGCCAGGCAGTCCAGGGACAGGGCTCCCCTGGGGCTAGAACTTCCAACTCCCCCTAATGAGCTCATCCCATCCGGAAGCTGTTCCTGAGAAGGTGTCAGGAGGACACTTGCTAAAATATCTGGGATGCGTAGCAGCCTTTCCAGGAAGCCCTGGCGTTTCTGAGCAGTGGCTATGACTTGAAGGGAGCAAAAAACACTGTTTCCTGGGAAAGCCTACGTTTCTGAATGACCACGAGCCAGCACTGCCTGGGCCAGGAGCCTCCCTGCCCCCACCCTCATCCCAAAACCCCTGTGTCTCACGTTCTGGTTGGCTTTTTATAGGAGCCACTCCCTGACCACCTGCTGGCTGCTTCCAAGGAGAGATGGGTCTCAGACACACAGAATTCTCCACTCAAGATATGGCTTACTGTGATTAGCTAGGAGTTCTCCCCCCAGACACAAATGGCCGTGGAGTTACTGATGAACCCCCCAGTACGAGACAACTGAGAATGGGCGCAGCAATGTCATCCCATAGGATCGTGCTCCTGTCTCCCTGAGGCTCTGCTAGGGGATGACTTGGGTCTCCTCAAGTTCATATGTGGGAGCTCGAGACCCCAGTGTGACTGCATTTGGAGACAGGGTCTTTACAGAGGTAATTAAGTGAATACAAGGGTATTAGGGTGGGCCCTAATCCAATACGGTCTTAAAAGAAGAGATGAGAACAGACACACAGAGCCAAGACCACGTGAAGATACAGGGGAAAGACAGCATCTACAGGCTCCGGAGAGGTTTCAGCAGGAACCAGCCCGGCAGGCACCTTGATTCTGGACTTCGCCTTCGAAACTACGAGGAAACACATTTCTCTTCTTTAAACTACCCAGTCTGTGGTACTTTCTCGCAGCAGCCAGGCCAGCCTGAACCAGGCTCCTTCCTCCTCCCTGGTTCCCACTCTCCATCTCCACTCTCCCGTGCAGCCTCATGGCTCGAGGTACTGTGTTTGCGGGGGACACTCACAAGCATGGGCCCACCTTGGTCTCACCTGGCCTGGCCAGCTGCAGCCTCCTGACCCTCATGGGCAGCTCACAGCGGAAACTCAGCATGGGCCCCACAAAACCTTGGACCACTTCTACACAGTGTGCTCACCGTGGTGCCCAAATGCCACCACTGCCCACCAAGGAGTGCAGCAGGAAGCCTCCAGACATCGGAGCCCACCCTTTCCTCATGGTCCCAAAACACTTGCTCACAGGCTCTGCTCATCCTCCCTCCTGCAGCGGTCTTAGTCCCCACATGGCCACCCCCTGCAGGGAGGGTAGCATCCCTGCCTCCACCCACACAGTGCCCACAGCACCCTCCCCCAGGTTGTGACCACCAGAAATGTTCCAGACACGGCCACAGGTCCCCCGGCAGCCAAAGTACCCCCAGTGTAGAGCCTCGGGTCCATCCACTCCTCTGGTCCCATCTGACTCCCGGCCATCTCCAACCCTCCTCTGGCTTCCATCCTGTCTCCCCACAATCCAGTGTCCACTTTGCCGCCAAAGCAATGCTGAGGCTAACCCGACCATGACCTTCCTTCCTGCACAGCCTCCTCTGTTCGCTTCCACTGTGCTCACAACCTAAAGCTCCCAGGGCAGCCCCTACCCATGCTCAGCTCCCTGGGTACCTGCTGGCTGTGGGTCCTGCTCCCTGCAGCCACGTGGGGCACTGGCACTTCTCCTCGTTCACCCCAGCTGAGCGTCATCTCCCCACCTCCACCTGCCCACCTAGGGGAGACTCCTCGCCTGACCCACGAGCTCATCTCCTTGTCGGTCTGGTCATTCCGTTTCTGACAGTTTACAGTTTCTGAGGTTCCATCTGCTGTGGGCCTGGACCACTCGGGAGTTTACGCTCCGGGAGAACAAGGACGGTGTCTGTCCCCCTGACCAGGGCGTCCCAAGGAGCAGAACAGGCCCAGGAAGAGGAGGCTCCCAAAGATGTTTGTTGAGACTGAATGAATGAATGGTGAGGTGACATGGCCACGCCAAGCCTCACTTTCCTTCATGTGTCAGACTGAAAATAATACCCACTGTGCAGGGCTCAGGAGCCGACAGCCAGGCCTCAGAAGCACCCACTCTGCTCAATTACAAGTTTGTAGGTGGGGGCTGGGATTATGACAGCATCTGATCGTTTAGGGGCCATCCCCACCCTGGCAGAGGAGCTGAGGGCATGAAGCAGGTGCAGACTGGCACCCGTGCCCCTGAGCTAAGCCGGTCACAATGGACTACGGAAGGCTCACCCCACCCCTCCCAGCTCTACAGGGCCCAGTGGCCACCAGGAGCAGCCCTGGAAGTGCACTGGGCAGGTGGAGGGGCAGCCCCAACGCTACCCTCCTTCGCTTGTCCCACCCCGCCTGCCTTGTGAACGAGGTCGTACTTTTCCCGGCTCTGCAGTGGGCTGGAGTGTCTCCGGAAGCTTCTGTGGAAACGTAATCCCAGTGCCGCAGCACCGAGGTGGGACCTGGAAGAGGTGAGGGGCCCTGAAGGCTCTGTCCCCTTGAATGGCTGAATGCCATTATCTCCCCCGAGTGGGTTCCAGATCAAAGGACGCGTTTGGCCCCTTCCTCCCCTCCATGTGTTCTCTTGCCCTCCTGCCTTCCACCACGGGACTACACAGCAGGAAGCCACAGCGAGATGTGAGCCCCTGACCTTGGGTGCCCCAGCCTCCAGAACTGTGAGAAATAAATCTCTGCTTTTTATAAAACACCCAGTCTCACATATACTGTTAGAGCCGCATAAAACAGGCTAAGACAGGCACTAATCAAATCTGACATGAGCTGGCAACTCTTCCTCCCTCCCGCTCCCAGTTCCCTGATGCCCAACGCACAGGCTGCCAGCCCGTGTGGGGAGGAAGGGCCATTCTGTAGCCAGCTGGGTGTGGGCTCTGGTGCCTCCAGGGAACGCTTGGAGGCTCGGTCTTAGCCCAGAAAACCTACCTTCTCGTGCTTGGGCCTCCTCTAATCCCTCTCCCCTACTCACTGCCTCCAGGAAGCCTCCAGGACTCCCAGCCCCCTATGGGGTTTTTCCCTCTGAAGCCCAGAGTCCCTCTCCATCAGCACATGCTCCTGACGTCCCCAACCACCGGCTGCCTCTCCCCTCAGTCGAGTGGCCTGGCGTCTGAAGTTCTCACGGGTGCCTCCCCAGGCGGGTGGGCCTTTGGATCCTGGGCAGCATGGTGCCTTCATGAGGGCTTCTCCAAGGTTTCCTCAGTTTTTCTCCATAAACTGGGAGAAAATCCGGCCCTGTCAACCTCCCTGGGCCATGGTGAGGGAAGGGTGGCTTCCAGAAAACTGTAAAGCACAGCTGAGGTGGGCATTTAGGAAGCTTAATTCTTGTTTAGTATTAATTACACCGTAATAGAAATATTGACTTTCCTTATTTTTTTTATTGTTATACTTTAAGTTCTAGGGTACATGTGCACAACGTGCAGGTTTGTTACATATGTATACATGTGCCATGTTGGTGTGCTGCACTCATCAACTCGTCATTTACATTAGGTATGTCTCCTAATGCTGTCCCTCCCTGCTACCCCCTCTCCACAATAGGACCTGGTGTGTGATGCTCCCTTTCCTGCAGCTGGAAACCGTCACTCTCAGCAAACTATGGCAAGAACAGAAAACCAAATACCGCATGTTCTCACTCATAGGTGGGAATTGAACAATGAGATCATTTGGACACAGGAAGGGGACACTTTCCTTATTGTTATATGGTTATTTGATAGCCTAATGAAGCAGATGCAATCACAAGTGCTGGGTTCTAGAATGGGGCACACCTCGTCCCTTCCCTGTCTAGTCCCAGCACAGAGCACAGGGCTGGGCTTGGAAAAATGTGCGCTTAATGCCCATTTGTGGGCCAACAGACGGAGGGACCCAGATTGGGAGTTCACAGTCCACTGGGGGAACAGGCATTTCAGCTGACAAGATTTGGAGGGAGGACAGCAGAGTGCCAGGGTGGCTTCACCTCTGCTTGGCTGAGCCTGGAAGGCTGCCTGGAGGAAGTGATGGGTCTCCAATGCCAGGTAGGAGTTGACCCCAGAGAGGAAGCAGGGAGAGAAGAAATGGTGAGGCTTGATTTGTGGGGTCCACTAGGGAAGGCCCCATCATGGTCAGGAGGCCTGCGGAGGCCAGGCTGGGGGGCTGGGGTTGAGCTATTTTTCTCTTTTTCCAGGAAGCTCCTCCCAGCCCCCTGGGGTGGGGGATTTGGGGGCAGGTGCTTCCTTGGAATCCGGCCAGTAAACCAATTACAAGTCCTCCTAACAATGAGTCCCACAGAGGCTACGTCCCTCTGCTGTACCCTCAGACCTGCCCCGCAGCCTCTCCTGCAGGCTGAGAGGCCAGAGGGGAAAGGGCTGCATGAGGGGCCCAGAGACGGAGAGAGGACAGCAGCCCAGGGCGCGGGGTCAGGAGCCAGAGAACCCTTGACAGCCCTGTCCTGGTGGCGGGAGGCAGCAGCAGGAGCCTGCCTGGCACAGTGCGTGTCTCTGTGCCTAAGTTTCCTCACCTATAAAACCAGGCTGACTCCTAAGCCTTGAGAAGGCAGCGAGGATGCAGAGATACCACATCCACGCAGGGCTGGGCGCCATACTGCCTGCCATTCCTGGGTAGAGCACAGCTGAGCGGAAGAGAAGCCCCAGGGCCACGGCCAGCCTCAGGGACACCCGGCCTGGGGCAAAGGCTGTTCTTGGCTCGCTCCCTCCAACCCCGCCCCCACCCCACATCCCACCCACACCTTCTTCTGAGCCCTGGAGAGCCTTGTCCCTCCGCAGGTCCCCAATACTCCTGAGTCAGGAACAGGATGGAATGGATTTTCCTGCAGGCTCAGGAGGGAAGGAGGCAGGACTCCCTGCCAGGTGGTCCTGGGTCTGCAGGTCATGGGCCCCCTCTGAGCGCTTGTTCCCCACATGTTTTCGCCACCAACCTCAAAGCCCTTGCCCTGTACCTTTCTCTCTGCCACTTGCGCCTGCCCTTCTCCTCCCTCTGGGTCCCATCCCTCCTTCCCAAGCCCCCCACCCGACTCCTGGAGTCAGCTGATGGGTCACTTTTGCTATCCAATGGCAAGTGCCAGTGTCTGTCTGGGCATCCCCTGAGCTGGGAGTTAGCTCCGACTCTCCTCCAGCACCAGGGATTTTGGTCAAGAGGCAAACAGGACCCGGCGGCCCAAGCTCCTCTCTGGAGCCACTCCCAGGCCTAGCACCATTCCCGAGCCCCACTGTGCACCCAGCCCAAAGGGCCAGCCAGCGGCAGAGACACCTGTCACCTAAAGCACTGGCCCTGCTGACGACAGAAGCACAGGGCACCTTGTCCACAGCCTCCACAGACTCTATGGCCTGGAGAGGACAAAGCGGGGCGGTCAGTGTGCCCCACCTGACCCTGGCTGCCCAGCTCCAGCCAACCTGGGAGAAGGTGGCCTGGTCCCAGGAAGGCCAGGAGGGAGGGAGGACACCCGAGGGTGGCGGGACACCCCAGCCCCAGAGGCTCTTTCCCAAACAGGAGCAGAATCTGTTTCGGGAGCCTGATGGGGACTCTGGGCTCCTGGCTTCTGGTCCCAGCTTAGTCACCACCATAAGCACAATGAGCTCACGGCCATGAGTCACCCACAGTGCATCAGCCTGTGTTTCTGACCCTGGGGTTGGAATCTCGCTCAGTGGCCCTCCTCACCCCAGGCCTCAGCCTGGCACCCCTGGCTTCAGGCTTATCCGGTGACCAGGCAGACACGGCCCGCCCTTCTGTGAGGCCGAGTCCAGCACAGGGGATGGGAGTCAGACCCAGGCCGATGACCCAGCACACACTTGACCCCCAAGGTCCCTGCTCCCTGAATAAGAAGTCAGGTGGACTCAGGCAAAGACGCCCCTTGCTCAGGCACCAGCGGCCCAGTGGAGGCTTCCCTCCTGCCAGAAATGGTCCCAGGACCTGAGTGTGGAGAGAACTCAGGGAAGTGGACCGTGTGGCCTGAGACAGCTGTTTATGCTTCGTGTCCCCATCTGTAAAATGGACACTACGATGCCTGTCTCCGGGATTTGTGGAGAGGATCAGATGTAATCATGTCTGTCTGGATCCGGGACTCAGGCACAGTGACACCCAATAAAAGTGGGGGGTGCCGTGTTTCTCCCAGACAGGGGCAGTGCTCTGCAACCAACCAGCCAAGAGGCGCAGAAAGCAGCCGCGATGTCCCCCTCTCCCGTGCTGCAGCCATCTCCAAGCACCCCTGGTGACAGCAACTGGTTGTAGCTCCATGATGAAGAGAAGGCGTAGCTGTGGGGGCTGCCAGTGGCTACTCCACAGGCTCCCATCCTTGAAACAAGAGGTCACATAAGTAGCTGAAGGTGGGGAAAGGCTGGATTTTGCAGACCCAGCTCAGCATCTAGGACCTCTCGGTGGCAGCAGGGTGGGCAGCGGCCCTGCCTCGGAAACAGGCCCTGGTGGCAGTGAAGGAGCCAGTGGGGCTGACTTCAGAGCCCACAAACCTCCTGGAGGGTCTGGATGCGCGCAGCCCCTCCTCGGGCCTCCTGGGGGGTAAGGGGCATTTCCTGGCCCTGGGCAGTGGTGTTGCCCCATGCTCCACGCTACCCCTCCAGGGCACGCACTGAGTCTTGTCTTTGTCAGCAAGTGGGAAATGCATCCATCGTTGGCCAGGTGTACACCAAGTTCCTACAGGACCAGGAGGTGGGGGGCTGGGGGGTCTCAACTGGGGGCAGTGATGAAATGTGGATGTTGCCCCAGGCCAGGCAGCCTGGACAAGGGACAGTCACCCCTTTTCTTGTTGGAAGGAAAGCAAGAGAACCAGCCTCTCCCTGGACCTGTCCCCTCCAGGCTCTTGTCCCCTCCACTGCTGTGCACCCACGAGAGGGGGTGGCCTTGGTGGGGCTGTTTCTCAGCGGCCAGGATTTCTCTGCCTCTCCTGAATGTTTTCCCAGGCTCAGCTGTGCTGGGAGCTTGACAGCTTGAAAGTGGTTCATGCTCGTGCTCATGCCGGATGCTCATGACTCCTGGGAGCAACAGTCAATCCCGAAAGCTGTGTTTCAAGGCGGAGGAAACGGACGCTCCAAGTCCAGTATCTTGTCCCGGTGCTTCTCATCCAGGGAGCTGAAACCAAGCCCAGGCCTTCCAGGCGCCCCCATCCTGCACCTTGTCCGGCCTTCACCTGCCACCACTTCCAGCCAGGGCCCCCGGGGCCATCGGTTCAGAGGCTTCTGGCCCCTCTGCCGTGTGCATGATCCTGCCAGGAATGCCTCCCACCTCCACCTTCCTGGGTCTTGTGTTTCTGCCCTCTGCCTGCTCCTGGGTGGGCCGTGCGAGGCTCCACTCTCCTTGCCAATAAATCAGAAAATAGATACTTTAGGTGCAACAAATTGCTTGTTCAGTTGTTAATCGGGCAACCCTTCGGCAAGGGGAAAACAACTGAACCACCTTAATCAGCTGAATTCACACCAGGCGCGTCGCTCTGATTTATCCGTAATTGTCTCTGAAACCTCTTTTGGGGCGAGGACGTCAGTGTGTTTTTCTCTCTCCCTACAGTCTGTCAGGGACCATTCTGGACACCCATTCCCTCTACACGACCTCAAGAACTGAAGACCGAAGCCGCAGGCCATGGTCCCCTAGGAACCCTCACCCCCGCCACAGGTGAGTGAGGGGGGCAGGCGGGGGTCTCAGACTCGGCCTGAGCACGTATGTGAGAGGCTTTCTTCCCACCAGTGGGTACTGGACGGGCACCTGCTCTGAGGGAGCAGGGCTGGGTGGTTCACCAGATGCCTCCCTGCCTCAGTTTCCCCACCTGTAGAACGGAGATAATGGGCTCAGCGTCCTCCTGTGAACTTCCCAAGTTAATATAATTTGAGTATGGGGTCATCGCCATGGCAAGGAAAACAAGAAGGGCATCAGGATCCTTTCTTTCTTTCTTTCTTTTCTCTTTTTTGAGATGGAGTCTCACTCTGTCACCTAGGCTGGAGTGCAGTGGCACGATCTCAGCTCACTGCAACCTCTGCCTCCCGGGTTCAAGCAATTCTCCTGTCTCAACCTCCTGAGTAGCTGGGATTGCAGGTGCATGCCACCACTCTCGGCTAATTTTTTTATTTTTAAATAGAGATGGGGTTTCACCATATTGGCCAGGCTGGTCTCGAACTCCTGACCTTAGGTGATCCACCTGCCTCGGCCTCCCAAAGTGCCAGGATTACAGGCATGAGCCACCGCGCCTGGCCCCATCAGGATCTTTTCTTTTCCAGAAGTCTATTTTCAAGTTAATCACTTGTTTGTTTTTAAGTGAGAAGCTACACCTTGAATGTTTTCACTACATAAGACCGTGTTTGAATGTCAACCAGAATAGTTACGTTTCTCACAGGTTGCATTTCATTCCTGAGGACTTCAGTCTCTCTCCCTCTCTCGCTGTCTCTCTTGGATGGCACCTGCCCTGCGTGTGGTCACAGTGAGTACATGTTCCCGCTCCCCACACACACCAATGCCCTGGCGTGCAACGTGCCACCAACCTCCTAAGTGTCACTTCCCTCCCAAGACTACCAGGCGCTCCAAGGGACCCCCACCTCACTGGGGCCACCTCTCCGGCCTAGTCCAGCACAGCCCAGCCTCAGTTGCCCCCTTCCCCATCCTGGCTCCCCACGGCTGCATCCTCCAGCCTCAGAAGAAACGCCTCCTGCCCTGGAGGCCTTCCAGCTCACTAGGACAGGTTGGACCCCAGGGAAAGGTTCTGTGGGCCCTGCTCTTCACCAGTGGCCACTCCGAGCTGCAGCCCCTTCCTCAGCTGTGCAGAGTTTGTTCATCGTTGGCCTTGTGTGTGGCCTGGTGTCTCAGTTCACCTCTGTGTCCCCAGCACCCCCCGCACAGAGGCCTGGTGGATGATGGGGGCTGAATGAATGAATAAGTGAATGGATGGATGGATGAATGAATGGATGGAGCTGGTGCCCCTGCCCTTCCTTGACACCTCCCTGGGCTGACGCCCTAGCACAGAGCTCTCGTTCTTCTCAGAGTGACAGGGACGTTCACTCTATGATTCAGTTCGGCACTGAACAGCTGTGGCTCTAGTCATCACAATCCAGGTGCCAATGTCCTATTTTCCTAAAGCAGCTGTAACTACCAGAGGGCAGAACCTTCCACTGTCCTCCCCTGAAACTCCTTGTTCCTTCTCTGTCTTATCTGGTCACGTTTGACCTTTGCCCTCCCCATTGGACAGCAGGGGTCTTGGCCCCAGCCCAGAGGCTGCCCTCAGGCTGCCCGGACCAAGGCTTGACCTCACGCTGGGCACGACCTGAATCAGTACTTTGAGGCTGATGAGGGCGTGCCAGCATTTCTACACATTTTTGTTGTTGTTGTTGTTGTTGAGACGGAGTCTCGCTCTGTCGCCCAGGCTGGAGTGCAGTGGCCGGATCTCAGCTCACTGCAAGCTCCGCCTCCCGGGTTCACGCCATTCTCCTGCCTCAGCCTCCCAGGTAGCTGGGACTACAGGCGCCCGCCACCTCGCCTGGCTAGTTTTTTGTATTTTTCGTAGAGACGGGGTTTCACTGTGTTAGCCAGGACGGTCTCCATCTCCTGACCTCGTGATCCGCCCGTCTCGGCCTCCCAAAGTGCTGGGATTACAGGCTTGAGCCACCGCGCCCGGCCTCTACACATTTTTATGCTCGGCTTAAGGGAACGTTATCTCCAAATAACAGCTGAGGCACCAGTCACGGGAGATTGTGGAAACCCATCCACAGCTTCCCAGAATAAACTCTCCCAGGGCCTCACCACAGAGCGAGTGCCCATGGTGGCTTTCGAGAGGCGTTCAGGTCCTCAAGCCTGCATTCTGGCTGTGATCATGATTTCTAAAACTAAATTATTGTCCATGTCTATGGAATGGATTCTGTAAAGAGAAGGAAAGGAAAGGGAGAGGCAAAGGCAAACATCTTCATAGAGGAAAAGGCCTACACAGAGGTTGGAAGGAGGGATGGGGCTCCAGGTTCCCATCCCCATCCACGGTGTTGAGGACATGGCCTTGCAGGGGGTTGGTTGTGCTCTGCAGCTGGCAGAGGCAGCCCCGGTCACCTTAGGCAGGAAGTGGGCAGCCCAACCTCAGGGGCACTCCATCAGCTCTGACCTTTCTGCAGAAGTGGAGATTCCCTTTGCTTGGAGGTTGACATCCTAGAAGCAGGGCTAATAAAGGTGAGTGCATCAGAGAACAGAGGCCACACTGAGAGACTGGAGGGCATGCAGCTTTTGCAGGCTTAAGGGGACACAGGGTCAATGGGGCTCAACTTGCCCCAGAGCCAAAGGCCAGGACCACACTGGCCTCCTGACCTCAGCCAGGAAGAGCAAGACTTTCTAGAAGAAGAGCTCCATCCAGGTGAACATCTAAGTGACTCTTCCTTTTTATTTCATGGCATCGAGATCAGAACAGTACCAGTGAGAAATGAATTCCCATTGAAGGCCTCCTGCTCGGCAGAGCTCTGCGGAAGGCTGGCGTGGGTTTATGCACTCCCGCAGGATTGGTGCTACCCACAAAGACTCTGGGGTTTATCATTTTATTTACTTATTGAAGCCGAATAACTATGTATGGGGTGCTCCTTTCGGAGATGGGGTTATTCTGGGAGCCCAAAGAAACTGATGGACTTATCCACGCACTCAGGGAAGAAAGAGAACTTGAACCCAGCCGCAGCCAGGCAGAGGAAAGCGGGGCAGTCAAGGATAGGAACGTGAACCTCGAACCCAGCTCATCCCACCATGACTTTGGACTTCTGGCTGCCAGACCGAGACAACAAATGTCTGCTGCTATAAGCCACCCAATTCGTGGTATTTTTATTTTTTATTTTTTTTGAGATGGAGTCTCCCTCTGTCGCCCAGGCTGCAGTACAGTGGCGTGATCTCAGCTCACTGCAAGTTCCACCTCCTGGGCTCACGCCATTCTCCTGCCTCAGCCTCCCGAGTAACTGGGACTACAGGCGCCCGCCACCATGCCCAATAATTTGGGGTTTCACAACGTTAGCCAGGATGGTCTCGATCTCCTGACTTCGTGATCCACCCGCCTCGGCCTCCCAGATTGCTGGGATTACAGGAGTGAGCCACCGCACCCGGCCCAATTCATGGTAATTTGTGATGACCACACCAGGAATCTAACACAGTTGTGGTTATTTGCTAAGGAGTTGCTTAGTGGAGAAGATGCTACTGGCTTCAAGGAGGAAGTGAGGATGAGGCCACATCATTTTGTCAGCAACTATCAACCATCAGCTGTCTCATGCCTGGCACATGCTAGATACCTGGGCAAAACCTCCAAGGAAAAGAAATATCTCTGCCCTCAACCTGCAGTTCGGATTTACCTGCAGAAAACAGGAGGTGATCCCTAAAGGAAGGGGTCCTTTCAAATGTGGGGTGCATTTGATGGCCACCCAGGTCCCTCTGTCTTCTGACACTTCCTGCCATCCCCAATCCTGACAATGGGCTACAATGACCTTGCAGAGTCCAGCCCCGCAGCCTCTGGATGACCAGATGGCACCTGACCCCACCAAGGAGGCAGAGGGGAGGCCCCCACGGTGCACCCTAACATGGTGCCAAGGAGCCTTCTCTGTGGAGCTTGCCTCTCCTTTGCCTGGGGTGGGGTCTTGGTCTCGGGCCCCGGCAATGAGCTCCTCCAGCAGCAGCTGGGAAACAAGACACTATGCTGGATGATCTGTCGATGGCATCGGATGGGATTACGGCTGCCGCCAGGCTCCAACAAATTGTGAAATACAGATTGTTAGCAGCTTGCAGACCATTTGCAAATAAACCATCACAGTCAGGCATTAAAAGACCCCCTAAATAAGCATCCTCGGGAAGGCAGTGACATGGGAGCTTGTTTATATCCTTTCTATTTGACACTTGTTCCATCAAAGGGAGGCTGTGCTCAGCGCCGTGGATAGGCTATGCAGGCAGCATTTAAAATGCAAAGATCTGCTGATTTTTCATACGGAATTATACAAATGGAACCGCTCTTCCATTTTATGATTGAATTAGGTAATGTATTGATGGTGCAGAAAGAACCAAGGTTATGTCCTTGTTTTCCATGATTTATGGACTTGGAGCATTTCACAGCTCCTGGTTCTGGACACTGCCACGCACCATCACTGTGTTTCTGGTGCCGAGAAAGCTGGCTTTCACACAGACGCTGGACGCTGGACAGATCAGAGGGGGTTCGGGGCCATGACGGCATCCTCCAGAGAAGCCCTGCTGGGAGAGGAAACTCCAGCAGCAGGAGAGTGCCTTTGTTGTCGGGCCTTTTTTCCTCCTGCCATAATGACTTATGACAAAAGGCAGAAGACAATGGCTTGGGATCAGGTCTGACTCCATCCTCTGAGGCTGCCAATGGGCCTGGCTTCTCAAGAAGGAGATCTGCTGGCTTGTTGTGGCACCTTTGACAGCTCTGGTGGAGGAGGCTGGCACAGCCAAGCGGCTGGGGGAGGTGAGGTGAGTTCAATGGAATCAACAGCAATCCCATTGCATGGAGATGGGGGGGGTTTAGATCCGCTCTGCATTTACCAGCAGCCCCTAGACAGTGATACCTTTGTGCCTCAGGGTTCCCACCTGTGAAATGGATAGATGTCTGTCTGTCTTGAATGATTAAGATGTAGGTCTATTTGGAGGCATGTGAGAAGCTGGAAGTGCTTGCAAAAACCTTCTCAACCCAGGATTCTACCCAGAAAAGGCCATGCCTTGAGAATGTCTAAGAAGTGGTGAGAAATAGCTCCTGGAAAGAAGGTCCCCCTGGGAATGTGCTCAAGGTACTCTCTTCCCCTCCCCCAGGTGGCCAGGCTGGCCATGAGGCCGCCCTAGACCTTGCTCCCTGGTCCTGCAGTCCGTGACGGTGATGACTCAGAAAGCAGGCACTCAGAATACTCATAAAGGCGGAGGTACAGCTTCCTAGACCCAGGCGGGAGGTGAGCCTCATGGCCTCCTCCTCCCGCCTGCCCCGTGAACTCTCAAACCTGGAGATGTGCTGAGCCAGGAGCGAATGGAATGAACATGGTTTCCACCAAGTAAAATTATCAGCGTGTTAACAGCTGCCCCCCAAGCAGCTGGGGATGCATTCCCAGCCCTGCACATGCAGACAGCAGCAACATTTGCTCAGCCTGGGGGCTTCAGAGACAGGCATGAAACTAAATCTTCCCAAATCCATTGAGGTGAGTCCAGATGCACCAACCCAGAGGATCTAAAGGCTCGGCCTTTTCCAGACCATTCCTGGGGCCCTCCGCTCACTTCCCTCCTTCCTCCATCTCCTTCCTCCCCATTCTTCATGCCTCCCTCTCACCCTGCCCTGTGTGTCTGTGTCTCATGAATGCCTGTGCATCTGATACTCCCTGGAAAGCCCCTTACCATGCATACTCCTCCTCAGTACCCCCTGTCCTACGCATCAGGCTTTCCTGACCTTCTCATGCTGCATCTGTGCAAGTCCCACCCTGGCCTCTCTGGGGACAGCGATGTTCTTTCCTTGCCCCCTGAGCCCCATCCCCACTCGGGAGCTGGCACACAGGGAGTGCCCTCAAATGGCTGTGGGACAGGTGAGAGGAAGGCAGTGTGACAGCTTGTTTTCAGCCAGGTGAGTCCTATGGAGATTGGAGTCAAGCATAGTTGCAAGAGTCCCCAGGGGGAAATACAATGGGTACCCAGTGCAAGATGAAACATTTTCCTAAAACCCGTAGAAATTCCTTCCTACATTTCTTTGCTTTCCTGAATGTCTGAGGTCACATTTGCCTTTCCCATACATTAATGTCCCACTGGACCCACTGAAATGGATGGACAGGCTCAAGGGTCCTCAGAGTTGGGTCCTCAGGCCAGTGGCACCAGCGTCACCTGGAACTGGTAAGAAATGCTTACCCTCAGACCTAGCCCAGACCACTGAATTGGAAACACTGAGGGTGGGCTGAGGAAGCTGTATTTTAACAAGGCTTCCAGGGATGCTGATTCTGAGCTCGGTGGGTCAAGTCAGACTATCAGCTGATCTTCTCTGGGCACTCTGGGCAGGTCCAGTGCCAGGCACATTGTCCCATGAATCATTTTACTCTTCCCATGCCCCTGAAGGATAGATGCTGCTATTAACCCCATTCTACAGATGAGAGAGTGAGACACAGAGAAGGGGAGTACTATAGCCAAGATTACACAGCAGGTGAGAATCCAAATTTGAACCCCCACCATCTGACTCTTGCCATTAAGAGTGCTGGATCTCCGGCAAACAGGGCACTTGGAGCCTACACAGTATGTGGCCGGACTCGAGGGGCCAAGGGCCAACTGGGGCCTGAACTGACACAGCTGGAAAACGGTGCAGCCTTACTCCTTTTGGAATAATCACAATCATTCTCATTATCATCACCATCACCATCATTGCCATCACCAACATCATCACCATCACCCCCACCACCATTACCATCACCACCATCACCATCAGCACCATCACCAACATCATTACCATCACCATTGCCATCATTACCATCACCACCATCACCATCGTTGCCATCACCAACATCATCACCATCGCCATCATTACCATTACCACCATCACCATCATCGTCATCACCAGCATCATCACCATCATCACCACCACCATCACCACCATCATCATCACTATAATCATTATCATTACCACTGTCCTCATCACCAACATCATCATCACCATCATCACATTCACGTCTGAAACCCTACGAAGGGCTCAGCATAGCTCTGGTTGGCATTAGGGGTTGGAGGGAGGATACAGGAACCACAAAATGCAGTTTTGGGTAGAGATCACCACTCATGAAAGAGCACAAACCAGGCAAACTCCATGCAGGAGCCACAGAGCACAGATGGGGCCATGAAAACTCAGGGCTGGTGGAGACTTTAGCTGCCAGAAAGGGCTAATAGGGCCTCATGGCTGGGCTCAGAGAAAAGGCATTCCGGGCATAGTCTTTGGTGGAAGTGGGGCCCAAGCATGGTTGTGGGGAGGGAGATGCATGGGGGAAGGTGGTCAAGCTCCACCTGGGAATGAACAAAGCATCTCTGAGGCTTGAGAGTGGAAAGCTACTATTTTAGCAACTACAAAAGCAATGATGAGGCACCATATGAAGACCATTGATGAGCAGCGCAGCCTGCCACGTCCACACCTCCATCGTTCATGGGTTCTAACATGCATGCAGCCTGCATGTTTACCAGCTCTGAAGTTGGGAAATTGGATGTGTGGCCAATTCAAGGCCCGTGGCCATCATCAATGGACCACAGTATCGTTGGCGGAGTCTGCATCAGACTCCCTAGAGCGACCCCAGCCCTGGCACTTCCTGGATGTGTGGCCTTACTATGTTCCTCGCCCGCTCTGTGCTTCAGTTTCCTCATCTGTAAAGTGAAGATCATTATAGGATTGCTACGAGGATTGACCAGAACTCAGAGCAGCATCTGGAACTGGCAGGCTCCAGAGAAGCTTTTCCGGTGGCTGTTGTCATCCCCTTCATTTTGCAGGTGGGGAGACCAAGGCAGAGATCATGAGTGAATCATCAAGTTCATACAGCTCACCACTGTGCCCCATCAGGCCTGTCTGACCCCACGCGTGCGGCCTTCCTGCACGTGGTCTGCCTCTCCTTTAGAGCAGAGGGGGACAAATCCAGGGTGCACTATTCTGGAGAGACCTTGATTTGTTCAGTGCCTCTGATGGGAGTGAGGCTTGGTCAGAAGGAGAAGGCAAAATATTCTGCCCCCAGGCATGACCTCTGTCTAAGCCTGTGCTCTCTGCCCCAGCTGTACCTGTCTGAACAAGGTAAGCAGAAATGTCCAGAATATGGCCAGAACCTAGCCCTTCTGCAAGCCAGAAGACAGAGCCTGAGGCACAAAAATTACTGCCTATGGGCCGTTTCCTAGAACCCTGGCTGCCTCATGGGTCTTCCCAGAGGGTTGTGCCCGGGGTGGGTGTGGCTGGCGGCCCCTGCCTCGCTCTGGCAGGCACCCAGCCTCCTTTCCTTGGCCTGGGGCTGGCAGAGGGGGACGCCGACAGTGTGGCCCAGTTGACACTCCTCTCCCTTGCAGTCTGTGGCAATTTTGCACACTGTCCGTGCTGCTGAAAACATGGGCTTCCAAAGGGCTTTACCAAACACTGCGGGCATTTAGCGGGCTGTGGGTTAACAGTGGGGCATTTCATCAAACTGTCTGAAATAACACTTGATGTTTGTCCAGTCTAGACAAAGGGATTTTGTATGAGTTTGGCTGTTTAATCTAAAAACTGCACCTGTCTCTTTGATTTATTTAACTCTTCCCCCCAGGATTTTAGACCAATAACGGGTGCTAGAGAACACTCCATTTCAAACAGAACTTGCTCAGAAGTTTATCTTTGCTATATTTCCAAATCCGCCTGAATTCGAATGCCAAAGCCCTATTATTTAGCTCATATATTGTACAGGTTATAAGACACTAAAATGTAATCTTGCACAGAAATAGTCCATTTCTACTCTACTTCAGCCAAAAGTCCATATAAAAAACACCACTAGAAAGACGTTTGGGATGGAATCAAAGATCATAAGTAGCAATGCTACACTGAACTTCACCATTCTTACTGGAATGGAAACAAATTTTATACATTTATATATAAAAACTCCAGTGCACCTGAAAACACAGCTTTAATTCCCTTTTTCTGGGAAGTCATTTATGCCCAGCATATGTGCCAGACTCAAGGGTGGCTTTACATGAGAGATAAGTGGACATCAGTGGCCTGGATGGTGGCCAGCTTTGTAATGGTCATTCACTCAGAAACATCAGTGGGGCAAGGCTCTGGGCACTATAGGATAGAAAAGAAAGAAAGCTGGCTGACCCACAACCCAACTCTTACCCAGCCTCTGTTTCCCATAGGAGGGTGTAACTGGGTGGAATAGTGCCTCCTGTCCACTTTGAACCTCAGATTGTGACCTTATTTTGAAACAGGGACTTTGAAGATGTATTTAAGATGAGGTCATATTGGATCACCATGGACCCTAAATCCAATGATGAGAGGGTTAATTTTACTTGTCAACTTGACTGGGCTACAGGGTGCCCAGATGTGTGGTCAAAGATTACTCTGGGTGTGTGGGTGAGGATGTTGCTGGATAAAATTAACATTTGAATCAGTGGACTGAGTAAAGCTGATTGCTCTTTGTAATGTGGGTGGGTGTCATCCAATCAGATGAAGGCCTGGATATAAAAGACTGACAAAGAGGGAACTCTCTCTGTCTGACTGCTTTGAGCTGGGACATTAGTCTTTTCCTGCCTTCAGACTCAAACTGAAACATCAGCTCTTCTTGAGTCTCAAGCTTGCCAGCTTCTGAACTGGAACTACAACATTAGCTCTTCTGGTTCTCAGTTCTACAGTCTCAAATGAGAACTTACACCATCAGCTCTCCTGGGTCTCCAGCTGGCTGGCTGCAGATCTTGGGGCTTCTCAGACTCCCTGATCATGTGAGCCAACTCCTTGTAAGTCTCTCTACACACACACACACACACACACCCCCTATTAGTTCTGTTTCTCAGCAGAACCCTGATTAATACAACTGATGCCTTTATAAGAAGAGTCAAGGACACATGTGGATGGAGGAAGGCCATGTGAAGTGGAGGCAGAGATTTGAGTGATGCATCGATAAGTCAAGAAACACCAAGGACTGCCAGCAACCACCAGAAGCTGGAAGAGGCAAGGAAGGATTCTATCCTACAGATTTCAGAGGGAGCATGGCCCTGCCAACACCTTGATTTTGGACATCTAATCTCCAGAACTACAAGAAAATATATTTCTCTCATTTTAAGCCACCCAGTTTGTAGTACTTTATGGCAGCCACATGAATCTAATGCAGACAGCCTGAAGTCCTCACGTCACTTATGATCTGAGGCCCCTAATAAAGATTCCAGAATATAAATAACATTCATTTGTTCATTCATTCATCACTCAGATATTTCTTGTGTGCCTGCTATTTGTGGGTCTTTGCTCTAGTAGCTGGGGACATGGGACAAAACTCACTGCCCTCCTGGAGTTCAGGTCCCAGGAGAGGAGACAAGCAGGAGAGAAGCCAATGTGTCAAGTGTACAGTGGATCCCATGGTGATGAGTACTGTCGAGAGAAATTACTACATCAGGCAGTAGACTGCCAAGTGTTAGGCTGCTGTTTGAAATCGGATGGTTCTCTTGCAAACCTGAGGAAGCTGGTAAATGCATGGCACTGAGCTGTCTCCCAGAGTCCAGGTCTTGGTCAGCAGCTTGCCCTTGGCCTTCCAGTATGAAGCAATTAAGGACACGTGCATCTGACTGTGCAGTTTGAATACATGCTATGTAGCCTTGTGCAAGTTACTGAACCTCTCTGTGAATTGGCTTTCTGAGCTGTGCAATGGGGATTAGGATAGGAGCATACCTACTGGGTTGTTATGAGGATTACATAAGATGGTTCAAATGAGATGCATCTGGCTCACGGTCCTGTTGAGTCAATAAATCTTAGTGATTATTTGGAACTGCCCAAATAGAGCAACTGACCGCAGCGGTGAACATGCTCTAAGGAGGCAAGCAAGGTCCCTACCTCCTGGTGTTCAGTCTTAGATGGTGCATTCCCTAGAGTGTGGGTGAGAGGACCTGTGACTCACTTCTAGCCAACAGGATACAGCAAAGGTGATGATGTTACTTCTGTGATAATGGTACATGAGATTGTAACATCCATCTCGCTAGGGCACTGTCCCTTGCTGACTTGTGGTGAGTTATCATTTGGAGAGGGCTGCAGGGTGAGGCACTGACAGCCAGCAGAAAACAGAGGCCCTCTGTCAGGCAGCCTTCAAGGAAATGCATGCTGCTAACAACCACAAGAGCTTGGCAGTAAATCCTTCCCCAGTTGAGCCTCTGATGAGATCACAGACCCAGCCAACATCTTGGTTTCAGCCTTGCACAGGGCCTAGCTAAGCTGTGCCCAGACTCCTGACCCAGGGAACATGTGAGATAATATGTATGACTTGTGGTCATTTGTGAATGAGCAGTAGGTAACTAATAGATAGCAGTGCACACTCCTGGACCAGATTCACTCATATTTGTGATACAATTGCAAGTGCTCATTTCTACCCAACACCATTCTAACTGCTTCACAAGGATTCATTCTTCTTCAACTGCACCCAAAGGAATGCTGCAAATTTCAGGCCACAGGGAATATTCATAAGGGAGATGGTAATTCAACATAGCCCCTAGCACTGGCGAAAGGGACACCCTGCTCCATTCTTGCAGACGTGGCTTTCTCTGCTGTGTGTGGGAAATGCATCAACCCACCCCACTGGGAACTGCTGTACCCACCATCTGATAGCACCAGGGCTGATCGACACGTTTCACAAGCTACCAGGAAATGTGCTACTCATGAACATAACAAGTACTCCTCCTCACCTGATATTTATGTTTTACGAAAATTAGTGAGTTGGCATTCCAACTGGAAGCAATTGTTGGCTCCAGCACTATGGACAGAGAAACGAACTGTGTCATTTACATCACTTATGAGATATATTTAGCCACTGATTTCTAATGACCTCAACACACAAGCACACAAGGTTTTTTTGTTTTTTTTTGAATGCCACGTCATTTTCATTCAGAGCATTACCTGGAATATCTTCTGCCCCATATGAATACCCGCTGGCTAAATTTTTAAAAGAGTTTCTCCTGCACACCCTGGCTTTATGCCCACTGAATGGCAAGCCTTGGTTTCAGATGTTAAATTTTTTTTAATCCTTCTTTCCCTCCTTAATCCCTTCTCTGTCATCTGCTTGGCGTCACAGAGTGGGCCAAGAGAGAGGTGGAATCCCCTCTGGAAAGAGAAGAGAAAAGCCTCTGGCCAGCTCCTGTGGAAGCCTTCCTGCATTTGAAGAGTTTATTTACTACAAATAAAAGCAATTAATCAGCCGGGCAGCTGTACACACAGGGCAGCCTCTCTACTCATGGCATCAGGGATGTGTGAGGTCAGAATCCTCAACCTTTAGGAGCCCTACAAAGCGAGAACTTGCAGACAACTGCAGCTTACCCTGACTGTCTGCTGGCAGGTCCCCTCAGCAGCATCCCAGTCACATGTCACTCACCCAGACTTACCAACCTCTGCTCATGTGAAATTCATAGCATCACATTAGAGATATTTTGGTTAATTGCTTTTCTTTTATTTTTTTGAGATGGACTCTCACTTTTGTCGCCCAGGCTGAAGTGCAGTGGCACGATCTCAGCTCACTGCTACCTCCACCTCCCAGGTTCAAGCGATTCTCCTGCCTCAGCCTCCCAAGTACCTGAGATTATAGGCACCCACCACCACACCGAGCTAACTTTTGTAATTTTAGTAGAGACAGGGTTTCACCACGTTGACCAGGCTGGTCTCGAACTCCAGACCTCAGGTAATCCATCCACCTTGGCCTCCCAAAGTGCTGGGATTACAGGCGTGAGCCACCACGCCCGGCCATTTTATTTTCTTTTTGAAACTCTGTAGCCAACAGCATTGCACATGTTCTTCCCACTCTTGGCAAATTTGAGAATGCAATACCCCTTTTGGCATCTACAGGCTAAAAACTTCAAGTGGCTAATTGTGTGCTGCCTGTCCCCCTTGGTGCAAATACTGAGAGCAAAGATCTGTTTGAGAGTATGTTGTCCCCAAAGGCCGGACGACAGATGAGCTGGGCACCCGACAATCCTGTCTTCCTCACTCCCATCCCCCCATCATCTCCTGATTACTTTGTGGACTGGGTTTCCCAAGGAACGGCCCTTTTCTCAGTCTCACATGATTTTGAAGCTGACTTCCCAGAGTCCCTGAGGCAGCACTGATTTCAGTGTTTCTGAGAAGGGGCGGTGCAGGCGGCTTCAGACCCCCAGGAGGACGAGAGCTAGGGTCCGAGTCTAACCAAGCCAGCTGGACCGGAAGCTTCATGTTCTGGGATGCAACCAGATGCATTTCAGAAGCGGGCGGCCTCTTCTGGATTTCTTTGCCAAAGTTTGGATTCTACTGATTTGTCGTAAATAAACTCAATTTTCACTCCCTTCACACAAATCATCTTTTTTTGGAACTGGTTAAAAAAAAATAAAGAATGCGCAAGTACATGGAAGATGAGGAAATCGGAGGAGCGTGACTAAGACACTAGCCCCAAAAATGACACGAGGCGGCAAGGCCAGTGCACACTGGCCTGTGCAGCAACCGGCATCATGAACTCGCCAGGGATCCTCACCCAAACACACAGAGCATCCAGGAACCAGGAAAGAGGAGGAGATGCACAAAACGAGCAG
The DNA here is from genome assembly GCF_009764315.1 of Trachypithecus francoisi. Lineage (NCBI taxonomy): Eukaryota > Metazoa > Chordata > Mammalia > Primates > Cercopithecidae > Trachypithecus > Trachypithecus francoisi. Next base: position 1,310,743 of record NW_022681446.1, on the reverse strand, counting down.
CACGCAACCTAGAGGGAGGCGGCCCCTGCACGCGGACACAGAGCTGGGAGCAGCCCACAAGGTGGGCTTCCTCCTAAACGTGGGCGTCCCAGCCCCTGCAGGAAGGCGAGCAGACTCCATGCGGCTTCTTTGCAGCAACTCCACCGTACCCTCCAGAATGTCTTCCTTAAGGGGAGAGAAACCACTCACCATCTTCTCTCCTAAAATTTCTGCCCACACCATCTTCTGGGCAGGTTTAACTGGCCTGGGCTACACCATTATCAACTGTAGAATAATGTGAGGCACTTGGTCGCTGGTGTAAACCAGATTGTTCAGTAAAGAACTTTGCCCAAGAGAGGTCAGACCTTTGCCCTGGGCTCCTGGAAGGCATCTCTAGGCCCCTGGCATGTCCTGCCTGATAAGAATTTCTGTCTTTGCCTGGGGGCCTTGGCCACCAGACAGTGGAGCAATGTGATTTAGGCTAGAGGCTTTGGGTCAGATGGTATCTGCTCCACTCCCAAGGGGCAGGACACTGAGGTACGCCATGTGGTCATTCAACCAGGTCTATGTTAAGAGGCCCAATAATAAATGCTCGGGACACCAAGGCCAGGGGCTTCCCTGGCTGGCAACGCTCCCTGGGCACTGTCACTCACTGTTGCCGAGAAAGCAATGTATCCTGACCTCAACGGGAGAGGATGGCTGGAAGCTCCACGTGTGGGTCCTTCCTGGCCTCTGCTCTACGCGTGTCTTCCCTTGTCTGGCTTTCATCTGTGTCTTTTCCTTTTAATAAACCATTACTGTGAGTATGACAGCTTTCAGAGAATTCTTCAAGTCCTTCTAGTGAAATATTGCAGCTGAAGGTGGTCCTGGGGACCCCCAAACACTGCAGTTGGTGTCAAAAGTGGGAGTTGTCCTGGGACCCCCAAATGCTATAGCTGGCCTCAGACATGGGGGTGGTCTTGAGGACTACTCCCTCTATCCTCACACAAGCTCACTCCCGTTGCTGGCCTGAGGAAGAGAGGAGGGCACGGGTTTTGCTCTGTTTCCCCCGACCGCCCTCCAGCCCTGATGGCTCTGACCGCTGCCCTCCTGGGCTCCACGGCAGAGGGACAGCATTCTCAAGCTTGCAGGACGACGGTTCAGCCAGCGCCTGAGACGACTCCTCCACGGCCACATGGCAACGTGACTCACGCCCTGTGCAGAATCTCTGTTTGAAAACGCTGAATGTCAAAAAGGAAGAGCAGAGGCAGGCAACAAGACAGAAATAGACGCGTGCAGATGAAGCAAGGCTTTCGTTTGCATGGAACTTTCTGCCAGAGATTCAAAACACGAGACAAGGAGGCAGAGCAGAACGCTGCCTGCTCACTCTGCCCTGGGCCCTGATCGATCCATCAGAGAACTGGAGCTCTGAGAGCTTCCCACTGAACCAGAGCCCAGCAGAGGGAGGCCCCAAGACCAGCAGCTGAGAGCCACAGCACCAGCCACTCCTGAAGGCCTGGCCAGCCCCCTGGTGCCTGCCCAGCTGCTGGGGCTCAGGGGCCTCCTCATATGAAAGTCCCTCATGTCTGCTTTTGTATCTCACTCCACCCTCTGTCCTTCTGCTTCTGCACTGACCTCTGAACCCAAAGCAGGGGTCATTGACCTTTGTCTGAAAAGGCCCAGACAGAAAATGTTAGAGGTTTTGCAGGCCATTTTCTGTCACAACCACTCAACTCTGTCCTTATGAAAATCAATGGGCATGCCCCTGTGCCAATAAAACTTTATTTGCAAAGTCAGGCAGCCAAGGGCCATGGTGCCAGTAAAACTTTGTTTACAAAGTCAGGCAGCCATAGGCCATGGTGCCAGTCAAACTTTACAAAGTCAGGCAGCCATGGGCTCTGATGCCAATAAAACTTTATTTACAAAGTCAGGCAGCCACAGACCACGATGTGCCAACCCCTGACCTAGAGAACAGCTACTAAAGCTTAACTAGAGCTCAGCGAGGACTCCTCTCCAGGGCCCTCTTCTGCCCACTGCCCTGCCCTCTTGGCCGATTTGCAGTCTCTGGAAATCGGGTGGCCAGACTTAACAAAAATACAGAATGCCCAGTAACATTTGTATTTGAAAGAAACAATCCTTTTTGTTCTTTTTCTTTTTTTTTTTTTTTTTTTGGTGGGGGGATAAGCCTGTCTCATGCAAAACCTGGAATATACTTTACTAAAATACATTTGTTTGTCTGAGATTGAAACAGAACCAAGCATCCTGTTTTCTTTTATGTGGCAGCCCTATTTGGGAGTAATGAAGTTCAGTTCATTTCATGGAGACCCTGACTTCTCACTCCTGGTTCAGGAGTAAGGCCTCTCCTCTCCAGAGCCCATGATTCGTATAAAGCCTTTATCAGAGGACAAGAAGAGTCACATCTAAAATGCTGATAATGAATTCATTTATTCATTGACCAAGCCAGAGCCAGAGCCAGGACTCGCCCTCATCCGGCCAATTCCAGAGACACAAAGCCAGGACATGCCCTGGGAAGGCTGCCTCGCCGCATCTGTGTCCACAGCCCCAGCACACAAGCAGCCTCATGACCCCTGCCCCTCCACACCTCCAAATACAAAGTGCAGGAAGGAGTGAGTGAGTGGAGGCTCCCGAGCTGGAGCAGAGCGGCGGGGGGCGCCACACCGGGTCAGGTGTCCCCAGAGTTTCAGTAGGACTGGGTTGAAGGCCTGTCCACACCTCACCAGTTTACAATTGTCCTGACACTAATTTTGGAAACAAGCACAAGCTCTTGTTAGAAGAAAGACAGAAAGAGAACAGAGAAAGAGGGATGAAGGGCAGGGGAGGGGATGGGAAGGAGAGAGGAAATGAGAAAGCGTGAGAAGACTGGGCCGTCAGGGGCACCTCACTCATGCATCCTGTGTACTTAGGTAGCTATCTATTCAATTAGTTAGCTATTGCTGGGTAACAAACTACCCCAAACACAGTGGTGTAAACACCCCCTACGCCCCGCAACCCCACCTATGAGCTCGCAGTTCCACTGGTGCGAAGACTGGCTAGATTCTCTGCTCAGGGTCATCTCGCTGGGCTGACGTCAAGGCATGGGTGGGGCTGTGTCTCCTTCTGGAGATCTTGGGGAAGAATCTGTCTCCAAGCTCATTCAGGTTGTCAGCAGAATCCAGTTCCTTGTGGCTGTAGGACAGAAGTCCCACCTCCTTGACTGGAAGCCCTCCTTCATCTTCAAGCCAGCCACAACACTGTGTCGATCCTTTTTAAGTTTCAGATCTCCCAGGCCACCACCCTCACCCTCCTGGCCACATCTCTATCTCCTCTTCCACCTCTGCACCCAAGGACTCCTGTGATGATACTGGATCCACTGGGAATAACTGAGGATGATCTCCCTATCGAAGGGTCAATGGATTAGAAATCTTTCCTACCTCTGCCAAGTCCCCTTTGCTGTCTGGGGTTATGTATTAAGGGGTGTGGTTTCACATCCCGCTCACAGCTCTGGGGACAGGGGTGGAATCTGCCTGGGATCCCACCTTCTCACTCACACAGCCTGGATGCACACACTGGAAGGGCAGTGGAGCACCAGGCGAACCCAGCCCCATTCCCTGGAAGTGACTTTGCAGACAGCTCAGGTGAGCAATGGAAGGACCTCTACCCCGGGTTCTGGTCCACAGGAAACAGCTGCCTGGGAGCCTCCCGAGGACTTTATGTCAGAGAGTGTGGTCCTGGGATCCCCAGGCTGATAATTTTCCCATCTATCTAGAAGCAAAACACAGGGTCTTGAAAAGAAATAGGAAATAGTCCCACGTCGTGTGGGGAAAGCAGATGCAAAACCAGTCTTCCATCACTGCAATGCACCCAAGATGAAAGTACCTGGCTGTGGGGCGCGGTGGTGGGCGCCTGTAGTCCCAGCTACTCGGGAGGCTGAGGCAGGAGAATGGTGTGAACCCGGGAGGCGGAGCTTGCAGTGAGCCGGGATCTGGCCCCTACACTCCAGCCTGGGCGACAGAGCGAGACTCTGTCTCAAAAAAAAAAAAAAGAAAGTACCTGGCTGTGTCTGGCTCCGTATTCTTGACTGTGGCCCTTCAGGGCTCCTGGCGGAATGGTGGTTTCACTTTTGTCTGACACGCTTGGCGCTCCTGCATGGCGCAGTGATTTGGGACCCAATAACTTCAGTGACATTTGGTGGCAATAAAGTCCAGCTCTCCAGGGCCCAAGTGACCCCCAACCACTCCCTCCTCCTAGTCCAACGTTGAGCACTTCACAACAATCCCAGACAATAACACACACCCCAGGGAGACGCCAGGCTCCTTACGTTACATGTGTGTGTTACAACATGATTCCCAAGCAGCTCTGCGAGTCTCAAGCGTGACTGCGCCCAGGCTGACAGGAGCCCCAGGATGGTGGGTGCGGGTCTGTCTGCAGGGCCCTGAGAGATGAGGAGAACAGCGTGCCTCACAGCTTTCCTTTTTGAAAGTCTGCTCCTACGGCAGCGCCTGAGAGCAGGGGGGACGCCTGCACGCCAGGTCCCTGGCTAAACCATGACAATAAAAGCAGACTCTGACCGGCTTCCTCGTGCAGCACCTTGTTTCCATTAATTACATTTTCTGGTTACCCAGGGATTCCATTTTGCTCAGTCTCTGGATTTACAAAAGCAGGAAAAAGAATGGGCCTATACCTTTCAGATTAAAAGCAGGGCCAACAAGGTTTCCAGGTCAATATGTTCACATTGTTTGATGAATGGGGATATGGCAGTCACAATACTGGAAAAGGTGTGAGGGGAGAATTGCCAGAGCTGGTGGGTGCATTTGCTCCTGGTGGTGCTCAGGAAAACAGAGCTGTCTGTGGCCTGTGGTTGCATACCTTTGAGATGGAAAGATCACAGTGCCCTGGGCTCTAAGTGGGCTGGGGATGAAGGGAGATAACGGATGCAGTGCACATGCCACAGCGTCACATCCTCCTGACAACCTGACAATCAGCTGCCATTCTTTTTTTATGATTATTATTTTATTTTATTTACTTTTTTGAGACAGAGTCTTGCTCTGTTGCCCAGGCTGGAGTGCAGTGGCATGATCTCAGTTCACTGCAACCTCTGCCTCCCAGGTTTAAGCGATTCTCCTGCCTCAGCCTCCCTAGTAACTGGGTTTACAGGCATGCACCACCACACCCAGCTAATTTTTGTATTTTTAGTAGAGACAGGGTTTCTCCATGTTAGTCAGGCTGGTTTCAAACTCCTGACCTCAGGTGACCCACCCACCTCAGCCTCCCAAAGTGCTGGGATTACAGGCGTGAGCCACTGCGTCCAGCTTGCCATTCTTACTGTTACAAAGACTGTCATCAGAATGTCAGTATTATGACCATATTTACACTTTTGCTGTACTTTAGATATCAGTTTCTTCTATAAAATAAACAAAATCATTCAACACAATCCAGTGTTGTAAAGGACAATGGAAACAAATGCAGCCAAAAGTGTGATGTGGACTTATTTTTTTAATTTTTTTTTGAGATGGAGTCTCGCTCTGTTGCCCAAGCTGGAGTGCAGTGGTGTAATCACAGCTCATTGCAACTTCCGCCTCCCGGGTCCAGACAATTCTCCTGCCTCAGCCTCCCTAGTAGCTGGGATTGCAGGTGCCTGCCACCATGCCTGGCTATTGTTTGCATTTTTAGTAGAGACGGGGGTTTACCATGTTAGCCAAGCTGGTCTCAAACTTCTGACCTCAAGTGATCTTCCCATCTTGGCCTCCCAAAGAACTGAGACTACAGGCATGAGCTACCGCACCTGGCCTGTGATGCAGACTCAACACGTGTGCCTATTACCATCACCTCTGTGGAGAAATGATGAGATGACACAGGATCTCAGCTCAAATGACTTGCATGACAGCACATCCCTTAGAAGTGCCTTGAAGGGCCACAGCCATGAATATGGAGCCCAGGCACAGCCAGGTACTGTCATCTTGGGTCCGTTACAGTGATGGAAGACTTCGTTTCTGCATGCTTTCCAAAAACAGAAATGTTTGTTGTCATTTGCTCTGTTCCCTCTCCTCCGGAAGGGAAAGGGAAGAACACTCTGGAACACTCTGGAAAACTGTGTTGCAGTTAATTTGCTTACTTTCACACAGTTTCCTGAGCAGGCTGCCCAGTGGGCTCTTGGGATAGGAAACTGGAGACCAATGAGGCTGGGCGATGAGACCTGCACTCGTCACGGCTTGACAACCCAACCTGGCACTAGAGTGGGGCAAGAAGGCAGTTTCCAGGGAGCCAGCAGCAGCCTAGGCAGCACGCTTCCATGCCAGCAAGAACGCTGCTTCCAATGAAAAGTGACAGGCTCACAAGCCAGGTCGCCGCCAGGGAAGCTCCCAGTTCACTGTACACGGGTGGGTCACAAGTTCCTTGTCACTGTGGGTCGGCGCTGGTGTCATACTAAAAGGATCAGCGTCAGCTTGGGTATTTTTCAGTAGATCACACGACTCAGCTCTGAGGTCCAGGAAGAGGGGAAAGGAAAAGGCACCGAGAATAAGATTCATCCCAGGGCAATTGCTTTAATCCACTCCCAAAATGGTTCATAATCCCTCTTTAGTGCAGAGCTGATAAAAAGTGCTGCTTCTCACTGAGCCTCCTCCCTGGGGATGTGTGAGGAGTAAAGACAGACCGGCTGCCTCAGGTCCAGTGCTGTGGACAAGGTACACAGGCATAGTGAGGCCTGTCTGCAAACTAGGATGAGGTGGGGAAGGAGCCTGCATTGGCTCTGTTGCTGGGCAGCCACCCATAAATGGCAGGGGGTCACCATCCTTCCAGCCCTGTGCAGGGCTGAGTGACATCCCCGTCCTTCAGATGAGAAAACTGAGGCTCAGAAAAATCATGGGAACTTCCAAAGATCACACAAGTGCTGCAGCAGTGCCCTAACCAGGCAACTGTGGATAAAGTCCAAGTGCAAGAAGTGTTGATGCCTAGGTATGTCCCTCAAAGGATCAAAAACAGGGACCAAAACAGACACCTGTACATGTATGTTCGCAGCAGCAATGTTCACAGCAGCCAAAAGGTGGAAACAGCCCAAATGTCCATCAGTGGATGAACAGGCAAACAGCACGTAGCCTATCCGTAGTGTGGCACAGAATTCATCATAAAAAGGAGTGAAGTACTGATGCACGTTACAATGTGGGTGAACTAACAAACATCTTGCTAAGTGAAAGAAGCCAGGCACAAAAGGTTACATACTGCATGATGTGGTTTGGCTGTGTCCCCACCCAAATCTCACCGTGAATTGCAATAATCCCCACAATCAAGGGTGGGACCAGGTGGAGGTGACTGGATCATGGGAGCGGTTTCCCCCATGCTGTTCTCGTGATAGTGAGTTCTCATGAGATCTGATGGTTTTATAAGGGTCTGGAATTTCCCCTGCTTGCACTCACTTCATCCTGCCACTCTGTGAAGAAGGTGCCTGCTTTTCCTTTGCCTTCAGCCACGATTGTAAGTTTGCTGAGGCCTCCCCAGCCATGCAGAACAGAGAGCCAATTAAACCTCTTTCCTTTATAAATTACCCAGCCTCAGGCATTTCTTCACAGCAGTATAAGAATGTATTAATTGGCCGGGCGCGGTGGCTCAAGCCTGTAATCCCAGCACTTTGGGAGGCCGAGACGGGCGGATCACGAGGTCAGGAGATCGAGACCATCCTGGCTAACACGGTGAAACCCCATCTCTACTAAAAAATACAAAAAACTAGCCGGGCGAGGTGGCGGGCGCCTGTAGTCCCACCTACTCGGGAGGCTGAGGCAGGAGAATGGCGTAAACCCGGGAGGCGGAGCTTGCAGTGAGCTGAGGTCCGGCCACTGCACTCCAGCCTGGGTGACAGAGCGAGACTCCGTCTCAAAAAAAAAAAAAAAAAAAAGAATGTATTAATTGTACGATCTCATTTATTTAACATGTCCAAAACAGGCCACACTGAAGACACAGGAAGTAGGTAAGTGGTTTCCAGGGGGATGGGGAGTGACTGCTAAAAGATACGGAATTTCCTTTTAGGGTGATGAAAAGGTCTTGGAACTAAAGAATGGTGATGGTTGCACAACATTGTGAATATACTAAATGTCACTAAAGTTTACACTTTAAAATAGCTAATTTTATGTTACGTGAATTTCACTTCAATTTTAAAAGCAAGCTAAAAAATGTTGGCTGAGTCTGAGTCCCTCCTGTTGGCTGAGTCTAGGTCCCTCTCATCGACTTACTCTGACTACCTCCTGTAAAATTCAAATATGTCCTGTGGCAACTGACATAAATCCTACCTACCTGTGACTCACTGGGAACACCAGAATTCCTACATAAGAAATTGTCATGGAATCCAGTCTCTCACTGGAAATAAGGGAGGGAAAATAAAAGGCAGGCAGAGCCTGGGAAGACAGCCTGGCCTGTGAAGGCTCCACCCTGTGGACATTAACCCTGGATGTGCCCCATCTCCCAGGAAGGGGACCCCGGCTCCAGGGCATGCATAACCTGCGGAACTAGAGATGAATGAGCCTCCACACTCCCCAGGAATCCCCATCCCAGGACTGAGTCACCGGAGCCTGAGTTAGGGGCACGCTCCTCTTGGAGTCCTCAGGCACCACTCTGCTGACTTTGCATGACCTTAGGAAAGTTGCTTACTCCTCTTCTGCCTCAGTTTACCCAACTGTGAAATAAGGCTAATAATATTTCCTGACCTTGAAGGTCTGCTGAGAGATTTTGTTAATGACATTTTTAAACAGCTTTTCAGTTGATGAAGGAAAAGTGCAGACATGTATTACTGGGCATTTTAAAGAGTCAACTAATGCCTCACACCTATACCTTCACAACACACAGACACAGACACACACACACACACACGCATGCACACACAGCACTGCTCTCTAAGCTACTTTAAGAAGAGGGTTTTTACCTTTCAAATACACAGGACTGGCCCCACACAAGGAGGAAGAAAACTGCCACCCTAATGGCATTCTTTTTTTTTTTTTTTTTTGAGATAGAGTCTCACTCTGTCACCCAGGCTGGAGTGCAGTGGTGCGATCGCAGCTCACTGCAACCTCTGCCTCCCGGGTTCAAGCAATTCTCCTGCCTCAACCTCCAACTAGCTGGGATTACAGGCACCCGCCACCACATCTGGCTAATTTTTGTATTTTTAGTACAGATGGGGTTTCACCATGTTGGCCAGGCTGATCTTGAACTCCTGACCTCATGTGATACTCCTGCCTCCAACTCCCAAAGTGCTAGGATTACAGGCATGAGCCACTGCACCTGGCCTCACCCTAAGGGCATTCTTTAGGGAGGAATCCAACTCCCCCGAACATCTTCCCCTTCCCACTTGAAACCTCCACGTTCACTCAGTGCTGTGGGCTCACCACCTTGCGTCTCAGGGGTTCTTCACAAAATTCAGACCCACAGCTTGGGTGGGACGATGACTCCACCCCAAGCAGCACCTGAGTGGGAGTCCAGTTCTCTAAGGAAGGGGTCCCCAACCCTGGGTCATGGACCAGTACCAGCATCTGTTAGGGACTGACCTCACAGTAGGAGGTGAGCAGTGGATGAGCCAGCGTTGCCATCTGAGTTCCGCCTCCTGTCAGAACAGCAGTGGAATTAGATTCTTCAAGGAGCACTAACCCGACTGTGAACCGAGTATGTGAGGGATCTAGGTTGTGCACTCCTTATGAGAATCTAATGCCTGATGATCTGTGGTGGAACAGTTTTATCCAGAAACCATCCACCCTGGAAAAATTATCTTCCATGAAACTGGTCCCCGGTGCCAAAAAGGTTGGGGATTGCTGTTGTAAGGTGAGGAGGTCCCCACGGAGTGGGCAGGGGCAGGCGGCAGGTTGGGGCTGGAAGGGTGGAGATAGGGGCCCCTCTCCGCACCCTCCCGTGATTCACAGGCCCCTCTCTGCACCCTCCCATGATTCTTGGGCCCCTCTCCACGACCCTCCCGTGATTCACAGGCCCCTCTCTGCACCTCTCCTGTGAGTCACGGGCCCCTCTCTGCATCCCTCACTCCCCAGGGTCTGTCATTCCCTTTCCACTTGAACGCACAAGGGCAGAGAGCATGACACTTTCCTGGGACGCTGGATGGCTCCCAGCCCCCAGGATAGAAGCGGGAGTCCTGGGGCCCACTGGTCGTTCCAGTCTCCTCCAAGCATCAGCCCCCTAAACATGCACCTTCCTCTCCAGCTTCACGGAGCCAACTCCTAAGGGCTGACCCAAATACACCTGCCCCACCCTCCCCTGGGTGGGCCAGAGGAGCCTCAGTGGGCTATTTCACTGCGGTGTGCCTCCACATCCCCATCTGTGCAGCACACCCACCACCAGTGCTCAGCAAATGGCAGCCACCCCATTCCCTCTGCCTGGCTGTCCCTTCCTAGTCGGGCCCAACGGGCTTCCTTCCTCTCATCCTCTGAGAAGGGGGTCAAATGCTGCTGCCTCCAGGAAACCTTCCCCATCTCCTTTTTCCTTTTGGCTCCTGCAATTCCATTTGCTCCTCTGTCCTCTCCTCCTTGGAGTTCCTGTAGGACCAGGAGAGGGGTCTTTTCATCCCTGTGCCCAGCACAGCACCCAGCATGCGGTGGCCACTCATCCGTGTCTGCTGCGTGAAAGTGTCTGGATGTCAGGCCCATAGGCAGCCTGTGCCAGGACAAACCTCAGTGGCTGTCATACCTGTCACGCTGCCCGGCTCTCACTGTGGGCCAGCAGACCCTCGGGAGACCACTTGCGTGGCTGGTGCCACAAAACCCCAGCCCTGCACTCCCCAGGGACTGTCGGGGTGAGAGCCTGAGAAACAGATGGTGTTGGAGTGAGTGCAGCAGCTCAGGTCTTCCCAGAGCATCAGGCTTCTGTGTAGAGAATCAAATTAGCCCGAAAAATGCTGAAGGAAGAAGGAACCTGGTGCTGTGAGTGTTCAAAGAGACCCTCCAGGGTAGTAATGGCCAGTAAATTAGCCCAGTACCGGGGCTTAATCAAGAGTCCCCAAAATGCCCCTAGAAGCCTGCGGAGTATAATGCCACAGCAGCCAGGAGACCCGGACGCCTAATGGGGCCATTCCATCAACATTTTCTGAGATTTTGAAATGCAGTGTCATAAAAATAAACATGCTTACTCTTGTCTCGCATAATTGGCTCCCTAAAGAATCCTTGCCTTCTGAAAGCCACCATGTCCCTCAGCAGGAAGCACAGCTTTTTTCAGCATCTGGGTACGGTCTTGAATTTTCTCTTGACAAAAAAGAGGGGGGTGGGGGCGTCAACTGAAAACCGGCTCTCTCGTGGGGCTTTTTTTCGCATTTTACCACATTCCTTTCCAAGCCAGAGAGCACAGTCCTCAGCTGGTCCTGGGGCGGAGGCTTCTGCCACAAAGGCTGGCATCGTGGTTCGGAGAGGTTCCTTGCTAACACACAAAATACAATGATCCTGCCTAGTAAGTGAATCTTTTCAAAAAAAAAAAATATATATATACACACACACACACACACACATCGTAGTCGCATGCCTAGGAAGTCTACTGGCACCATCCGTGGGTGATTTCTTCACCCTTGCCTAAGATGGCTCTTTGCAACCATTCGGGAAATTGAATCCACAGCGGGATGCTGACTTCTGTCTGATCAGGGCTGTAGTCAGCCTGGGAGGGTGGTTACACGACTCTGTCATCGAGTCATTCAGATGCTCTGAGTAGAGGCGCTGAGTTATTCAGATGCTCCAAGTAGAGGCAAATCAGAGCCAGGCAGATGCCACCAAAGGGCAGCCCAGGAAATTAGCAAAATCGCCAGCTTTTTCCTGGGGCCATTTTTTCTTCACCGGGGTAAAGATGACACTCTGGATGGACCCCCAGCAGAACGGCACGGCCTGGGCTCCCCAGCTGATGGTGGGGATCAGCTGGTGGGAGGGAGTCCCTGCTGCAGCCTAAGCAGGGCTCACTCTTGGGCCCAACTGCATGGACAGGCTGCTGCTGTCACCTGGGAACTGCACCACCATTGTCCCCTCTACCAGGCTCAGAACCCATGAAGTTCCAGGCATGTCCTTTTCACCTCCATACCACGGACATCCATGTGTGTTCTGTGTGGTGCCAGGCAGCAAGGAAATTGGCCCTGGATGCTGGGCTCAAATCCCATACTTGGCTGCCTGCCCCAGCCTGGTGGATGCTGTATTCCTTAAATACATCCAATCCAATGTGTTCTTCTAGACTAGGAAGAACAGGATGTAACGGTTCAGAGGCCAGATGCTGGAGCTGAGTGCCTGGGTTTGAGTGCGGGCTCTGCTATTTACTTGCTGTGTAGCCTGGGGAAATTCATTCAGGTTCTCTGTGCCCTCTCTACAAACAGGAGATCCTTAAAGTGCTCCTACCATAGCAGTGTAGGAAAGAGTTAAGATACGGCACGGGCACAGAACAGCACCTGCTACATCGTGAGTGTCATGCAACTGTCCACTGATATTTTGTACACACAGGCCTCAGTGAAGGTGTTTATGAACAGGAACCTGTGGCTATGAGCAAGTCCCACACTCAGGCCTCCTGAAAAGGGCAGTTCTGCAGCACTAGAGTCACCCTTCTTCCATCCCATGTCCCATGCGGACAACGCCAACAGTCCATAGGCACTTTTCTCCCTCCAAATCCCCAGAAGGACTCAGAATCCTTCTCTACAGAGCTCGAAGGAGCAACTACCAAAGAGTCCACACCAGTTGCCAGAGTTGAGATCTTTTCCCCACCCCTAGGTCTGGGGAGTCTCTGCCCCCGACACCAGCTAACAACTTAGCAGCTGACGACAAAGACCCTCTGGGGCCAGTTGGGCCGAGACCCTCATCCACCCTTACCAGGCCAGCACAAGAGGGACACCAGGAGCTCCTCCGGGGCCACCCTCCTCCCACCTGCAGCCTGAATTTGAGCTGCCTGGGCGCCATGGGTTTGTTGTCATTGACCCCAGGATGGGGAATGTTCTCTTCATTTCTCCCTCTTCTGCATTCGGGTTCTTCCAAGTCTGTGGCTGGTGTCAACACTCTCCATCATGGAATTCCTGGAATCCATGGCCTGCTTGAGGGCTGCCCCTTCTGGGAGTGGCAGCATCCAGCACCCAAGACCCGTGCTTTCTCGGGTGCTTTCCACAGCTCTGTCCTGTGCCTACGACCCCTGGCACTGCCTTGTCCATCAAAAGTGATGCCTGGCTGGATGCAGAGGCTCATGCCTGGAATCGCAGCACTCTGGGAGGCTGAGGCGGGATGATCACTTGAGCTCAGGCATTTGAGACCTGCCTGGGTAACATAGCAAGACCCAATCTATTTAAAGCATAAAAAAATAAAATAAAATAAAAACAAAATGATGCCCTTCAGCCCTCACTCCATGACAATGGTTTCCCCAAACTGGCCCCACTGCCCCCCTGGGAAGGAGGAAGCAGAGCTGCCTCCCTTACATTCCCTGGAAGGCCCCTGAAACCCACACTTTCCATGTGCAGGGGAGTAGGCACAGTCTGGGTCCTTTGAGAGACCACTGACCCTCTTCCCTCCACCTCCAGGCATCTGGCCAGACAGGAGTCCTTCTAATGAGTCAAAATGTTCCCCCTTATACCAGGGCAGAATGGAAGAGCCTGTTCTCCTCTATCGAACCAAAACACATCCCTGTGGCACTCGACGCTCAATAAATGCTTGTTGAAAGAGAAATGTTCGAATCAACAATGGCTTATGTGTAGGGAGTTCTCTTTAACACAAAAGGAAGGAGGCTATCCCACCCCAGAGCTGGACTGCAGGCGCCTAGCCCAGCACCCATCTAATGACGCATCAGGGGTTTCTCGTGGCCCCACCGAGCATTGACGTCTGTGGTTATCAAGTATAAAGTAGAGGCAAGAGAAATGAAAACAACATCCACCAAGACACGTGCACACAAAGTTCATGGCAGTGCTGTTCTCCCAGCCCCAAGATCCAGCAACCCAACCCTGCATCAACAGACGAATGGGCAAGCAAACGGTGGGATGCCCAAACATCGGGATACCATTCAGGAACAAAAAGGGAATGAAGTGGCAAGCTACCGCACAGACACACCTCAGAACATGACACTAAAGAGGCCAGACAAAAATGACCACACGCCGGATGATTCCATTTACAGGAACAGCAACGATGGGTAAATCCACCAGAGCCCAGAGGAGTGGCCGTCAAAGGCTGGAGGCAGGAACAGGGATTGCTACAAACAGCAAAAGGGATCTTATCAGGGGCGAGGCAACCATGCTGAAACTGGACCACGGCAATAGTTGTGCAAATCAGCCAATATCCTAAAAATCAATGAACCAGACACTTTAAATGGGTAAATTTCATTGCATGTGAATTGTACTTCAAAAAAAAAAATGCACGCACACACACACACACACACAAAAATATATACATAAAGGGTAATTCCTTTTACCCAGACTTCTTAAGCTAAACCCAACTTTCTCAATGTGATCATTCATTGATTTCCACAGCTTTTAATTTCAAGAAAGCTCTCAATAGAGGCCTCCTTGGATTTGGTGACATATTTATTTTTAATTACTAAATAGATTGAATAGCAGTATCTGTGTCACAGATAGGTTTTCATTTCCCCATGGCGTTTCATTAATTCTTTGCTGCAAAATCATTTGTTATTTGACCATAAACCTTTTACTTAAAATCATGGGTGTCAGAGAGACTTGTGATTTCAGAGTCAGCTGAACACATGGCTAAATCCATAAAGTGCTGACTTGGCATCGCAGCAGCTGGGTCCTTCTTGCTTTATTTTCTGTTGTTGTTGTTTTAAAATTTTGTTTTGTGTTTCCCAAAAGGGCAATCTGTAACTTAATAAAGCGAGTAAGAAGTAGATTTTGTATAAGACAAGAAAGCCACAGAGGTCAGCATAAGGAGCATGAATGGACTTTCGAATTCTGGAAACCTGAGTTCAAATCCCACCTCTCCCATGAGCTAGCTGTGTGACCTTGAGCAAATTACCTAACCTCTCTGTGCTCCAGTTTTCTCCTGTGTGAATGGGAGCAATAATACCTGCCTTGCAGGGCCACCATGAGGATTATGAGGGTGGAGTGGGACAATGCAGAATGGCTGGACAGTTTAGCACTGTTGGATCACTTAGCACAAAGCCTGGGTTAGGAAAAGGGCTAGCAGTATTATAGTATTAGTTCCAGCACCTCCCATCTGGATGTGAAAGGAGAGAGAAAGAGTATCAGGTGTAGGTCGTGAGATCTCAGAAGTTCACAGCCAAATCTGAGACAGAGCTTCCCATTGTATCTCTCAGTTTCTTTCAATAAGCCCTGAGACAGCACCCCCCCACACCCCAGTTCTTTTATCATAAAGCCCCAAATGAGGTGATAACAGCAAAGCCACAAACCAGTGTCTGCCTTCTCAAACTTGAGGCTCATGTTTCCCTGATCTAGAAACAGGAAACCAGCTGTTTTTGTGTTTGACCTAAAACCCTCAGAGTATGGTCTTGCAGCCTATAAGCCAGGGTAGAAGAGTGAGGCTGACCCCCAAAAGCTGCTCTGTTTTCAGAGCTGACCTAATTGATGTAAAGATGTGGACAGATCTTCTTATCCAATAATTATGCACGAAGTCATTTATTACTGTCACTGATGATGGATCTCATAACATTAGCAACACCACACGTTCATATGCTGCTGAATTTTTCGTTCTAAAATGTGTGGCAGAGACACGACCGAGCAAGTTTTGTAAAGCAATCTTTTTCACCCATTTCCCCATTTCCACATTACCTTTGACTGCTGTGAAATAGAAATACGTGACCCCTAAAAAAGCGAAATACTCACATACACACACGTGTGCGCACGCTCGCCAGTCAGATCAGTTAGGCACTAATCTCTGACAGATTAGTAGAGGATGTTAGTCTGTTTCTTTTAATTAAACCTTTTATTTTAACTGTGGAATTACAGGCATTGTAAGACACAATACAGAGAGATCCCGTGTACCCCTCACCAAGATTCCCCCAGTGGTAACATTTGCAAAATGACAGTACAGTAATATAACAGGATTATGACATGGATATCGTCAACATAGACAACGTTTCCATCACAACAAGGAGGCCTGATGTTATCCTTTTGTAACCACACCCTTCTCCCTTCTGTTCCCCACCCCTTCTTTGACCCCTGATAAACTACTACGAGTATTGTACCATGTCTATAATTTTGTCATTTTGATGCAGGGCAGGCATGCCCCAAAGTGGGGCTTAGACCATGAGGGTTTTTGGCTTTGCCTAGAAAAGAATTCAAGAGCAAGCCAGTGATAGAAGAAAAACAGCTTTAGTGAGGAGGTGTTCCAGCTCTGGTGGTGTTACCAGGCCGGCAATGTGACAGCTCGGTGACTGGCCCTGCAGAGCAAGGCTGCCCCATAGGCAGTGTGCTGAGAGTAGCAGCTCAGGGCAGTTTTGTAGTTGTATTTATACCTACTTTTAATTCCATGGAGATTAAGGGGCGGCTTATGTAGAAATTTCTAGGGAATGGGTAGTGATTTTGGGTCATCAGGTCATCGCCATGGAAAGGGCAGTAACTCCTGGGTGTTGCACTGGCAGTGGTCAACTGACATGGCACCCTGATGGGCATGTCTTATGGGATGGTGCTTCCATCCTGTCCCTGCTTTAGTTAGTCCTCAATTTGGTCCACAGTCTGAGTCCCACCTCCAGAGTCGAGTCCCACCTCCCACCTCAATTTCAATGCCATGAAATCATTATACAGTAAATAACCTTTTGGAATTGACCCAGGAGTAGCCAGTCCCCCTCTCTCCTCCTGGTGCCTGATCTTACCCAGCTCCGAGGTGGATGTACTTGGGGACACCCCCTAAGGGCCACCGGAGATCTGACATGGACACCCTCCAGCCTCCTGACTCTCTATTCAAGGCAGAGTAACTAAGAGTTAATCTGAATTATGTAACCACCACCACTCCCTACACCAAGGCCTCATGACTCACCAGCCCCTTTCAATTCCTGGAAGGGGTCTCAGAGGAAGAAAGAATGGAGTCGACCATCCACGTTTGCCTGTTCTAGCCCCAGAAAGCCCCTGCCCCTGTGTCCTCCTTGTGTCTGATTGGCACCAGGCAGGAGAAACCCTCTCAAGCCAGACTTCAAACATAAAATCTAGATCAAGGATATATTTGGCTTTCCAAGTTAATCTTTACATCAATTTGGTCTCTACTGACTTGTAACCCTTTGAAGAAAACTTGGCAACGACGTATTTAAAACAGATGACTCTTACATAACCCCAGAGAGGAGCCCCTGGGCTCCTGAAGGCTCAGCTGTTTGCGTTCCAGTCAGGGTTTTGTGTTTACCTACTTCATTGTAACCCAGGGTCACGCTCCAAGCACCCTGCGGCTTTCCCACAAAAAGCTCAGGGAAATGCAGAACCCAGAAGCACACAGGGCCCCACCTGCCAGACACCCTGTTTGTGTGTGGGTCAGAGGGACTGGGGCTGCGGAAGTGGAGACAGGGTTGGGGTCCAGAAGCACCTCCAGCGACCCCCTCCCCCCAACCCCGCCGCTAGAAAGACACAGATGCATGCCTCGGGGAAGCTGGTGCTGCGGCCTCCAGGGACCCAGAGACAGCTGTCTCCGGCAGGCATGGGGCTGTCTCCATTCCTGAGCTGTGCTGCCCTGCTCCCCTCTCCAGTGCATGGAAGAAAAGGAAGCAGGTGATCAAAGTAAATAAACAACAGGGACAGACCGGGAGGAGTCTGCCATCAGCTCCTCCACTTGGACAGTGGATTCCCAAGGTAGGGGTGAGCGTGAAAGGGGGGTATGTACCAATATTGCCCAAAGATTTGAGCTGCCTCGTAAATTTGCAATTTAGTCAAGCATGATCGTCCCTGAGGAGCAGCACAGCCACTGACACTAGATGGATTCCAGTTGCAATCAATTTAGTAGCAGCAGCTGGAAATCGGCGTGAGCCAGGATTCACCGGGAGTGCAATGTTTGTGGACGGAACATTTGACTTCATCCGCCAAAGCTGGGCTGCACAGCCCCAGCTGCCGGGGGACTCTACAGAGAGGACGGTGACAGCCAAGCCAATGGATCCCTGCCATGAGGCCCAGACATGGTACAGCACGCACTGAGAGGGCTTGGGGAACTGTGAATTATGTCATCACACACACCCAGGGCCTCCCAAACAAAAGGGGCCCCAGAACCTTAGAGCGGGAGAACAGATGGGATGGCCGCAGGGACATGGGCTGGGAATGAGCTCGTGGCACTCTGCTAGGGCTCACAGGCCTGAGCACAACCCAGCAAACATATTAGGTGAACGCTCAGAGCTCCTGAGGAAGCCACAGCATCTGAGGTCTGCAGCCTGGGAAGCGACTCACAACCAGGAAGCCAATTCTAAACTCTGGGCTGCTTGCTGAGTACGCACCCCCTTCACGGGTGAGCTCTGGGCTGCTTGCTGAGTACGCACCCCCTTCATGGGTGAGCTCTGGCAGGGCTTGTCAAGCCACTGGGTCTCCTTCCATGGCTCCCTGTCTCTGAGCTGATGGAAAGTATCTTTGGAGCTTTGCTACAACTATTAAATACCACTGCAAAAGACACAAAAGCAGTTCAATAAGTCTCAATCTGCTTCTCCCTCTTGGGGGGGAAAAAAGCTCCACATACAGCTCAGTTCCAACGCAGAAGTAAATAACCAAGCCCAGACTTCGCCTCAGGGGCCAGAGCTAAGAAAGCCCACCCAACCCCCACCCCCCGCCCAGCAAGTTAGACTGCACCTCTCCCATGGTGCAGGCCAGGCCTTCTGCCACCCCAGCTGGAGGCTCAGTGTGTACCTGTCCTAACCAGGCTCCAAGCTTGGCAGCAAGACACCTAGTGCTCACCTGGGGAGCCATGGAGCGCCTTGCAAGCAAAAATGAAGGGCTGTCTTGAAAGAAAAAGTCCATTTCCAGACCTTGAACTTGCAACCCTTTGGCTCTGAGTCCCCAGGTGCCCATTGTGATGCAACACCACCCAGACCCTCTGGGCACAGGCCTCCTTCTCTGCCCAGGAGACAGCAGTAACAAGACAGCTCTCCCATCAGGATCCCAAATAGGTGACAGCTCATCCTTAAAGGCACACTTACAGAAAATCTCCTGTGCTAACATCGAGGGGGGAAAAACAAAAGGTCAAACTTCAAAAGAACCAACAGAACTGGTTCCTAAAGCAAAATCCCAAGATCCGGCTGGAGGATGCCTAACAGGAATTGTTTCAGTAAATTTCAAACCAAAAGAGAGGTTTCTTTCCAAGATATTTGCGCTCCTCTCCCTTTATCAAAATGTACTCATCTTTTAATCTAGCAACTTAGCACTAAAAAAAAAAAATGTCTGTTCAAATAAGTTGCCATCAGGAATCAAATGGCAGATGGCAGCTCAGGACGCAGGTCAGAGCTGAAGACCAGCCACTGGCCAGGGTGGGGACCCGTCTGGTCATTCACAAGGCTTGGAGGTCTTGCTGAGACCTGGGACAGTCCGGGGCAGAGCAGGGGATGGATGGCAGGCCTGCAGGGCACCTGGATCAGGGTCATTCCTGCAAAGCTGTCCTCGCTCCCAGAACAGTCCAAGCCTAAATCTTATCTAGCCCAAGCACACTTATCGATTCAGGCCCGGCCAATATCCAACACCCAACACAATCGGTTCCATGATTAACCTCTGAAGCCCATAGCAAGATCCGCCACTGCGAAAAGGGAAGCTAATAATAACATCTGACAATGCTCACTAGATGTGTTACACGGGATTCACCTCTGGGTGCAGAATCGGCTCACAAATCAAGGGTCGCTAGAAAACACTTGGCGTCCCCGAACCCTTCCGATTTCTCAAAATCAGGACACGCACTAGATCCTCCCTCCCTTCGCCTCACTCCCCGCGCAGCTTTATCCAGGAGTGGGGGCGGCTCAAGCAGCCGGCTAACAACTACTGGCCTTTTCGTCCCCAACGCGGGAGCGCAGTGCATCCCAGTGGACAAACTCGAGAACCGCACGCTGCTCTCCGCCTCCACCTCTGTCCTCCCCGCTCGCGGTTCCAACCCGGGACCCAAAGGCACGAGCTCCGTGAATGCCCGGCAGGAGGGCGAGGGCTCAGAGGCAGCCTGCCCAGCAAAAAGGACAGCTGTGCTCTGGTGGGCCCTGGGCCACCCCAGGCTGAAGCTGGAGAAGCCCAAGAACCCCGGCGGGCCGGCAAAGTTTGCCGAGAAGGGTCTTTCTGGACACCCCCACCGCGGGCTCTAGGCTCGAACCCCCTGTTCCATCTGGCCCTGGAGTCCCAGACACAGACAAGCCCCGGGCGCGCCGGCGGGCGTGTGTGCGTGTGTGTTTACAGGGGGGTGGCCGCCGGCGCTCCCCAAGAGACCCAGCTCTCCCGCCCCAGCTGCCCGCCAGCTGTGGGCGCCCGTCGAGCCCGGAGGTCACCCGCAAACAGCTGGGTCGGCAGCTGGAAGCCTGGGAGGCCCCTGCTCAGCCCCGGGGCCCCGAGAAAGAAGGGCGGGCGGAGTGGCTCTTCGGCTCTGGTTTCCTCCAACTCCGCCTGCGAAGCTCTCGCTGGGAGCCCGGAGCTTTAGCTTTCCCCAGCAGCCCCGGCCCCCGCGCCCGCCGCGCCCAGCAGCCCGCGCCTCGCCCCGGGCCCCGGGGAGGAGGCGCGCCGGGGCAGCCGGCCAGGACACTGCGCTGCTGGCGCCTGGAGCTGCGGGCGCGCCCGGCCGGCCCCACTGCCAGGGTTGCTGGGGCGGGCGTCGCTGCCCGGACCCTGGACGCGCGGAACCCTGGAGACCTGGCCGCTCCCCGCCGGGGCCGCGGCGCTCCAGGCTCCGGGATCAGGGCGGGCGCCCCTATCCGGTTCCCGGTGCACCCCGTTGCCCGCTTGCGGGAAGCGAAGAGCGGTCCCTTGATTTGCAACAGAGAGGAAAGCGCCGCTTCCGCCCAGCCCGGCACCCACGCGCCCACACGCACCCGGCGCCGGCCGGTTCGCTCACCTGAGTCCTAAAAGCTGTTGAATCCACATGGTCACGTTTCGGGGAGCGGGGCCTCAGACCTGGCTCGCCCGGGCCATCTGCGCGGCGCCCGCGCCCGCTCGCTTCCGTCCCGCGGCGCCGGTCTCCGGCTCTCGGTCCGCCGCCTCCCGCCGCCCGCCGGCCGCGGGGCGCACAGCGAGTCAGAGCGCGGCCGCGCGGGACTCCATGCCGGCCGGCGCGCCGCCGCCGTTGGGGCGCATGGCTCAGGCGGGGCGGCCCGCGGGGGCGCACATCCTTCGGCCGGGGCGCGGGGCTCGCGGCCCCCTCCGCGGGCTGCACAGCGAAGGCGGCCGAGAGGCGGGGCGTGTTCCGGCGCTGTCGCCGCGCAGCCAGGGGCTGGGGAGCCGCGGCTTCGCCCTCCGGGGCGGTGAAGAGGGAGGCCGGCGGCGCTGCCGCTCACGGTGCGTGTCTCGCGGCGCGCGGCTCTTGCCTCCAGCCGGAGCTCCACGCCGATGGGGCGGCGCTGATTAAGATTTGGGGCGACGCGACGCGGGCGGACGCGGGTCCCCTCCGCGTTTCCGGGTCGGGGGGCTCTGCCAGAGGTTCCGCCGCCGATCGGCGCCACTCAAGTTGCCCGGGGGCTCCGTCTGAGCGCTCGCTCTGCAGACGGCCGCGGCCCGGAGGCTGGCAGGAGGCGGGCACGGGAGGCGCGCGGGGCGAGGGCGCCGTGGAGCGCGGGGCGTGGGGACGCGCGGCGGCGGCGCCGCGCGGAGGAGGCGCGCGGGGATCCCGGGGCCCCGCCGCCCGCGCCCACCGCGCCCGCCGCAGAGCCGCCCGCGCTGCTCGGCCGCCTCGCTCTTCGCGTCTGCCTCTCAGCGCGCTCGCCCCCGCCTCCCGGAGCCGGTCCCAACTCCGCCCGCCCGGCCCGGCTCACGTCACCCGCCTTCCCCGCCCCTCGAACGGGAGCTCGAGTCCCCGACCCGGCCCCGGCTCCTGCTCGCCGTCCCACCTTGCGGGGGCCGGGGTCGCCGCGGGGGGAGCGGGTCGGAGGGCTGTGCCCAGCGAGGGCGACAGCGCAGGCGGGGGCTTCTTCAGCCCCCTTCCCCATCCCCGGTCGCGTCCCGGTCCCTACCTTGCGAAAGGCACGAGAGAGGCCGCAGGCTCCGATTGGACCGCCGGGCGCCGCCGGATGGTGTTGCCAGGGTAACCGGATGGCATGCGAAGCCCTTAGAGGTTCCGACCCGGTTACGGGGGTGCCCAGTGGACCTGGAGAGCTACTTTGGGGAGGGGGCGGCCCCGAGGAAGAACTGGGTGGGGGCGCATGGAGCAGGGGCTGTGCGAAAAGTTTCCTGGGGCGGAGCTGCGCCACGCGGGCCTCGCAGGAGCGTCTGTCCGAGAGTCCCCTACGAGGGACTCCTCTGCTCGGCTGCGCGGGCTTCTGCGTTGATGAAGTCACCGCGTTCCGGGTCGGAGCTTCAGCGCTTCTGCCCGGAACCCAGTGAAGCCCAGTCCTATGCCCCTGATTACCCAACGGTCTCTCATTGCCCAGCGCAGCTGCTGCCTGGCCAGGCCCTTGCTCCGGAGGAGTCACTGGAAAGTTCCAGGGAATCTGGGCCTCCCAGACTCTCCACTGGCGTTTCACTGCTCCCTCCCCATGCCAGGACTCCTCGGTGCCTACCTGGTTAGTCTGTATTTGCAAACACACACACACACACACACACACACACACACAAAAGGGGGGGCACTTAAAGGAGGACAGACACTGGGTGAGGACCTTTCCCTGAGAGAAGTGACATGGGGCGGAATCCTCCACAGACCCGCTGACGCTTTGAGAAACCACGACAAAGCCCTGCTTTTAATCCTCCATAGGCTGAGGGCAGTGCCAAATCCAGGCCTTGGAAAGGACGCTGGTGCCACCCTTCATCTGGGAAAGGTGCAAGGGGCGGGGGATACCAAGCTGTCTTCGCTCTGCGCTCTATGCAGGTGCTTGACCCAGGCCAGCTCTGGAATCGCCCCAGGCCATGCGAGAGCCGTGGGAGGGAGGTGGGGGGCGGGGACGGGAAGCACTTCACAGGTGAGGCCTCCCTGGGAGGGGCAGCCAGTGAGGGGGTGGAGGGGCAGAGCCTGGAGGACCATGGCTTGGGGCTCAGTCTCCCAGGAGGACCATGGCTTGGGGCTCAGTCTCCCAGGAGGACCATGACTTGGGGCTCAGTCTCCCAGGAGAACCATCGCTTGGGGCTTAAGTCCCCCAAGCAGCCCTTGCACCCCCAGGCCTCCAGGATCTTTGCCAAGGGTCTTGAGGAGCCAGGCACAGGATTGGACTCTGCCCAGGCAGGAGGACGAAGACAGTGACTTCCCCACAAAGACTCCCGGGAGAGGGCCAGAGGCAGCGAGGTGTGGTGGCAGGAGCGCCAGCCTTGCCGTGGTAGACCAGGGGCCAGCGCTTGCTAAGTCGGGGTCCTGGCCGAGTTGTCTGGCCTCTCCGACCCTCGGTCTCCTCTTCTGTAAGATGTGGGGCCCGCAGCCCCCGCCTGGGGAGGTGCTGGCAGGGCTCCAGGAGGCCTCGCGCACGGTGTGGCTGCGGTCATCTGTGAGCCGGCCAGAGGATCAGAGAGGCAGCAGGGTGACTCAGCAGTTTCCCTGCCGGGCTGCCCCGGGTCATCGTCCCCTAGAACCTCTCCCTGAGGGGTGTGAGGGAGCGGATCCCATTAAGAGTCGGAGGAGACAGGGAGGTCCTGGAACCAGCGGGGCGCATGGCGGCGGGCGGGGAAGGCGGCGCCCGCAGTGCTGCCACCTAGCGGGATGAGGTGGCGGTGCTGCACCAGGGAGGCCCTTCCTGCAACCCGACCGGACCTGGAGGAGGCCGGCTTCGCAGACCAGGAGCCAGGAGGGCAGGGAGGGACTCCGGACCGGACCGTGTCGGCTCCAGGAACCCCTTGGGCAGCCTTGTGGACACCTGCTAACCTCTCTCAGAATGCCTTCTAAATGCATAGATGAAAAAGCCCAGGATTATTAGGAAACCAATTATATGCAAATGCATTATCAAAAGAGTAATAAAAACAAATTTCTGACATAGCCATACATATTTTTTATTAATGCACTTAGTAAGCAATTGACAGATCTTAAATTACCTTCCTTTTGAAGTCCAGATATGCAGCAATAATATTCTGAGGTATCTGCAGCCATGGCAATGTGATATGAAAATGCCTATGGTTTCTAAGTTTGACGGTCACAGGCACTGTGGCTCTGCCACCTACATTTATAATGACAGGAAATGCCAAGTTTCAGTTAGGGTTAAATAAAGATGCCAGTTTTCCCCATCGGAGTTGAAAGACCCTTTGAATTCTATCCAGGTACCCTGGGAATCTCTGGGCAAAGAAAATAATAGAAGGAAGTGTTTCCTGAAAACCGAGATGGGAACAAGCCCTGCGGAAGTCTCCAGGCGAAGTCAGAACCTAAAGACCGCAGCTGCTGCCCCCAGTGAGTGAGGGCCTCTTCGGTCTATGGGGAGGGAGGATGCCCTCTGCCCCCACCCAGGCTCAAAATCATGATTTGGGACTAGGGTACACTGATTTCCTTTTTCTCTAGCGTAACCTCTCTCCAAAAAGAGCAATCCATCTATTATTTATTATTATTATTATTATTATTTTTGAGATGGAATCTTGCTCTGTCACCTGGGCTGGAGTGCAATGGCGTGATCTCAGCTCAATGTAACCTCTGCCTCCCAGGTTCAAGCGATTCTCCTGTCTCAGCCTCCTGAGTAGCTGGGATTACAGGCGTGCACCACCACGCCCGGCTAATTTTTGCATTTTTAATAGAGACGGGGTTTCACCATATTGGTCAGGCAGGTCTCAAACTCCTGACCTCAGGTGATCCACCCACCTTGGCCTCCCAAAGTGCTGGGGTTATAGGACTGAGCCACCGCGGCCAGCCTATTATTATTTTGATGAGAATATCATTGTCTTTTTTACAGACTGTAAAACAAAAAAGCCTTAACTTGTATTTCAGCATTTCTAGAACTGGTTTTCTATACTTTGATGGCTCTCATATTTCTGACTGGTTCAGTTTTCTTCCCTTGGGGATTGGGAAGCTGTGTGTATGTCACTCCCACTCAGCACACACACACACACACACACACACACACGCACACGCCTCCCAGCTTCGACAGATACAAAAGGGAACTGTTGAGATGTCCGTGCTGTTGAAAGTTCTTCTGGTCACCCTGCTCATTCTGGCCCCTTCTCCTCCCTGCTGGGGGAAGTCCACAGCCTGGAACCCTGGGGAACCCCTGCTGTCTCCTCACCTAGTCCCCTCCCCTATTTTCCCAACAAAGGAGCCAGCAGGCCCCCGCAGGAGGTCCTCTTTGAAGCTCTCTGAGGCCATTTATCTAATGGCCTTCACAGACTTGACTATTTTTAAAACCCATCCAAAGCCAAATTGAGCTGCCATTGTTCATTTTTCTCCCAAGGAGGTAAATGTGTCTTAACCATGACATTTGATTAAGTAGCTAAGTTTGTGATTTTAAATGGAAGGGAAAATGCTGATTAAAATTATTGTAAGTTTCTTGAAAGCATTCACAGGAGTATCTTCCCTGACTCTCCTATCTGCCTTGCTACCCCTCCCAATAAAACTCGCAGGAAGCTCATGGTTGTCAGGGGCAGGGGGAATGATGCAAAGTCACTTTTCCTTCTCAAGGAGGTTATATGCTGGAGATTTGGGGTTTTCTCCCCCGGCACCTGAGTTGTTTCCTGGGTGAGGCTGCACACAGCTGCACTGCGTGTACCAGCTGAGTGCAAGGCAGAGACCAAGCCTTGGGGCAGAGGTGGGAGCCAAGGAGTTGTACTCCCACCAGCAAAACGACTCACAGGGCAATCATCCTGCAGCCCAGTAGCGGCCAGGCAAGAGAAAATGCCAGACCTGAACTGTCAAAGTGTACCTGTGCATCAGAGAGAGGAAGGGCAGATTCCTGGGCTTGCTCTGAGCAAGTGATAGCCTCCTGGTGCAGAAGGAAAGAAGGCCGTGTAAGAATTTGATCTGGCCCAGGATAGAGAAAAACTCTCATCTCAAGGCTTTTATGGATCTTCTGTGTTGATAGGTTTGCCTCTTTTCTTTAGATGGAAAGGGATGAAGAGAAGGTTAATCTAAATTGCAAACTAAAGTGACAGGATTTGAAAGCAGTTCCCTGGCATTGCTGGGATTGGAAGGTCTGGAGTGGCAAATTAGAGAGAAGAGGGGAGTCCAAGAGTGGGGTCCACACCAGGGAAGCCCCAAAGGGGAGGGCCAGGGGGCTAAGGTGACCAGTGAAGCCCTTATGCTTTCTCATAACTGTGACTGGGACAAGAATCTCAGGTTTCAATGTTGCAGCTCTGTCCCCTTTTAGAAAACCTCCACGGAGGTCAGGCTTGTGCTGCAGGTGTGTGGAGGAGTGATGGAAGGGGTGTCTCTACTGTGGGGCAGCCAGAGGGGTAGGCCATAGTGGCCAGAGGAGCAAGAGGAAGAACTGGGACCCTCTGACTAACTTAGAAAGAGACTTAGGAAATAGGACCTTCCTTCCTCATATTATAGAGGATTCTGGGCCTTGCATGGGGGACAAGAGGAGTAAATGCAGAAATTCACACAGTCCTCAGGATGGGACTTGAGATAAATAGTTTGGATTTAAGGGAAGGGGGAATTGGGGACATGAAAGAGTCAGGCACTTCGTTTCACATAACATTAAGAGATAACATCGCTGGCTCTGAAAGTCTGGTTTCACTAGTAGGAGAGGTGTGTGCACACACTCATCTTGTTGACTGAGCCTTGAGTAGAGGAGATGGGAGAATGTACTCATCTTGTTGACTGAGTCCTGAGTAGAGGAGGTGAGAGTGTTTACTCATCTTGTTGACTGAGCCCTGAGTATAGGAGGTGAGAGTGCACTCATCTTGTTGACCGAGCCCTGAGTATGGGAGGTGAGAGCTGCCCTCATCTTGTTGACTGAGCCCTGAGTAGAGGAGGTGAGAGTATGTACTCACCTTGTTGACTGAGCTCTGAGTAAAGGGGGTGAGAGCTGCACTCATCTTGTTGACTGAGCCCTGAGTAGAGGGGGTGAGAATATGTACTCATCTTGTTGACTGAGCCTTAAGTAGGGGAGGTGAGAGTATATACTCATCTTGCTGACTGAGCCCTGAGTACAGGAGGTAAGAACATGCACTCATCGTGTTGATTGAGCCTTAAGAGGGTAAAGAAAGTGCTAGTGAGTGAGGGTCATTGGGAACAATCAGGGCCTGGGAAGAGGAACTCCCAAAATGGATGATGTGCAAGCAGGTAGAGCTGGAGGTCTGACCTGCGAGCAGCCGAGCAGGGTCTGGAGACCATCAGCTCCACACAGAAGTGGCAAAGCTGGACAGCAGCTTTGAGCCTGGGCTATCAATGCCTCTTCCAAGTCAATTCATAAACCACATCAGCCAGCTCACACTAGATTATATTGCAACAACGAACAATCCCAAGAGTTGGCTTAACTCAACAAAGGTTGACTTCTTGTTCATGATCACAAATTCCAACAGCTGGCATTTGCCCTGCTCCATACTGTCTTCATCCTGTGACCCAACCTGAAGGAGCTGCTCTTACCTGGGACATCCCAGTCACATAGCACAGGGCAAGGAATCATGGCAGATTCATGCCATAGCCCTTGCGGCTTCTCCTGGAAAGGGGCATATGTCACCTCCACTCACATTTCATTGGCAAAGCAAGTCACAGGGCCAGGCTGATGTTGGGTGGGGAGTAAGGAAGCATAGACCTCACACAAGGAGGACAGGGGACACTGCACATACAAGTCATACAATCTTCTACACTCATGGGCACCAACAACTCAAGAAGATAATTTGTATCTTGTTTTTCTCAGGCCCCTAAACTTGATAATGTCAGAATTTGTGAGAAAGAAAAATGCATGTTTCCCATAAAGCATGCTGAGTTTGCATCCCTTCCTCTGCCTCCAAAGCTCTGATCCATGAAGTAGACACCGGAGGCAGGGGCTTGTAAATGACATTGGATTGTGGGAGTGATAGGTTCACCTCTAATTCTAAGATGGCTAGATAATGCATCTTTCAGGGTTGTGCTTCTGTCTAGAGGGGAGAGCTGTGATCGTTCCATAAAAGTCCTCAAGAGGTTGGTTAATAGGCATGTTTAATAGTACAGTAGGGTGACTATAGTCAACAATAATTTACTGTACATTTTTAAATAGCTAAAAGAAAAGCATTGGAAAGTTTCCAACATGAAGAAAAGATAAATGATCAAGGGAATGGATATTCCAATTACCCTGATTTGATCATTATGCATTATATACATGAATCAAAATATCACACATACCTCCAAAATATGTACAAATATTATGTACCAATAAAAAGTCATCACCATCATTACCATCACCATCATCATTATCTCCATCATCACCACCCTCCTCATCACCACCATCATCACCATCACTACCAGCATCACCACCATCATCACCACCACAGTCAACACCACCGCCGTCATCACCACCACCATCACCACCACCACCATCACTACCAGCACTACCACCATCATCACCACCACCATCATCACCACCACCACAATCACCATCACCACCATCACCACCACCACCATCATCACCACCATCGTCACCAACACCACCACCACCATCATTAGCAGCACCACCACCATCACCACCACCACCACCATTATCATTGTCAACACCACCATGACCATCACCATCACAACTTCATCACCATCACAACCACCATTATCATCACTATCACTATCACCACCATCACCATCATTATGACCACCATCACTACAACCATGACCATCACCACCTTTGCCACCACCATCACTACCGTCACCACCACTACCATCATCACCACCACCAACATTATCATTGTCACCACCACCACCATCATTATCACCACCACCATGACCATCACCATCACAACCTCCTCACCATCACGACCACCATCATCATCACTATCACTGTCACCACCATCACCATCATTACGACCACCATTACTACAACCATGACCATCACCACCATCACCACCACCATCACAACCATCACCATCAGAGCCAC
This sequence comes from Trachypithecus francoisi, assembly GCF_009764315.1. Lineage (NCBI taxonomy): Eukaryota > Metazoa > Chordata > Mammalia > Primates > Cercopithecidae > Trachypithecus > Trachypithecus francoisi. The sequence continues at coordinate 1,281,799 of NW_022681446.1, read as the reverse complement.
CATCATCACCACCACCACCATCACCATCACACCATCAGCATTATTATTTTTTTAGAGTTTTGTTGGAATTCAGTATCTGCCAAGATACCCATTCTTAAAATATGAAAAAGCAGCTGACCCTCCTGTGGCCCCCTTTTTGGCCAGTCATTGCAGGACCTCATCTTCCCCAAGCAGCAGATCTGGCGGCATACAGGCCACTCACCACCAACGTAGAGGGTAATTGAGCAGAAAAGTCACTTCCTCTAGCAGTGCCCTGTCTGAGCTGCTGTCCTTGGACTTGAAGAAGCTTCTGGAACATGCTGGGAAGGGAGGAAAACATTTCACTTATTGAGTGGCCTGATGCAGAACAGATACCCACCTGGTTCACTCTAGTTTCTGCCTAAAACTTACCCTCGTCTATAAGCATCAGCCTCGGCAGGATGCATTTCACATTTGTGATCTCATTTAACCTCCACAAAGACCCAGAAGGGTTGGTAACATTAGCATACCCAGGCCTACTGTTTTAAAAATTTTAACACCCATGCAGCCCAGGCACTGAAGTGGAGGCCGGCCACAGACAGAGCCAGGCAATCACTGGCTTTTCCTTAGACAGAGAGATGGTTCCTAGGAGAGGAAGCTCCAGGCTGGGGTCCAGGCTATGACCCAACCGGTGTTCAGGTATTAAGTTTTGCAACATCCACCATGGCTACCTGATCAAGTGAGCATATGTCAGAGGAGCCTTCAGCTGGGAAGGGCTGACAAGTGACCCAGACTTGACTTGCCCAATGCCGAGGCCTCCTTTAGTACCTCCCATGGAGGACACTTGAGACAAAGTCACAGCTCAGTCCATTTATTTCCCACACTCTGACTACACCGTGCAGGGGAGCCCCTGGCAGGCAGCATGTGTTCAAGGCAGTGGTAGCCAAATGCTACGAATTGCTGTCCTGATGGTTATTTTCCTACGTACAGTAGAGTTGATCCCTGCACAATGCTGGTCCTGAGTTTCACCTTTGATATTGTGCTGATGTGCAAATGTCCACTTTTGTTTTATTTGATGGAACATGGCTAATTGCTAAGAATGTGACATGCTGCCGCTGACCATCCAATGTTCATTCTCCTCTTCTTCCTTACTAACAAAACTGCGGTGGTGGTGGTGAGGGGTGGGAGAGGGTATAACAAATGTGCCAAGTCAAGAGTTTATGTTTGCAAACCTCTCTTATACCTAGGGTGGATCGTAACACGGTTCTGGCCAATGATGTGTAAGCAGAAGTTATTTGATGTGACTTCCGGCAAAGCTCTTAAGGAGAGGACTGACCCGTTACCACATATCTTTTGCCTTCCTTGTCCTTAGTCCTGGCTGGGACGCAGATGAGATGCAAAAGGTGGAGAAGCCATGTTGTCATCATGCAGTAACAGATTTGAGGGTAGAAGCTGCACTCTGATAATATCAGGGGAAAATAATACAAGTAGTCCAGGGCCCTGAGACATCACAGATGTCCATTTGAACCCCAAATTACCTGTCTCCAGATTCGCTATCAGGCAATAAAAGGAAATCTTTCATTAGTTTAAGCTGTAGTTTGCTCCAGTTTTCTATAACTTTTGGCCAGCTATAATCCTAAATTGACAGAGGGAGCAAGTGCTTATCTGCAAAGCGGTTAAAACCCAAACACAGCCTTCATTTCTTCAGGATTCTAATTTTTCTAGGGAGCAATCTTCCCTACTATTACTAAAAGTTATAATCGGCCAGCGACGGTGACTCACGCCTGTGATCTCAGCACTTTGGAAGGTCCAGGCAGGTGGGTCACCTGAGGTCAGGAGCTCAAGACCAGCCTGGCCAACATGGTGAAACCCCATCTCTATTAAAAATACAAAAATTAGCCAGGCATGATGGTGCATGTCTGCAATCCCAGCTACTCGGGAGGCTGAGGCAGGAGAATAGCTTGAGCCAGGAGGCAGAGGTTGCAGTGAGCCAAGATTGCATCACTCCGCTCCAGCTTGGGCGACAGAGTGAGACTCTGTCTCAAAAAAAAAAAAAAAAAAAAAGTCATAATCAAAGAGGAAGACTGAGATAAATGTTGAATCACAGGGCTACATAGAAACATAAACGTAACATGTGAATTTTAAGCTAAACCTTCACATTATCACTTATACATTTTTATCTACACCTGTTTCACCAAAGCTCAAAGTCATATTATTGGCTGAGATTTGCATTGGGATGGGGTGGTGAAGCTAAGAAATTCGTCATCCCTTTGTTCCGGTGCTGCTGGACTTTTCACTGAGTGAAGAAGTAAATGCTGAGTCTCCCAGGAGGCTGACTCCTCCTGGCTCTGGGTGTGCGTTCTGATGAAGATTCTTTTTTTTTTTTTTTTTTTTGAGACGGAGTCTCGCTCTGTCGCCCAGGCTGGAGTGCAGTGGCCGGATCTCAGCTCACTGCAAGCTCCGCCTCCCGGGTTCCCGACATTCTCCTGCCTCAGACTCCCGAGTAGCTGGGACTACAGGCGCCCGCCACCTCGCCCGGCTAGTTTTTTGTACTTTTTAGTAGAGACGGGGTTTCACCGTGTTAGCCAGGAGGGTCTCGATCTCCTGACCTCGTGATCCACCCGTCTCGGCCTCCCAAAGTGCTGGGATTACAGGCTTGAGCCACCGCGCCCAGCCAAAGATTCTTAATTGTAGGCACCAACAGAAGGCTCACGAGAGGGCAACATGGATCTCCGTGTCTGAGCAGATGTTTAGATGCTGAATCAGGCCCAAGGCTTCCCAAATGAACTCAAGGAGTTTCTTTTTCCCAAGCTATAGAAAGTGGCGATAGCAATCCAGAGTCTGCACTGGGGAGGAGCACTGCCAGGACATGTCCCTCCCTGACATTCCCCCCACCCCCAGGACATGTCCCTCCCTGCCATCCCACCTCCCTTCCCAGGACACATCCCTCCCTGCCATCCCACCCCCCTTCCCAGGACACATCCCTCCCTGCTGTCCCACCCCCCTCCCCAGGACACATCCCTCCCTGCTGTCCCACCCCCTTCCCAGGACACACAGGTTCGTGAAATCAGCATAGACACTTGTATCAAGCAAGAGGAAGCATGTTACTCAGAACACAATTTTGTTGCTTTGTTTTTGTTTCTGGGTTTTGTTTTTGTTTTAGGAATTAAACAAATAATTTCAAGTTCTACCTCCACCTCCTACCAGCTGCATGATCTTAGACCAGTGACATCACCTCCCTGACCGTGATTTTCATATCCAGAGAATGGGAGGGGAAGAACCGTGTCTCGGGGACCAGGCTGAGGATGAACTATGAAAACCTGTCCTTTTGGGCACTCTCAAACAGCCACCATTTTTGGTATGAGGCCCACTATCAGTGAAACTGATTGAACTTGATGTACACCTGAGGACAGCCATCAAGTGTCTATTAACTTAAGTTTTATGCAGCAAGCATTTATTGCACATACTCCTGGGTCCCAAGTATGCTTTGGTAAATTAAACACCTTTGGTCCCTGCCCTCACAGGGTTTTCACAATATAGACAGATACGTAAGATATAAATGCACAATTATTCATTGAAAATCTCTGAAGGTCATTGGCTGACTGTTTTCTGTGGTTCTCAGCGCCATCATCACTCTTCCAAATTCTCTCCTGTTCTCAGGGGTTAGAAACCTGCAAACTACATTCCCTAGACTTCCTCGCCTGTAAGAGCAAAAAGATCCCATGTATGACTGTGAAATGATAGTGTCTGGATCCCAGAAGATAGTTAGTAGAATCAGAATGCAGGAAAGTCTGTGCCACAGCCACACAGGTTCATGAGAATCATAACTTATTCAGTAGGAATTTAGTGAAGACTGACTGTATGACTGTACACAAGGTATTGCTAAATGCTGTGCAGGATACAGAGATGCCTGCGCCTCTAAGAAACTTGGTAGAAAAATAATGGCCCGCACATATTTGGGTTAACTTCTCTTTGAATAATGCAGTCGGCAGTTTAGACCCACTCATTCTTCAATTCATTTATTCATTCATTTAGCCAAAATTTATTCCGTGATGGCTGAATCCAACAAATGAGGTATCTACTCTCATATTATTTTCTATTGTATTCCAGTGAATTTCAGCAAACATAGACCAGACAAACATCCCTTTGAAACCTGAACTTGGGGTGAGGGTCTGCTGAGATTGGGTTTTCTCCATGCCCAGATGCCTCTGATCAAATATCAAGTTCCAAAGATGCAGGTGGAAAGTTATTAAGTGTTCTGGGATTGGGATATTGGAGATATTCATGAACCCTGGCTTGAGATGGGAAGAGGGGGCAGATAGATTTCTTTGCATAGTGTTTAGGAAGGTGATTGCCAATCTAGGAGAAGTGAGTTCCCCAGAGGGAAGGGGGCTCTTGGTCAGCAGGGTGACCCATATGTTCTGGTCTGCCTGGAGCTGTGGTCCTTGGGTTCACGGTAGCCTCCTTGCACTCAAAGCACCCTAGCTTGGACAATAAATTCTACAGTCCATTCTACAATGAGGATTTTCGTTTCCTAGGGCTGCGGTAGGAGAAGATCACAGACTGGGGGTGTTACATGACAGAAATTCATCTTATCCCAGTTCTGGAGCCTGAAAATCCAAATCAAGGTGCTGTCAGGGTTGGATTCTCCTTGGGCCTCTCTCCTTGACTTGCAGGTGGCTGTCTTCTGGCTGTGTCCTCGTGTGTCCCCAACTTCCCCCTGTGTGTGTGTGCATTCCTTATGTCTCTTCCTCTGCTCATAAGAAACCAGCCCTATAGGACTAGGGCCACACTCCTATGACCTCATTTAACCTTAATTACCTCCTTCAGGCCATGTCTCCAAATACGTTCAGTGGAGGTTTGGGGCTTCAGCATAGCAGTCTTTGGAGGCCACGTTCTGTCCAGAACACACTGACTCTATCCACCAGGTACCGCCACACCAAAGGCTTTCAGCATTAGACAGAGCCCCTCCCTGGGGATGTCAACCCACCTGGGGTGTTAAGAATGAGGAATGAAAGTCCACACATGTACACGCATGTTAATAGCAGCATTATTTACAACAGTCAAGCAGTGGACACACCCAAATGCCCATCAGCGGATGATGGATCCATGCAAGGTGATTTATCCAGACAGTGGCATCATGTTCTGTGACCGGAAACAGGAGGGGAACACTGACACTTGCCACAACATGGAAAACCTTTGAAAACATATTGCAACAGATTGAGTGAAAAAACAGAAGAATCCAGCCACCTCATACAATTTCTTTTTAACTTGGAAATGTTATTTTTAATCAAAATGTTATTTACATGGCGCTGAGTGTACGGACAACCTTTGAAAACATGGCGCTGAGTATAAGAACAAACAGGAAAGGCCACGTGTTGTTCATTTATAGGAAATGTCCAGACTAGGATGTTCTAAAGAGACTGAGAATGGATCAGTGGCTGCTTAAGGCGGGGGTGGTGGAAGGAGGATAGAAGAGTGATAGCTAAAGGGCACAGTTTCTTTTTGAGGTGACAGAACGTTCCAAAATTGACTTTGGTGATGGTTGCACACACTGCAGATACACCAAAATTCACCACGTTAAATTGAAATGCACACTTTACACTATTGAATTATACACTTTAAATGGCTGAATTGTATAGCATATGAATTACATCTCAATAAAGCTGTTTAAAGAAATCACACATGGGTAAAATGTCCACTCAAAGTAAGATAAACCAGTGGATTGTAATGTAATAGAGTCCAAAAAGCATGGGCACGGAATTCCCCTTACAACCCATCATTAATCAACCACCACTTATCAAATAAACGCCCACTTGTCAAATTTTGGGGTGATGTCAAACAAGATACCGATATTACCTGAGAAGGCTAGTAAGACACTCATCTCTTTTCTAACTAATTGGAAGTTTGAGGCCAGGTTCTTTCCTATTCTTCAACCAAAACAACATATTGCAACAGATTGAATGAAAAAACAGATAGAAGAATCCAGCTGCCTCACGTAATTTCTTTTTAATTTGGAAATGTTATTTTTAATCAAAATGCTATTTACATTAGCAATAAGAATTTTTTTTAAAAAAAAGGATGAGGCTTGAAATGGAGACTCAGTGACTGAGTCTACTGGCCTCAGTTGTAAAACAAGCACTGTTACTCCCGAGCCAGCATAGCTGCTCATTCACTCATTCAAAAAGAATCTTTGAACGCCCACTCTGTGCTGAGATGATAAGGATGAGGATGAGGATGATGGTATCAGTACTAGCTAATATAATAAACTAGCTACTATGTGCCAAATGCTTTCCCAATCTGAGCCATTTAACCCCACAGCAGCCCTGGAAAGTAAGAATCATTAGCTCCAGGAGGCAGCCGCAGAGATAGGTCTGTGGTGTGTGTTCCAGAATTGGAGTCCTGGCCAAGGTCTGCTCTGGCCTTTTGCTCACTGGGTGACCCACACAAGAGGCAGGAGGCTAGCTGTCTGCTGCTACATCTAACACACAGGCTCTCCTCTTGGAGCTTGGGGAGGTAGATAAGTTACTGTTCCTAACATTGTTAGCCTGACTGAAGTGCTGGCCACTCAGTCACTCATTTGTCCCTTCCTTCCTTCCTTCTTCCTTCCTTCCTTCCTTCCTTCCTTCCTTCCTTCCTTCCTTCATTTGGTGATATATATCAAGTGTCCACCATGAACCAGAGTGAGACGCTTTCCTGAGATCCCAGGATTTCTTAAACAAAATACACAAAGCACTTAAGTAAAAAATGGATACACTGACATTTAAATTAAGAACTTCTGTTTATTAAAAATTCCTTCAAGAAAATGAAGACAAGCTACAAACTGGGAGAAGATATTTCTGACATATATAATTGAAAAACCATTAGTATTAATTACATATATGTGTATGTATATAATGTGTATATATGTGTGTATTGTGTGTGTATATATATTTAAAACCAGACATCATTAATGCAAAGAAAAATGCACCAATGAGAAAGTGAACAAAAATATAGAAACAGACATTTCACAAAAGAGAAAATAGAACTGACCAATAAACATTTGAAGAAAAATTCAACTTAATTAGTAATTGGGTTGAGTGAAAAAAAGCAGGTACCAAAAGACTACATATAGCATGATATTCTTTATCAAAATAAAGGCCAGAAAATTAGATAAGATAAATAATCTGCTCTTAGGCATCCACGTAGATATGACACAGCTATTTTCAGAGAAGGAGTGGTCAGCACCAATCCTGAGACGTCTATAGGCACATGCAAGTCATTTGCTAGTTATTTTGCTATTCCTGGGTGGCATAGTAGATTCATGGGAGTGCCTTGTGTTGTTAAAAATAAAGAAACTAGGCCTGGTTTGGTGGCTCATGCCTGTAATCCCAACATTTTGGGAGGATGAGGCAGGAGGATTGCTTGAGCCCAGCAGTTCGAGACCAGCCTGGACAACATGGTGAAACCTGCCTAGACAAAAATAAAAAAATTAGCTGGGTGTGGTGGTGCATACCTGTGGTCCCAGCTACTTGGAAGGCTGAGCAGGGAGGAACACTTGAGTCCAGGAGGTCAAAGCTGCAGTGAGCCGAGATGACACCATTGTACTCCAGTCTGGGTGACAGAGTGAGACCCTGTCTCAAAAAATAAATAAATAAAATAAAGAAACTAAAAATAACAACAATGATGATGATGATGATGATAATAATAGAGTAGGCACAGTGGATCACGCCTGTAATCCCAGCACTTTGGGAGGCCAAGGCAGGAGGATCACTTGAGGTTGGGAGCTCAAGATCAACCTGGCCAACATGGTGAAACCTCGTCTCTACTAAAAATACAAAATTAGGCCGGGTGTGGTGGCTGACACCTGTAATCCCTGTACTTTGGGAGGCCAAGGCAGGTCGATCCCCTGAGGTCAGGAGTTCGAGACCAGCCTGGCCAACGTGATAAAACCCTGTCTCTACTAAAAAAAAAAAGATACAAAAAATTAGCCAGACATGGTGGCAGGTGCCACCAAGTAATCCCAGCTACTTGGGAGACTGAAGCAGGAGAATCGCTTAACCCTGGGAGGCAGAGGTTGCAGTGAGCTGAGAGCTGAGGTCACACCACTGCACTCCAGCCTGGGTGAAACTCCATCTCAAAGTAAATAAATAAATAAATAAATAAGCCAGGAATGATGGCATGTGCCTGCAATCCCAGCTACTTAGGAGGCTGAGGCAGGATAATCACTTGAATCCGGGAGGCAGAAGCTGCAGTGTGCCGACATAGTGCTACTGCACTCCAGCCTGGGCGACAGAGCTACACTCTGTCTCAGAAAGTAACAATAATACTAGCAAAAGTGGGCCAGGCATGGCTGGCGAGTCATGAACCTAGGCATGGCATTCATCAAATTACGTGCACCTAAAGTCTGCAAAGGGAAACAAACAAGAATTGAAAAAGCGAGACATCCCGGCGGTTCTCCATCCTTCCTTCCCTGCACTCTGTCTGTGTCCTGAACAGCAACAGTGCTGACCCCATGAGCCTTGGTCAGCAGGTAAGGGTCACCTTCTCTTCCCTGCACTGAGGTTCCCAATGGAGACCAGGAGGCGAGGTGTTGATTAAGGGTTTCCTGTGAGGTCGTGAACCAAGATGAAATCATTGCCTCATCCTCTGTTAACCAGAAAAGTCTCTAAGCCAAACCCTCCCATAGCCTCTGGTCATTCACTCAGCTGAGGGCTCCTTTGTATTTAGAGGGCAAAGTGGGCTCTGTTTCCTCTGTGTCCTCTCACTGGGGTGGAGAAGTCCGAAAACTCACCTTCCCCCGTTTGCCCCTGACAGTGCCCCGTGAACAAGAGTTGCCCAACTTCCTTAAATCATCCTGTCACTTCCTCCTCATTTCAACACTTCTAATGCTTGAACGCCTGGGAAACCCCGAGTCGTTTGCTGTAGGGCCTGCAGGAGGATCGTCCCCACCCCGACTCTGCATGACACAGGGGAAGGGAGGACACCGGGGGAACTGAATCTTGAAACGCACGAAGGGGACACCGTCCTGCCATCTTTTCAAGGCCATTTCCCACAGAGAGCCTGCAAAAGTAAGTGTCGTGGCTGGAGAGCACATTCCAGCTCCAAAGGCTCTGTTCCTTTCACTTTCTCCCGCGATTTCTCTTATTTTTCTGCAGCTCAACAAGGATGGTCCGCTGATGTGAGCATCTTGTGATCTCTCCCCCAGCGCAGCCTGCCTGGCAGCTTCCTGTGCTCCCAGCACGAAGTGGAAGATGACCTTCAGCCAGAGGAGGGAGCGCAGCGCGGATTAGAAGGACATGGCACGGGGACTGGCCTGGTTGTTGGGGCGGGGACAGAAATCCATTTCCCTCATTTTCCTCCACTCCAGTGTGGGCCACTTCCTGAGTCTCCGCACACACCACTGTCTGAGGCGCTCACTAGGTCAGTGAGTGGACCTGCTCCAAGGTGAGGGATTCCCTGTATTTGGGGCAGCACAGACATTCCCACCCCGCAAGGCTGCAGTGCGGGACAGACACGTGGCCTGGCCCCGAGATGCTGCGGAATGTGTGTCCTGGATTTTAACACGTTTTCGTCCCCGGTGGTCCCAGCGGCTGCTGCCAGGGACTAAAACACCTTTGTTAGGTTTTCAAAAGTCCCAGGGAAGGGAGGGGAGAGCCCAAGGTGAGCGCACTACTTTACCCGAGGCCCTATTTCTGCACGAGAAACTTTTCTCAGCCTGATCGCATCCCTGCTTCTAGGAAGGGCCTGGTTCAGGCTTTCAGCCTGAAGCCCGAGAGCACAAATAAGCCCTCCCCTGAGTTCAAAAATAAAATCCTGGTACAGTATGATGATCATGATTATTGTTACCATTATTACCAGCACTGCAATCATTTGTGCTCTGGCCTTTTCATCCCAGAATTTCAAAGCAGAATGCTTTATAAGGAGATGGCTATTCATGTGTTCAGTGAGAGGCACCCTTTGAAAATGGAGCTTTCAGACTCTTGATGAAAAAAACGAAAAAAAAAAGAAAAAACCCTCTGATTTCTACTCAGCATGATTAACCAGACAAGGGCTTTCCTGAGAATGAATGTGTCTGTTGAGTGGGGTCCAGACACTGAGGTCAGAGGCGAGGTCCCCAAACACTCCAGGAAGCGGCACCTCAGGTGTCCAAGCTTCTGAGACTCTCTGCAGCCCCCTCCCATGGTCACCCTCTTCTCAAGAGCTGCAGGATCAAAGGTCACAGGCACACTGGCCCTGTGCTGCAGCAGAGCAAAATGGCTAAGCCACAGGTTCTGCCAGGTGGATTGGGCTCAAACCCGAGCTTTGCATCCGAAATTCCAGCGGCACGTCCTCAGGCAAGCTACTTAACTGCTCTGTGCTTCAATTTCTGCATCCATAAAATGGGGTTAATGATAATTTCCACCTCTCGTGGTTCTGTTAGCTGAGTCGTCACAGGCCCCACCCTGGAAGCAGCATCGGGCACAGAACAAGCTTTCAGTACGTTACAGTGATGGCGGCCCCTGCCGTGGGGATGCCACTCCCTGACTTGAGATGCAGCAAGGGCTCCCTGTTGCTCTGATAGGACACAGATCCTCCGCACAGCACTGGAGGCTCTCCAGGGCCTGGCCTCTCTTTCCTCCGTGCGTGCTCCTTGGTACTCACCATTGCTCTGCCCACTCCTCCCTCAGCCCTGCCATGGCCTCGTGTGCTCGTCCCCGAAGCCCTCTGTCCACCTCACTCACCAGTGGGCCCTGCATCGGCCAGGGCTTCCTCTTGGAGAGCTCTCCTCGCACTCATGTCCCTTGGTCAATTTGCCCTAGTCCTTTAGGACTCCTGTGGATGTCAGCTCTCCTGAGAAGTTTCCCACCTTCCCTGTTTCCATCAGCTGGATGCCCCTCCAGTGCCACAGCCCATGGCAGGGTCTCCTCCTCCCCCTCCGCCATCATCTTTCTTTTTCTCCTCCTCCTTCTTTTTCTGTTTCTCTCACTGGATCCTCGTTCCAGCAGGGCAGGCCTTGCCTCTGGCCATCTCAGTACCTGGTCCTTGCAGATGCCCAGGGGCTGCCTGGGAAGCCCCTCCCACCTCTGCGAGGGGTGCTGCAGCCTCAGCGTATACTTTGGTGTTTGAGAACAAGGCAATGTCCACACTTGTCAAGGAAGTTCTTTCCCTTCTATTGGGTGTTTCTGGGGTCAGAGCAGACATGACAGGGGAGTCACACGCTGCCTGGCTCTCAAAGGTGCTGAGTCCTTAGTATGGAGCAGATGGACGGGTGTGTGAGAAGGTGAATGGATGGGTGCGTGCAAGGTGGGCGGCACAGTTCATCCCAGCTGAGGCTGAAGACCCTCTTCGTCCTTCAGGTGAGGCTCCCAGTTCACCTGGTAAACTCATTCATCTCTGTCATCAGAAAACCCTCTGACAAATTAATGGAAAACGTAGAGTGACTTCTAGGGAGACCCCCAATGAGTAGACAGCTTTTTTCATTGTAGTTAAATATCGTAAGTAGCAAGTTCATTCTGGAAACATATTACATACAAGAATTGTGTAGTGGTTCACGCCTGTAATCCCAGCACTTTGGGAGGCTGAAGCCAGTGGATCTCTTGAGGTCAGGAATTCGAGACCAGCCTGGCCAACATGTCTCTACTAAAAATACAAAATTTAGCGGAGCATAGTGGTGCTCGCCTGTAGTCCCAGCTACTCGGGAGGCTGAGGCAGGAGAATCAATTGAACCTGGGAGGTGGCGGGTGCAGTGAGCCAAGATCGAGACACTGCACTCCAGCCTGGGCAACAAAGTGAGACTCTGTCTCCAAAAAAAAAAAAAAAAGAAAAAGAAAAGGAAAAAAAAGGAATTTTACTCAAGAACAGGCCCTCGACTGTGTTTGAGGTTACCTGGCTGAGAACAAGAAGGTGGTTAAACCAAGGGAAGATGTTGGATAAGGACTGTGCACTGGTGTCACCTTCAAAGGTCAAGAAGCAGCAGGGTGTCTTTGTTCTTCATATTATTTATTTATTAGCTGACACATTAATTCATTTATTTCATGAAAACTGTTGAGCCTCAGCTCTGCTGTGGGGTTACCCAGTCATATGAAAACATGAACTACGTAAGAGTAAAGACGTAGACATACTGAAAAGCTGTAAAGGAATCATGGTTTGGGATTACACATGTCCTCTGGAGATTGCCTGGTCCCACTGCTGTTTTCAGTTAGTGAAGACTAGGTTGAGGCATGAGGGCACAGAGAAGCCTAGACACTAGCCTGAGGTCACACAGCATCCGCACGTGATCACTGTGCTGTGCTGCAACCCAGTCCTGCAAACTCATTTCCCCAGTGAGCAAACCTAAGGCACTTGCCAGGCTGGGAAGACGGCCTGCAATATGCCAACTGTCCGGTCACTGGCCCTCCTGGCATCCAGTCTTGTGCAAATGACCAGTTAACCCCTATAAAGTCTGTCTAACTCCACCCAGTGCAGAAGCCCCAGTGTGCTGTTCAGTATTTGTGAGCAAGAGGACACATTCTGCTTCTTGGGGAAGGGCTTCCTCTCATCTTGAATGCTGGGGATTGACAACAGTGGCTCTGTTGCGGCTCCGAACACGGAGGAGTGGCCCAGGCTTGCAGATAGGATCTCATGAGGTTTAGCCTTTCTGAAGTCAGTACTGTAGAGACAGGCAGGTTCCCATAAATTGCCTTTATGTGCCTGAAGAAGATTATGCTATTTTGGGCTCTGGAGACTTTTAAAAACAAATTAGAGGCAAAACACAATAGCTCAGGATGTCTGACTCACTCAGAAGCAAAGCAGGCCCACCTCCACGCAAGAAGAGACCAAGGATGCAGAGAGATGGGGTTTCCCAGTGGGAGGACTCGGCCACAGGAAGCAGATGGCAACAGTTGTTTATTTTGAGCTAACACGAGCTCATCCACTGATGTCCACGGTTCCTCCCAGCACAGGTCATGTGGGTGAGGGATGAGCAATGAAGCCACACCTTCTGGAACTGAAGGGAGGCTGGTGGGATTGGAGGGGGGCGCACCTCCAAACCCCCAATGCTGCCTGAATGTAGCGGCACCCAAGTCCTGCTGTGAGGAGGCAGCCAGGGGCTGGGTGTCCCGAGGCCTGAGCATCTCCCGGGTCCCGGGTACCCGTGGCTGGCATCGGAAGTTGCTGGTGGTTGTTCTTTGTGGTTCACAGGTTCCTGGCTGGGACAGCATCCATGTTGAAGGAGAGCTGGGGAGAAGGCAGAGCTCTGCGGGGACAGAGGTGGGGAACCAGCTCCATGGCTGCGCTGCTGGCTTCCTGCAGCCTCCCACTCCGAACTTCGACATGACAGAGATTCCTCACTTGTGCAAACTTGAGGCAGGCTGCTGACCCCCGCCTCCAGCAAGGCCCATGCCCACACTTTCCTATGAAATCCAGTTTTACCAAGAGCCCTGCTAAGTCATTTTGGCCTGAAACCCCCACCTCCAATATCTAATTAGGTTCCTCATACCCCACCATCTGCCAGGAAAGTCTGACCACCCTAGCCTACCTTCATCAAGAATCCTGTTAGGTGGCTCGAGCCTGAAACCCCCAGCCCCCAATGTTTCCTCCTAGTCACTTTCCATCCGTGGACCCCGCCCTGCTCCTTGGCTGCAAATCCTCACTGCCCATGGTGTGTTTGGAGTTGATCCTGGTTCTATACCCAGGTCTCTTTCTATTGTAATCATTCCTGAATAACATCTGTTCTTATCGCTTCAGCTACCATCCACCATGGGTTTCTTTGACAGATGGGACTGCTTGGCCTGCACTGCTCAGCACTGAGGTTGGCGGGTCCAGCCTCTGACAAGTGAAGTGCTGGCCCCCAACGCGGGCTCCTGTGTGGATGCTTCTGTACCCACTGCTGCACTGGGCACCCGGGGCCCAAGCCCACCTGCCCTCTGAACCATTCTCCAGGTCAGGCAGGCAGCACGCACCCTGTGAACTCCCTCTGCTGAATTAATCCACTACTTCACCGCATGCGTCAGGATGAACCCCCTGCTGTGTGCTGTGAGCCATGTGCTGTGGGCCATGTGCTGTGGGCCATGGGCCGTGTGCTGTGGGCCGTGGGCTGCATGCCGGGCACTTAGGAACCAAGGCACAGCATGAGCGAGTCCCTGCCTTCAGGAAACATCTGGTCTGGTGTGAGAACAGGCATGTAGACCCTCAGTCGTAGTGCAGGCACTGTAGGGTTTGGCATAGCTACGGATCATACAGAGATCATCTCCTCCTGTGGCAGCATAAAAATGTCCCCCAAAGATGTCCTCATCCTCATCCCAGAACCTCACAGGGGGCCTTTTTGGGTGGGATTCATGTAAGGATTTTGAGGTGGGGGTTTATCCTGGAGTAGTCAGGGTTGCGGGGAGTGATGCCATCACAGAGGTCTTTGTACGAGGCAGACGGGAGGGCCAGAGTGAGAGGGGGAGATGGAAGGAGGAAGCAGAGGTGAGAGAGATGGACAGATGCTGTGCTGTTGGCTTTGAAGACGGAGGAGGCGGCCATGGGCCAAGGATTGCAGGCGGCCTCGGACAGCTGGGAAAGGTAAAGAGAAGGAGGCTGCCCTGGAGCCTCCAGGAGCCAGTGCTGCCGACCCCCTGATTCTGGGACTTCTGGCCTCTAAAAATGTAAGATAATACATTTGCGCCATGTTGAGTCTCTTAAGTTTATGGAGACACTAATTTGATACAGCAGTCATAGGACACAAATACCTTATCCCCTGACCCCCCCAAAACAAATCTGTGGATGAAAGAAAACAGGGTCATGAGCTGGAGAGCAAGCAGAAGAGGAGGGTACACATGGACACTTTAAAATCTTTACTGGGTTGGAGGGGGTGACCTCTGAGCAGAGGCTTGATGGGTGAGAAGGGGCCAGCCCAGGGCCGTGGAGGTCTGAAAAGTCAGCGAGAACCAAGGCCAGTGTGCAGTGAGCAGCACAGTCTGAGGCTGTGCCCAGCGCAACTGGCTCCACCTCCTGTCCTGGTTCAGGAGTTTTTGTTCTTCCCATGGTCCAGCACCGGATGTGACCCCATGATCCCCAGCCCAGAGCCTCATCCTGACCACACAAAGCTCTTTCTTGGATTGCCCCAACCCCCTCCTAGCCTGGGTGGTGAGAGACAGCTCCAAGGGTATGGTCTGGCCTCAGGAGTAGGGGTCCAGTGGAGCACCCCATGTAGTAAAGAATGTGGCCTGGCCTGCAGAGAGGTCTGCCCTTGTCCTCGGCTTCTGGGAGTAGCTTTCTTTGGACTGTGACTGCGCCAGATCTTCAGGTGGGGTTGACCATGCCAGAAAGATCAACCCTGTGGCTCAATCAATCAGTCGTGCACAGAGAATGGAGCCCTGACAAAGCCCCGGACACTGGGGCTCAGGGGAGCTCACTGGCTTGGCGGTGCACCATGCCTCTTGTCACGCCTCGATGCCAAGAACGTGACACATCCTGACTCCACAAGGAGAGGACACTGGCAGCCTCAGGTCTGGAGTCCCCGGCCCCGGTCCCGTCTCCTCCTTGGGTTGACCTGATCTGTGTCCTTTCCTGTGATAAACCATGGCTATGAGTAGAGCAGCTTTCAGTGGACACCAAATCTTTCTAGCAAGTTAGGAAACCTCAGGAGTTTGGGGAAATCCCCCCAAGCTTGCAGTCCGTGTCAGAAGTGCAGGTAATGGTCACCTGCATGAGACCGGGTCCCCTAAACTTTGCAGTTTGCCTAGCTCTGGGTAGACCCTTCCATCCCGGAGGGGTAACCCTGGGGTCCCGCAGGCCCAGCATCCACTGCAGGCCCCAGGCGCTGACCTGCTTGGCTGGGTCTGACTGTGCTGGCTGTCCTCAGCTCTCCCACCCCAAGAAGGGCTCGAGAACCGAGGGTAGCTGAGCAACCGCTTTCACATTCCGGGTCCTTTGCAGTTAATTGTTATGGCTTTGAGTTTCCTATCAAATGTGAGTTAGAAAGTCAGCTGCACTGGTTGACCACCTCAAAAATGCAAATTGGTGTAATTTCAGTCAATACATGCGCACTGAGCATTAAAAATGCAAATTTCCTGCTGTGCAGAGAGCAAGAAAGAGCAGCACCTTGTTTAGGAACAAAACTCAGGACGGCGGGAGAACTTTTCCACTTCCCCAGATGGACACTGGGTCCTTCTCTGGGACAGAGGATGAGGGTGTGGCCACAGCTCTAGGTAAGGGACCTCAGAGGCATCTCGTGGCCCCAGCTCAGTCTGCAGTGTTGTTAAAAAACAAACAAACAAACAATAAAACCAAACAGACCCTGGCACTGTGGCCAGCCAAGCAAGCCAGCCCTGCAGCCCCTTTAAATCAGAAGGAAAGATAATCGCTTCCTCACCCTAATTTGCTTTCTTGATTCTCTTCCACTTTCCTTTCCTTTCCTTTCTCATCTGAGCCCACAGTGAGAAGAACCACTGTACTGGGTGGGGCCTTCAACTCCCACATGGGAGCAGAAGTGAGAGAAGACCTTTGGGAAGGCTCTGGAAGCCACACCACCAAGGTGCACCTGGCCCAGGCTGGGGGAGAACTTGGAAGTCCAGGCCCAGACCTGTCCACACCTGGGTTGTGCTAAGGGCAGGTGCACATCTGTGCCTTCCGAGGCAGCACACCAAACCTAGGTCCTGAGTTTGGATCTGTGTGGGTTACAAAGCTTACGAGGACCTGGAGGTAACACTGATGTTTCCTAACCAGCTTGTGTTTCCAGAAAGGTGCTCTCCACTTTCCCGGCCCAGTATAAACCCCTGCCCTCAACACTACCACCAAGTGGTCTCCCTGCACCAAAAGCCTGTTTTGCAGCATAGTCCAGCTGATGCATGTCAACATGTGAATGTCTGACCTTGTCCACCTGCGTCTCAGCTCCAGTGGGCAGGTGCCAACTCTGCTTTTGCTTCAACATATGCCTTGCAGAAAATGTGTTGCAATGAATGAATGAATGATACCCATCTCCTAATCTGTTCAGAAACTCAGAATAATGAGTTATAGATTCCAAGGTCTATTGTGACCTTTTACCTAGACAGGACGTCCATGCGCAGCACACCCGTGGGATGGGCCCCCTGAGCTCCTGCAGGGACAGGGCACTGGGTGTCTGAGCCAGCTGTCTGTGGTGTGAAGGAAATCACTACAGATTTAGAGGCTTAAGCCACACCCATTCATTATCTCACAGTTGCTGGGGGTCAGGAGCCAGGCTGGGTCCTTCAAGTGAGTCTCACAGAGTCCATCAAGGTGTCAGCAGGGGCTGAGGTCTCATCTGAGCTCAGGGTCCTCTTCCAAGCTCCAAGAGTTGCTGTCAGAATCAAGTTCCTTGCAGCTGTGGAGCTCATGGTGGCTTCCTTCCTCAAGGCCAGCAGAAGAGAGAGTCTGGGACTCTGGCTCAGAAGGGCCCTCACCTGATTAGGGCAGGCCCACCCAGGGGAACAGCCTTTTGGAGGAACTCAACATCAGCTGATTAGGGACTTTAAGAATGCTTACAAAAGTCCTGCCCCTTTGCCATAGGCTATTGGCTTGGAGCAAATCACAGAGCCAACCTTATGTGAGGGTGGACATGCCCACAGGGCCATCTGAGAACTCTGCCAGCTGCAGCGTCCACAAGGCAGCCCATCCCCAGCCTCCTGTGACTCGAGGGTGACTCCTTCCCATGGGGTGAACCCCACATCATCCTTGGCCAGGCAACCTGGCCTGGACCCTCCTCCACCCCTAACACTAGCCGCCCCGGGACTCCCCCACACAGTTCTCTGCACTCAGCTCTGTGCAGCTCCCCCACGGCACCCACTCAACCCAGGCTGCCTTTCTGCCTGGAAGGCCCCTCCTCCTCCCCCAGGGCCTTGCTTCCTCATTTCCTCCCCACTCCACATCCCAAAGCAAATCCATCCCAAATGTAGCTCCCTTCCTCCACTCCCATTGTGACCACGAGCAGCCTTTTCTTCTCCAGACTCAGACTTTAGACTGTTCCTTGACCCAGCCTTTCTTTCAGAACCTGTATTTTTGCTGCGTGGCTCACATCTAGCCCTTCTCCTTCTTCCCAAAGCAGCGTCCTGGTCAGCCTGGCCCCATGGCCTTAGCAAACGGACCCACCCATCGCTATCCTGCACCTGGCCCTGGGGGCTGTCTGGCAGGACTTTCTGGTCAGTTCCTGTATATCTGGGGAGGCCGGGAAGGACAAGCAACCCTTGCTCACCTCAAGAGGAGGAAGGTCCGTGCTGGGCCGTGTGCTCATGCTGCTTATCCGGAATCATCTTGCCTCCCAGGGTGGATACTGTTTCTCATTTTAGGGATGAGCAAACTCAGGCTGTGAGAAGACCTGCCTGGGTCTCAGCGCTGCAAGATGAAATACGAGATGCCTCGTGTCATTTAAATTTCAGATGAATGAATGAATGGTACTCGTCTCCTAATCTGTCCAGAAACTCAGAGTAATGGGTTCTAGATTCCAAGGTCCAGTCTGCCCTTTTTACCTAGACAGGAAGTCTAGTGCCCATCACTCCAGCCCGGGCTAAGTGAGGGACCTGGAGGAGCTGCACGGATCTGAGAGCAGAGGACTGTGGGGGGGAGTCCCGGAGAGCAAGTGTCAGGGGTGGCAGAGGGGAATAAATATAAACGTAAGCTTAAATGTACCTCAAATATAGCATGGGCTATACTTACACTAACAGATGCTCGTTTATCTGCGATTCACATGGAACTGGGTATCTGTCTCTTTATCTGCTAAATCCAGCCACTCTACCTGGGTCACACAGCTAGTAACTAACACAGGAAAAGGAAGCGGAGTGTACCTCTGATGCCGGACATCAGGCTCTCATCCTCTGGTTTGCTATCTGCCTGGGGATAGGGACCTGTCACACCTCTCATTCTGCCTCGCTCCACTGGTGAGCAGGGCCTCCAGCAGCAGCCCTGGGCAGCCTGGTGGCAAACTCTGAATGCCTGTGCATGAGTCGGAGGAGACAGCGGGTCCTTGCTGTTACAGGGATGTTGTCCACACTGGCTCTCGCTCTGTAGTGCAGGCTCAGTTCCCTGCAGAGGCTGCCGCCTCTGGTCCCTTTTAGAAGGCCTCACCCCCACGCCTGAAGACCTTGTCCTCTGCCTTTGCTATTTATCAATGCAGAGCAGGTCTGGTACATGAAACCCTCAAATTAAAAGTTATGCGGGGTAGTGATTCCAGTGATCCATCTGCGCTGGAAGTGGGGCGACTTTTCCTCCTTTGCAGGTCACCGCCCATATTAAAGTGTCATATGTAAATGATTAAGCAGATGAACAGTTGTATTTCCTCCGGCAGCTGACAATTCTACAAAATGGAGAGATTTTAATTTAAAGGGGCACAATAAAGAAAACCCTTCTGGATGCTGGGAATCTCAGGAAGGAGGCTCTGAGGGATCCCCGGGAGCCTGTTGCTCAGAAGATGAGGAAGCCTCTGTGCTTGGCTGGGGACTGATTCTGGCCTTGGGTAACTTGTTTCTAGAGCGCCCATGCCAAGAGTCTCCTGGCTTGGGACAGCCGGCCAGTCCCCTGCACTGGAACATCTCAAACTCTGTGCTTAGAGGTTGGAGACAAAGAGCTGCTCTGTTTGTCTGTTTTTCAGTCAGTTTTGGACTGTTTTTATGTCTTTGTGGGTGGTGAGAAGGTCTGGGCTTTACATTTGTAGTTGAGACACCTGTCAGAGCTCAGCTGTCCCCCCAGCACAGCCCTGGGCTCCTCTGTGGGGTCACTCGCCCTCTGTTCCCACGGAGGAAGCCCCAGATGGAGCTGCTCCCAGCTGTATCCCAGCCGAATGGGCTGCTGCGGTACCCCAGCAGCCTGCAGTTTGGCTGTACCTGGGTCCCTGCAGCCCTGCACCTGGGGCTGCTGGCAAAGGTGAGGTGGAGGCTGCTGCTCCCCCAGGAGCTGTCCAGGCCAGCCTTTCCATGTCCTGTTCCCTGTCCATCCGCTGCCCTCACCCTGAGACTTGTTGAGCAAACTGTGTCTGGCTGCTGCACTCCACACCTGGCCTGCCCTTCCTTGTCTTGTGCACTGCAAGCCTACTCACAGAAAAGAAAAAATTCTGATACAGAGTCTCTGCCAATCCTCATGGTGTAAATGCTCCCAGCTGGGCCAATTTAAGCCATATCTGTGTAACAACCTATTCACAAAATTCCTGAACACCGAACAGTCGGCTCTAGTGTGCCTGCCACACCGGCTCCTGACCACAACAGCACGTACCGCAGGTTGCCCACATCAAGGAGCTGGTTGCTGGGCTTGTGTCTCTTTTGTCTCTTCTGGACACTTCCTTCCACAGGGCAGGGCAGGAACCACATGCTGCATCGTCTTGCATCTACAGGACCAGGCTCTTCACACTCAGCAAACATTGCCCACCTTGGGGATGCGTGCTGGGACTGCCATCCCCAGGCCCCAGGGCTCACCTCGCCCACCTGCCCCCTTCCAGCTTCCACCTCCTCCTGTGTGCCCCAGCAGCATAGAACCTGTAGCTTCCACTTGCCTGCACCCAGCCCTCCGCCTGGCCCCAGTTTCCAGCTGCCTCAGCACAGGTGTTCCGTCTCTTGCTCCAGGAATCTCTCCCTGGCCAGCCACCTCTTGGCCAGGTTAAGGACCCCCCCAAGCCCTGCACAGGTCTCAGCATGTTCTCGCACTTCATGTAATAATTATCTGTCATGTTCCCTCTGCATGAGTGGCAAGTCTGAGGTCTCATTTAGACTTCAAGACATGCACCAAGAAGCACAGTGCCTAGAACACAAGGGTCTAGGGAACCTTGACCGAATGAAAGAATGGAATCTGCCCAGGCTGCAAACACGGCTTCAGGTCAGCAGGGGCCCATTGGTGGAAAACCCCAGAAGCTGCTTGATCCCAGCTCCTTGGGGTCAGGCACTGTCCTTCTGTTCCCTCTTGGATCCACCTGGGCAGGCCCAGGAGACACTGACCGCATGCTCAGCTCCATAGGCCATGGTAGGTGCTTAATAAAAGTATAACTGGGGAATGGATGTAGGTGGCTCCCGGAACACAGTGTCATTCATTCGCTCATTACAGACCCCATCACTGTTGAGCGGAGGGAGGCGCAGGTTTGCTCCGAGTTTGCAGCTCCTCCTGTCAGAGAACCTTTGGAATGAAGGCATCGACATTAATTGCGATAGATCCTCTGAAAAGCCTTCCTGTCTGTAATTTGGACAAATTGCCCCGCATCCTCTTGCTGCGTGTCTGTGTGTGATGTGCCTCAGGGAGGTATTGATTTATTTTTGGTTGTAAGTGAGAGTTAATACCGCGTTGGCGGCTGCTCCCTGTAGATGTGGGAACACGGCCTTCTCCTGGAGGCAACAGAGATATTTCAAGCACAGAGCCTTCCTCTCCAGGGGGACTCGGGTGCTCTGCGAGAGCAGGAAAGAGCCTGGATGGAGCTGCAGCCCAGACTTGTCTGTCACTCCTTGGGAGGCATGAGACAGGCGGTGGAGATGCCACTCACTGCAGAGGACCAAGGGCTGCAAAACTTTAAAGATACCCCAGTCCCCAGTCTCTGCTGCCCAGTGCAGGCCTGGAGCCACCTCAGAGTGAGCCACGTGAAGGCAAATGCAGGTGGCACCGGGTGTTCACCCGGACGTGGGTTCTGGAGTCAGACACATCCAGGTTCCAGCCTCCACTCTGAACATAGCAGCTGTGTGGCCTGGGCTGAGTTAGTGAGGGCCTCTGGGTTTCAATTTGCAAGAAACGGCATGGGAGTTGGGAGTTAGGAGTGGGGGGATGTTACCTGCCCAGGTAAGCATGGTGTTTGTACAGTGTCCCTCCCTGTGAGAGCCATGGCCTCCCACTCTGTGGGTTCCTGCGAGTGTCCATTAGCTGCCCCATTTCACTCTGGCAGCTGTAGGCTGGCTCACAGGGAAGCCTCCCCAATTTCTCACTTGTAGTTCTCTCCTGTAGAATGTGCCAGAAAGTAACACCCTGAGTTAGTGAGGAACTGGCTGGAATAGCCCAGGCTCTATTCCAGCCCCACCACCCCCCAGAAACAGATGTCCTTTAGCTCAGTGGGGCCTGTGGCCCCAAGGTATGAAACCCAGGACGGGCTACTTTCCAGGGTCCTTCAGCTGAGGTGCAGGTGGGGCCAGAGCAACAAGGCTCCTGCCAGGCTGGGCAGCTTTCCTGAGCCTTGGGGAACCAGCTCGCCATGAACTCTCAGCTCTGCTGCCTCTTGCTGCCCATATATGAGGCGTTGAGCTGCTTCGTGTAGTCTGTGTGAATGTCTGTCTCACCGCCCTCAGACAGGTCGGTAACCAGCGCACAGGGAATCCCGTTCACAGCCGCCGCTCCCCTGCCGCAGGGAGGAGGTGTCACCAAATCAGGATCTGCCGGAGTCCCTCTCTGGCTGTGATACGGACCTTGGGGATGAGCACTGTGGGGGGTGCTTCTACGGGTGCGGTGGCCCTTGTCCCCTTCCTCCTGATTTCCTGCTCCCCCTTCCCATGAGCCGTGGCCGTGCATCTGCCGGCAGCTGGACACTGGGCAGAAGCAATGGATTCCACCTCCAGGCCTGGCCAACCAAACCCTCTCAGAGGATGCCCCCATGGGCTTTCCTGTTTCGGTGGCAGGGATGGAGATGGCCCTCTGGGTGACCTTGGGAAGAGCCACACGTGGAAAGAGTGTGGGCCCATGGATCAATGTCGTGGAAAACCCTGGAACAGTAGTAACTCCTAGACAGGACCAGACACAAGCAGAAAACAAACTCTATCCTGTCGAGTCCCTGTGATTTGGGGTTAAACTGAGGAAAGCTGGCACAGGGAGCAGATGGCAATCCTGGCCCACCTATGTCAATCTCGCCAGCCCACGCAGAGGATGAGAAGAGGGAAGATCCCACAGAGAGAAGGCAAGTGAGAGGGAGAGCCGCGGCTGTGGGGTTTGGGTTCAAGGAGGTTTGGCCCCTATCAGGGACCGGCTGCACCCCAGACCACCAGGCACTCTGGCAGGTGGATTTTCTCTGTCTTTTTTTTTTTTTTTAAGGGAGATTGGCTTGGTTTTCTGCCTTGTGGGTGCACCTTGTCGCAGGGATGTGGTGAGAATTTGTTGTGATGGTGGACATGAAACTCACAGCACTGTGAGTAATTGGTTCTTATGGACATTCACTCCCTTTCCCTGTCTTTTCCCACCGCCCAGCATTCATGCAAGTGAGAGTGACAGAAGGATGCTCACTCATTGCATCCAGCCTGGCTCCCTGGGCAAAGGCACTGCAGGAGGGCATCTCTGCCAGGACTGGGCTGAAAGGCTCTCCTGCAGGATGCATGGGCCAGGGCCACTCACAGAATCTGGAGGAGCCATTACAGCTATGGTCTCTGTAGAAATAGGGGGTGTGGGGGCAAAGCTGAGGAGAGGGCGTGGGGAGGAAATCAAACCAGATGACCACGTATGTGTGTCCCTTGGAACAGGGCCAGTGGAAGCAGAGTCCGCTTTGGAGTCAGGAAGCACTGGTTTGCTGCTCACCTGCCTGGGACTCACCTGGAAATCTTGTTGGAATGCATACTCATGAGTTCCTGCCACAACAGATTCTAACTCCATGGGTCTGGTAAGGGTTCAGACATGTCTGTTGAGGCCCAGGCTGAAGCTCGCTTGTAAGAGCAGTTGTGGCAGCCCCCAGGTGGTGCTGGGTCAGCTACCCCGCTTGGAGCAGCTGGATGAAGTGGGGGTGTCAGCTCTTTGTTCCTGGGGCTCATGGAAGATGGGACACCCCCGGGCAGTGTTAGTCAGTCATCCCTGTAGGGTGACCATCATCTGGTGACGTGTTGCCCCGGCACCTGCTCAGTTTGGCATATGTGTCAGATTTTTCATTTTCTCAACAAGTTTATTGTGAACACTCATATTAATATAAGCAGGACATGGTCTGGTAGACTCCACCTTGGTTCCCGGCTTCGGCAATGATCTTGCCCACTGGTGAATGATTCATGTACAGCGAGCAGTTTTTAATTTAACCTGTGGTTCGAGACCACTGGCAAGGATCAGTTAAGCTTGTTTTCAGCTCTTTCCAGACCCAACAGCCACCCCTTCCTATCCAGGACTATACCTGGGCACCACAGAGGAAGCTACTCAGGCATCAATCCAGGGAGAACTACCTCCTTCTGGCCCCGAGCAAGAGGGCAGAAATGTCCCACGTTACTGCCCCCGCCCACTGTGGCCAACACTTGGTGGACAACTGTGCTGTGGCCCATGCCACACCCGAAAGATGTCAAAGCCACCAGATTCCAGTCGTGGGATCCGTGGGACATTACAGGGCAAAGGTGTGAAATGCAATGAAGAAATAGAGGCTGGGTGACCCTAAACACAGACAGGGAGCTGCCACGCACTCTTGCTACAGGTGATCATTGCTGTTTTGTGGGATGAACATACAATGAGTCATTTATTTTCTCACTTGCTAATGCCTTTAAAATTTTGTAATAAACCCGTTTGATAGCCATGAGCTAAAATCATGGAAGTACACGTTTCATGAAAAAGCACAGAACTTCCATCGGCCATTCATATTGACGACGAAGCTGCAGCTTGCACAAAATACGTACTGGCATTGCCCTGACCCCAGAAAAGCCAAAGGATCATCATCTGCTAAAGAAACGGCTGCATCTACTTCCAAAGACGGTGGTCGAAGGCTTTGTCGAAGACAAGGGCATGCAGCATGTGGCACCAGAAGGTCCGAGCATGGTTTTTCATTGAGATCAAATGCTGCTCTTCTATGCTCAGCTCACACTTGGCAGCCAAGCTTCCCTGTGCATGTCTGTAAAGTCAAGCAGTTAACTGTTCAAGTGCCAGCACCACCAGCAGAAGAAAAACTCAGCAAACAGTCACTGAAGCCAGTTTCAAATGACACCATCTGATACTTCATGTAGGAAGTCACTGAATTCCAGCAATGGGCCCATGTTTTTCAATCCCGTTTGTGAACTAAAAAAGCAACTTTTAGAATTTCATTCTGGCCTGCAGTTCCAGCATTTTGGGAGGCTGAGGAAGGCAGATCACCTGAAGTCAGGAGTTCAAGACCAGTCTGGCCAACATGGTGAAACCCCATCTCTACTAAAAATGCAAACGTTAGCTGGGTGTGGTGGTGCACGCCTGTAGCCCCAGCTAGTCGGGAGGCTGAGGCACGAGAATTACTTGAACCTGGGAGGCGGAGGTTGCAGTGAGCTGAGATTGGGCCATTGCACTCCAGCCTGGGCGACAGAGTGAGAATCTGTCTCAAAAAGAAAAAAAAAAAGAAAAAAAAAGAATTTCATTCTCTCTGAGGGGAGACATTTGAGACTCTGATGAGGACTACTGCAAATTCAGTGAAAAGGTTCCACACGGAGGCCAGGAGCAGTAGCTCACGCCTGTAACCCCAGCACATTGGGAGGCTGAGGCAGGCAGAATCGCCTGAAGTCAGGAATTTGAGACCAGCCTGACCAACATGGTGAAACCCCGTCTCTACTGAAAATACAAAAATTAGCTGGGTGTGGCAGCAGGCACCTGTAATCCCAGCTACTCGGGAGGCTGAGGCAGGAGAATTGCTTGGATGTGGGAGGCGGAGGTTGCAGAGAGCCAAGATCACGCCATTGCACTCCAGCCTGGGCGACAAGAGCAAAACTCCATCTCAAACAAACAAACAAAAGGCTGAATACGAAATTCCTTGTTTCATTGTGGTGATCACATGTGGACATACCAGATAACAGTTTCTGGGTAGAAGTGATATTCTTATTATATGAAGATACCTATGGAGCAAATAGGAGCCACGAATGGATTGCAGGACACCTTCATTCAAACTTGTGTCCAACCAGTTGAGATAATCTAACAATCAAACAATATAAGTTGTAGTCGCACAAACTTACAAATATTTATATGCATACAGCTGGAGTAGCTGAATTACAATACTTTGTGACAAAGCTGATTTTGTCTTTTTTTTTTTTGAGACAGAGTTTTACTCTTGTCCCCTAGGCTGGAGTGCAGTGGTGCAATCTCATCTCACTGCAACCTCCGCCTCCTGGGTTCAAGTGATACTCCTGTGTCAGCTTCCCAAGTAGCTGGGATTACAGGCGTGCACTACACCTGGCTAATTTTTGTAATTTTAGTAGAGACAGAGTTTCACCATGCTGGCCAGGCTGGTGTCGAACTCCTGACCTCAGTGTATCTGGCCGCCTTGGCCTCCCAAAGTGCTGGGATTACAGGTGTGAACCACCGCACCTGGCCACAAAGTTGATTTTTAATTTTAAAAAGATCTCAGTGTGCGGCTATGCCCTCTCCCTGTGCACATCATGAGGAAGATACTACAAACTGAGCCTGTAGAAAGCTGCCTTGTAAGTTAGGGTCCTACACTGCAGTGAGACTTTTTGTAAACGAGTCCTCTAAATTTTGGTTGCACCAAATAATTTAATGAATTCAATGAATAGAGCAATGACAACAATAAATTTCAGGGTTTTTTTTTTTTTTTTTTTTTTAGACAGGGTCTTTTTCTGCCACTCAGGGTGGAGTGCAGTGGCACAGTCACGGTTCACTGCAGCCTCAACCTCCTGGGTCCAATCAAACCTTCTACTTCAGCCTCCTACGTAGCTGGAACTACAGGTATGTTCCAGTTAATTTTTGTATTTTTTCATAGAGACAGAGTCATAGTCTGTTGCCCAGACTGATCTCAAACTCCTGGGCTCAGATGATCCTCCTGCTTTGCCTCCCAAAGTGCTAGGAGTACAGGCATGAGCCATCTTGCCTGGCCTCAAACTTCAGTTTTTAAAGCTTCTAGAAAATTGCAATTGTTGAAGACAAAGCTTGCAAACAGGAAGACATTAAATATACCCCTTACAAGTGAGGGAGGGATGAGATAAATTAAACAATGAGTGTCCTGACAGCATATAAGATTAAATTTTGAAATTATATAATTTTGCTTCAGAATATCTCAACGTGTGGAAGGCATCTTTTAATGAAGCCCTATTTTTAATTAAACTCATTTATAAACTGTACCAAAATGAGACAAAATTAAAAGATGTACAAGTTTGCTGTAATCTAAAATTTGAGAAACATTGAAGAGAAACTTATAAACAACTCCAAAATTGACAACTTATTTAATGAATTTTCTCTTGTAAAGGTATCTGAATGGAGCCAAAAAGCCAACATCTGGAAATGTATTTGGGTGAAATATTTTCACTTTTCAGTGTGAGAAAAAAAAAAAAAAAAACAGTGAGCAGAATTTACTTTGAGCTCACCAGGTACCTCTGCACCTGCAGAAAGAAAATTGTCTTAATTAAAATGGTTACGGTCTAACAGAGAGGAGTCAGTTTCAGGTGTCGACAATTTCTAGTGTACTAACCAAAAAAGAAAAAAGAAAAAAAAAAAAGCAACTTTGAAGAAGGGCATAGAAATTTGAAGAAAATATTTTTAAAATGTTAGAACTCTACTGAAAAGAAACTCCTTTAGAAAAATTTCAATTGGATTCACCAATATATTGAAACGAATTTACCAGTCTCTCTACATATTTATATATAATATATATTATATGTTATACATGAATTAAATATATATCTAATAAATTAATTAAATATATAACATAGTTATATTTATTAAATATAATAAATAAATATATATATAATTGAATAATAAATATATTACATTTGTACAAGAGTAATTATGGCAGGCCAGGCATGGTAACTCATGCTTGTAATCCCAACAGTTTGGGAGGCCAAGGCAGGTGGATCATCTAAAGTCACGAGTTCAAAACCAGCCTGGCCAAAATGGTGAAACCCCATCTCCACTAAAAATATAAAAAATTATCTGGGTGGGGTGGCGGGAGCCTGTAATCCCAGCTACTTGGGAGGCTGAGGCAGGAGAATCACTTCAACCCAGGAGACGGAGGTTGCAGTGAACCGAGATTGCACCATTGCACTCCAGCCTGGGCAACAAGAGTGACACTCCACCTAAAAACAAAGCAAACAAACAAAAAATAGAGTAATAATGGCAAAATCATGATTACTTTTGTACCAATTTAATATATATTTTTATAAATTTATACAATAGTATATATTCTGTTTATATTATATAATACACATGTTACATATTTAATTAAATAATAGTATATATAATATGTATTTTATATAAATAAATATATATCATATATTTATTATATAATATATAATATGTATATTATATATAATATGTATTTTATATATAAATATATATTCATTTATTTTCAGTAGCTCCTTCCCTCTATAAAGTGTCCTCATTTGGAGAACACTTGGACACAAGGTGGGGAACATCACACACTGGGGCCTGTTGTGGGGTGGGGGAAAGGGGGAGGGATAGTGTTAGGAGAAATACCTAATATGATAACAAAAAAATAAAAATAAAAATATCATAAAAACAAAAAAAAACATGTCCTCATTTGGATGGCAGATTGAATAACTTCCTATGGATTATCTAAGTGTGTCTAGAACAGAGGTTTTCAAATTTTAGGTTTTCCAGCATGGTTTATTTCATTCTGACACATGTGGTCTAAGACCTTTTTTAAAAACCGAGGTATAATTGAGAACACAGTAAGTGTACCCTCCAGTAAGTTCTGATCTACGTATACATCCAGGTGACCAGCACCCACTCAAGATAAGGTAAGTTCCCTTCACTCTAAAAAGTGGTTTTGTGCCCCTTTTGCAGCTAGTCCTGCCTCCAGAGGTCACCACCCTTCTGATTTCTGTGGCTGTAGACTATGTTTGCCTGTTGAGAGCTACACTCTGAGAAGTTCGGGTCTCCGGTCTTTGCAGGCCCTGGGATAGAAAGTACAGGTTGTCTTGGACAGGCCCTAATTCTGCCCTATTTATTGCAGGGTTCTGTGGGTGTCGCGGGGGCTGGGGGCCCCTTAACAGAGACCCCAGAGGCCTGGAGGGCCACCTTTGGATAGCACAGCAGAAAGTGTGCTGCTCCAGAGTGGGGAGATCACAGGCAGGGGGTCACAGGGGCTGGCCTCCCAGGGACTCAGCCTCCCTGGCCTGACACTGACCTGAGACCCAGCCCTGCCCCTGCCCCTACCCTTCCCAAGTCAGACCTCAGCACCCCCAGCCCCTCCATCCCAGGCTGACCTGGTTGTTGTTGCTCCTCAAGACTCTGTGTGACTCATTCCACCTCACAGGTGTGGCTTCTGCTGTGGGCACGCGGCAAGCCTTGGCGGGATGAGGAAAGATGCTCAGTGTTGATCCTTCCCTTTAGAGACTGAGAAGTTTGAGGGTCCTTTCAAGAGAGGAAGGTTTGGGTATCAGAGCACTGAAGGTGCCCGAGTCTCCATCCTGGGCCAGGGAGGACCAGGCAGCACTTTGGCCAGAGCAGCGGAGCCCAGCCCCTGCCCAGCCCCTGAATGAATGCGTTGGTGTCTACCTTCCTACCCCACAGGCTCGGTTCCTGCAATGTAGAGGTTGAGATCCAGGTGAGGACAGCAGCACCGAGGCTCAAGCTGGTACAGACCAAGGCTGGGGTGAGAAATTCAACACACACCGAGCTGTGATGGGAGTACCAGAAAAGAAATCAGGCCTTGTGGTAGGGCTTCTAGCCTCAGCAGGACTTGTCACGAGTTCAAGGGCAGCGGTCAGTGTGTCTGCAATGAAGGGGGGTCTCTAGCCTCAGTGGTGCCTGTCATGAGTTCAAGGGTGGTCGGTGCGTCCACTGTGAGTGCTAACCATGACAAGGACCCCAGTCAGGGCAAGCGCCAACTCTGGGGGAGCAGCAAGTTGGAGGCGAGGGAAGAGATCACAACCCCGCCAGATACTAAGGTGTGGAGGAAACAGCTGCAGGTGACACCCCATAGTGGAAACTCAGGAGGATGTGGGTCTGGGCCCTGACTCACCACAGAGCAGCTGTGAGCATCCTTTGGGCAAGTGGCTCACACTCTCAAATGACAGCCCAGCCCAGGCCACCGAAAGACACCAGGAGTGGATAAGGTGGTTGGCACAGGGCTGAGGATACAGTGAGCACTCAGTCAACAAGAGTGAGGGTGGAAATGGTAAAGAATAGGGTTCCACTAGTGTGGGATTCGGTCTCCATGGAGGAACTGAGATGACGCGACCTTATAGTCTCATCTGACAAGGTGTCCTTCTCTCCCCTTCCAGTCTACCAGGTAACCTACCTGCCTACCAGGTGCCCTCGCTGTATCAGAGGTAACCTACCTGCCTACCAGGTGCCCTCGCTGTATCAGAGGTAACCTACCTGCCTACCAGGTGCCCTCGCTGTATCAGAGGTATCCTACTTGCCTACCAGGTGCCCTCGCTGTATCAGAGGTATCCTACCTGCCTACCAGGTGCCCTAGCTGTATCAGAGGTATCCTACCTGCCTACCAGGTGCCCTCGTTGTATCAGAGATTTCCTATATGTCTACTAGGTGTCCTAGCTGTACTTGTCTACCAGGTGTCCCACCTGTCTGCTCAAGCTCCCTGCAATCTTCCTTTTTTAGACTGTGTGCACCCCATTGTCTGGAATTCTGTCTTCTCCCTGAAAACTCTTCTCCCTTCCTACTCCAGGAGGGCTCCATGCATTCCCCAAAGACATGCCACATATGTCCCACCCATCTGGGGCCCTCAGCTCAGGTCTACCCCCTCGATGACACACCAGCGTCTCTATTGTGTGCACGGGTCTTAACACCTAACACAACCCAAAACCTGCACAGGAGGCGAGCCTCGGAGCCTGGCAGCTGACAGCTATGTGAGTCAGCAGCTATCCTTCACCGTAATTAGTTACTAATGACAGGACGATTACGAGTGCCTGGGAAACGTCGTGTCACACACGGAATGTAAGACACCCTACATGGTAAGCCTCACTCTACCCACTGGATAGGTGATAGAGCTGAAGCTTGGATAAGTTAGGCCACTTGTACCTGTGAGAAAGCGCTGGGTCCCGACTCTGAGGCTGGCTGCCCCGTTGCTCCACCCCGCCTCCCCCCTGGAGGGGTGGGTGCGCCCAACCTGCCTGTGCCCCCTCTTTGACTAGACCTCAAGGCCACCTGTGCCCACTTCCAGAGGCCCCTATGCAGCAGGCCTGGCCTGTTAGGAAGTTCCCAAGAGGTTCTGACACGAGGCCTACAGGGGCCCCCAGACAGTGGGGCCAGTGTTCTCTATAGCCCCTGTACCCTCAGGGTGCACTCCCAGGGTTGACACTCTGTTACCCTGAGGGGGGCAGGAGGCCTCTGAGACCCTCCCCTGGACCCGGCAGCGCCACTCCTACCCCTGCCTCTGCGCATCGGGAGAGATGAGGCGCCCAATGTGTCTTGCCAGGAATCAGCCTGGCTTGCATCTGCGCTCCACACTGCCAGCGCTGCGGGGGTTATTTTTACCTGCGATCGCTTGTTGAACGTGTCTGATAATGTATTTATAACGACCCGAGTAACTCAGCTAGTAGCAACCGCCCTGAGTGACAAGGAAAATGGTTAGAAATTGTTCCCTGTAAAAATAATGAGCTCCGCTGAAATGAGCCAATCAAAACAGCCTCTGAGTGGCTCCCGCACAGCCAGGTGTAGGGTGTGGAGGGAGGGCGGGTGCCAGCTGGCAGGGCTGCCTGGTCTGCTCTTGGTACAATTTATGGGGCAGGATCTGGGTGGCCAGGGGATCCCTGTCCATTCCTCAGGCCCTGCCAGCTGTCTGTCCCCGGGCACCGCACTGGGGAAGCCCAGCTATGATAGGGTGGCCCAGAGGATGATGCAAGCGGTTTGCACCATCCCCTGAGGAATGACCCAAGTCCGTGTCTACACAGCCGCAGGAGCCTGAGTCCCGAGGCCAGCCCACGTGAGGGTCCCCCAGCCGCCTGCCCACAGGCCCCGAGCTCTCAGTCCCTTCCAACCCACGCAATATGAACTGTCCCTTTCAGCCCTTATCCACCACTCTGGAATGTCCCCTTTCTGCCCTCCCCATTGCTCCATCTGCCAGGAACATTCCAGCATCTCCCTCTCCCAGCTCACCTTGTCTCTTCCCCCAGACTCATTTCAAACAGCACCCGCCTCCGCAGGGACCCTCACTGCCCAGCTGAGAACAGGCCTTTGCTCTGAGTCCTGCGGAGCCACAGGAGGGTGCCGTCTGAACTCAGGGCTGGGCTGGGTCTCTGGACACCCGTCTGCTTGTCTGTTTGCTCTGCTAGAATGGGGACCTCCTGGGGCCTGAGGCCACTCCTTCCTGTCCCAGGTAACTGAATTGTGTGAGGTTGAGAACAGGAGCCTGAACCTGAGCATCAGAGGAATGAACAGCAAAAGAGCAGGAGTTTGCACAATTGCCTAATAGAATCTAGGGGACACTTCGTTCCAAATCACAGATGGCCTGTTCTCCAGCACAGATCCTTATCTGCCTCATCCTGTCTCCTCCTCACCCTGGTTCTCAGTGGCCAGCTCCACAGATTTACCCTCTAACTATATCTTTGTGTCTTCCTTGTCCCCACTTCCACCTCCTTGATGAGCTCAGGGCTCATCAGCTCTTGCATTGGCCCAGTCTGTGGGTGGCCAACTGGTCTCCCTGCCTCTCTTCAAAGCTTTCTTCCTTGGGGTCCAGTCGGACTCTGCTGCTGCTCTGTGTCTCACTCCTCCATGGCTCCCCCGTGCCTGGACAGTGGAGGCTGAGCTCAGTCCCCGTGGTCACACTGCCTCTCCCCTGTAGCCTAGGAAGTCCTCAGTCCCAGCCGCGGACCTGACACACTCCTATGAGTCACGCAGTTTCTCACTCAGGAGGCTTAACTCGCATTGTCCCTTTCCCCCCATGCCTGCCCTCCCGAGCCACCCTTAGGGCCCTCCATCCTGCCTAGAGCCTGGTCACTCCTGGAGACCCTGCCCCTCTGCCACACCCGAGCCAGACAGACACTCTTGTCTGCATGCCCGGCGGGGTGTGCGTTTTAAACGCGGGAATGCATGTCACTGTCTTTGCACCTCCTGTGGCGCACCTGGATCCTCTCTTCATGGGGCTTGCCCGTGAGCTTATGGAGTGGGGCAGAGGACCGTGTTCCCTCTCTTCTGAACCCACTCTTACAGGCGCCCTGCATTCCACAGGCCAGGGCTGAGCTCACACTGGAAGTAAAAATTGGTCCTGCAGAGTCAGAGTCAGAATGGCAAGGGCTTGTTTTAAGCCTTGTTAAGTGATTGCGGGCACCTGCTCCCCATGTGCACATGGCCTGACCTCATCCCCAGGATGGCTTTGTGGGGTTTGGTGGTTACTCTCATTCTGCAGACAGGGAGCACGGTGGGGACAGTGTCAGGCTCAGGTGCAACCAGGCACAAATGTTTCCAGGCCCCACCGTGCCTCTGCCACACCCAAAAGCCCCCACGAGAGTCCCATGGTGGAACTGTTGCAGAAGGGAACTGAGGCAGATGGTCTAGAAACCGAGCCCGTATTGAAAACTAGGGGCTATCGAAAACTAGCCCCTATTGAAAACTAGGAAGGATGTGGTGTTGCAAAACCTGCCAATAAAATGTTTGGGGGCTTTTCTCCTGGGTCCAGGTAATTTGGTGTCTCTGTCAGGGCCCAACCAGTGTAAAGGAAACACATGGTATATGAACAAGGAAAGACTAATTCAAACCAAGGCTCATGCTAACAGGGGACGAGACCAAGCAGGGCTCAGCCTGAGGACAGAGTCCCTGAGCAGAGAGGTCTTCTGAGGCTACAGACTCTGCCCCAGAAGAAGATCAGATGGGCCTAGTGCCAAGGGCTGGACATGAATTCTGAGAGTCCCAGGCTGACTTCAGAATCTAACTATCCTACTGTTTAAGTGGATCCCAAACTTAGTGGAATAAAAGCCTTTTCTCTGCTGCTGCCAAATGGTGAGTGTAAAAGTGATGGTGTCTGTGTCAGCACTTGGTTCAAACTGAGTCGCGGATGAGGCAAATTGGATCGTTATTCATTTTATCGGTTACTTATTTTTAGAGCAATTTAACAATTACATGTAAAGTGCAAAGCACAGACCCGATTTACAGCAAAACTGTGAATTTACTGCTTCCACTTGGGCACCTGACTATTTATGTGCTTCCGTTTAGCATCTTTTTCCCTTCCCTCGGGTGCCTGGGATTAACATCATCTTCCTATCAATTTATAGGAGAATCCCTCAGGAGGATGAAGGTGTAAAGAAGTCGGAATGAAAGCCACTGGCACGTGGACTAGTCCATGTTCTAGAGTCCTGTGGATAACCGGGGCCTGTGTGGATACCATGGAGCCCCACAGTCCTTTGTGGGGCAGGTGGGGCAGGAGGCAGAGGGAGAGACCCTCCTAAGAGAGACCCCAACCTCATCCCTGGACTCTGCAGGCTTCTCTGATGGCAATGGTGTGTCTAGGGGATGGGATCATCGTACAAATGCTTTGAACCCTCAGAAAAGAAAGAGACATCAGTCCAGTAACCCTTGCATCCTCAGGGGAAGCCTTCCTGGTGTGGACTTCCGGATGGGGGTGTGCTCCTGACTGTTTCTGCAAAGCATACCCACCCTGGCAGCCCAGGAACGCCCAGGAATGCCAGGCTTTGCTGAGAGAAGATTCTGACCTTGGTTGTCAAGGCTGCTGTCATGGTGTACCGATCCTACAGAGAGATTAACAGAGAAGGGGAGAGGAGGCGGGGTGGCAAGGAGGGGAGGGAGAGGAGGCAGGAGAGGCACGGGGACGGGTCGCCTCCTACCTGAACTCAGGCCGCAGGCTGCCTGGACTCCATGTCTGTCTTATCATGGACCCCATCGGGTCGGTGCCTGGGTGACCCTGGGGACCATCTCTGTGTCCTTGCTGGAGGGCCACTGTGGCTGGCTTCAGGGAGCCAGGACACATTTGTGTGGAGGAGCGGCAGGGAGACTGCCCATCTCCCACCACCACCACTCCCTTCTAATTGAATGCCGGGGAAATGACAGGTCATTGCCTCCAGTTTTATTTGTTGGGAAAACGCAGGAAAGTGCTACAGATTGTGATCAGGAACAAAGCCGAGGAGATAACAGGAGACCCACCTCGGGCCTGTAGAAAGACAAAACCCTGTCCCTGATTAGACACTGCGGGCAAGGCTGGGAGGGGGCTGCGGGTGGGATGTGGAGTGTCATTTGATTGTCTCTGCTGGCAGCGCTCCCCGGAATTGCCATTTAAATTATTCAGCATGTTTAAGTACCGTTGAACTTGGGGTATTGTCAGCTGCAGCAGGGAGGCCGAGTGTGGGGCCGCCTCAGCCCTGGCAGCTGGATGACGCATATTCTCCTATCGTGGTATTTCTAATGGTGACTCTCTCCCTCTCTGTAGCAGGCACCATCCTCCCTCCTCCTTTAGGAAAAGGGCACCCACGTCTCCTTTGGGGACCCCCACTTCATTCTCTCTCGAGGAGCCTGGGGGCCTTCCTGGTTTCAGCTGATCAGCAATTCCCGTGGCCCTGGCCCCAGGGATCCATGCACAGGTGGGCACGTGGCTTACGTTGGCCCCACTTGAGGGACCTCCCACCACCTTCTGGGAGGGGTGAGACAGACCAGAGCTCAGTCTCTCCCATAGGATGGGCAGGGGAAGACAACAGCCCTGGCCCAAGGGGTTGATAGTCATTAGCACTGGTGAAAGGAGAGTCAGCCTCAGAATGAGACCTGAAAGCAGGAAGAGGCAATCAAGCGCAATCAGATGGAGTGGGGCATGGGTCAAACTGTGGGGCCCAAAATCCATGCCTACCTGGAACCTAGAATGTGAGGTCTTCACAGAGGTCATTAATTAAGACAAGGTCAGCCAGGGGCAGTGGCTCACACCTGTAATCACAGCACTTTGGGAGGCCAAGGCAAAAGAATTGCTTGAGCTCAGGAGATTGAGACCAGCTTGGGCAACATAGTGAGACCTCATCTCTACAAACAATAATAATTTTTAAAAATAGCTAAGGTGGCACACACCTGTAGTCCTAGTTACATGGGAGGCTGAGGTGGGAAGATTGCTTGAGCCTAGGGGGTCGAAGCTGCAGTGAGCCAAGACCTTGCCACTGCACTACAGCCTGGGTAACACAGCAAGACTCTGTCTCCAAAAAAAAAAAAAAAAAATGAGGTCATACTGGAATAGGGTGGCTATACAGGCAATATGACTGGAGTCCTTATGAGAAGAAAAGGAACCTCACAGAGACTCATTGTAAAGATGGCCATGTGAAGAATGAGGCAGAGATGGGAGCAATACAACCACAAGCCAAGGAATAAGAAGGATTGCCAGGAGCCACAAGAAGCTATGAGAGAGACTCAGATGGAGCCATCCCCAGGGCTTTTGGAAGAGGGATGGGCCTGCCCACAATTTGACTTCAGATCTCAGGCTTCCAGAACTGTGAGACAACACCTGTTGTTTCAAGTCAACCAATTGAGTTATATTGTTACTGTATTTAGGGAACTCATCAAGAAGTATAACTGGGCTTTGGGTGTTAAGGCTTTCCCACCCCTGGACCAGACAGTGGGGTTAGCTGGGCTTCCAAATGCCCTGCCTTGCTTCAGCCAGTTTAAAGTGGGTCATGGTGATTTGTGACCAGTGGATTCCTAATGAAAACAGCCTCTGCAACAAGCAAGGGAACACATCTGGCTGGGCAGGAGTAGGAAATGTGTATGTCAGTGCAGAAAAATCTGTACCTCAACCACTCAGTGAACACATTCCAGACCCCTCCCCAGGCTCCCTCACAGCCCAAATAATCAAATACTTAGCCCCCTTTTGAAGAGCTCACTGTGCTGCTGGAAAAAGAGAGATGCAAGCTGCTTAACTACAATGCAGCTTACTACAGAAAAGTCACCACAGGAATTCACAGATGGCTTGATCCTGCCTGGTCAGTTTGATCATCAAAGGCTGCATTTAGAGGGCAACATTTAAAATTAGAAATTTCAAAATTAGGCATTTAAAATTACACATCTTAATGGATTGCGGAACATAAATTATTTCTGAGTAACATTTTAATGTACTATGTATCCCTTCGATCTAAATTACCAAAGTTTATAAACATTGAGTTCCTACTGATGAAGAAGGAAATATTTAGCTCCTTACTGCTATGACCATGAGATCACTTTTCAAAGGGTGGAACTGAACTTGACCTACTTTACTCACTTCTGTTGTTTAGTTCTTGGTCACAGTCAGGAAAGGAGGAGAGAGAGCACTGTTTTTGAGTGCTTATGTGCCAGGGTTTGGACTATGCATTTTCAGGTGTCTTTTACAAATTTTCATAACAACCCAATGAGGAATATAGTATCTGTCTAGTTCAGCTCAGGAACTAGGTTTAGAGTAGTTAAAAAAGCTTTCCCAAGATCACACAACTGAGTAGTGTTTCAATGTGATTCTGTCTGGTTCTAAAACTCATGCTTTTTTCATTTCTACCAAACCATGCTTCATCACTACAGGTTTAAAAGGAAAACAGGCCCAAAGTGGTTACAGCCTGGCCTAAGGTCACAAGGAGGGTCAGGGGCAGAACTGAAGATGGAGTTAAGACTCACCTGGTTGGTTCTCAGCTCACCCTCTGTGCATCCCTTGCTCCTCCCTGTGTGTGCTAAAATGTTACATAAGCCTCTTAATACGCAGAAGTAATCCTCAGAAAACTCATTTGCATTTTGTTTTCCTAACCAGGAAAATGGAGAAAGCTTCACTTTGTCTGTCCTTCAGGGGAGCAAACATTCCAGAAGGAAGCAGTTTTGGATTGTTGAAGTCTGGTCCTTCTTACCCCTGGGTGGGGTAAACTGACTCCTTTTAAAATGTCTCTAATCTGGGCTTTTTTTTTCCTATGGGCAGCCCATGCACATGTCAGCTGGACCAGAAGGGAAGATGGGAGGAGGGAAAGTGGTACTCTGGGCCCTGAGATTTGGCTACCTGAGCCTCATTCTGACAACATGTGCCCAGGGACAGCAGAGGGAGCAGCGAGAGGCCTGGCTCGGGGAGGCCCGAGGCAGGGGCAGCTGTCACCCATGTCTTCCCCCAGGCACCCACAGGTTAATTATGAGCTCAGTAAGGAACTGGAGAGCATGCGCATGTGTGCTGGTGAGGTGCAACAGGCAGGTCGGTTCACCCCACTCTGGAGATAGGGAGAAGAGGACCCCGTTTGGTTTCTCTCTGGGGTTTCACCTCTCCTGGTTTCTATTCAACAGCTGGGCCCCCAAGGTCCTCTCCTTCATGCTCTGCTTTTTCTTTTCTTTTTTTTTTTTTTTTGTGGATCCTGATCTCACCCTCATCTGGGGAAGTCTCACCACCCAGAAGCAGAGCCTCTGTAGTACAACCACGACATCCCCTCCTCAAGCACAGAGGGCCGCTCTGTGCCACTCCTGCTCTGAAAGACAGAAGCATTATTTTCCTCACCCACACCAAGGTCTTATCTTTTCATATTGAGAATATTCCTGCAACAAGCCGAAAAGCCACCTCAAATGTCATGCTGCTATTATGGGCGGTTCTGCCCAGCCTGTGAGACAGGCAGAGGCTCTTCCCTTGATCTACACAGGAGATGGCACCTGTTTATTTAAGAAACTCATAAAACAGTGTGGTGGGCTGACAGGTGGCCCCAGAGAGAGAGGTTGCATCCTAATCCCCAGAACACGGGAATGCCACCTTATGTGACAGAAGAGAGAATGTTCCCTTTTATGGCAAAAAATGTGATTAGGCTAAGGATCTTGAAAAGAAGAGCTTATCCTAGATTATCTGGGCAGGCCCCAAATGCAATCATGTGCATCTTTATAAGACAGAGGCAGAGGGAGTTTGGGGACAAACACATGCAGAGGACAAGGCAATGTGAAGACAGAGGCAGAGATTGGAGCGATGCGGCCCTCCGTGAGCAACGTCAGGAGTCCCTAGAACTTGGATGAAGTGGGGAAGGGCCCTTTCCCAGAACCTTCAGAGGGAGTATGGCCTGCTGATGCCTTGACTCTGGACTTTTTACCTCCAGAACTGTGGGAGAATAGATTTCTGCTATTTAACGCCATCAAGTAGGTGGTATTTTGTGACAGCAGACAGAGGAGACCCATTCACAGAGTAAACTTCTGCCCTGAACTGGCCAGGAGAGGATGCAGACAGCACAATTCCATTTTTGGGTCTGCTCCCTCTGGCGCCCCAGGGGCCCAGCGCCTCTAGGTCCTAATCCAGTTCTCTGGGTTCTGGCTCAGGGTCTTCTCGCCCTCCTGGCTTTCTGAGGCAGCAGCCCGCTGTCCATGTCCTGGACTAGGAGCCACCAGGGCTGGGCAGGTGGCCTTGTAAGGGTCTCACTCAAGTCTGTTCTGCACAGGGAGTGGCCAGGGATTTTTCTGCTCTGGCCCAGAGCTTGAGAAACAGCAATGCCCACTCCTATAGGCAGGGGCAGAGTGGGAGAAAGTGATGAGCTTTGGGTTCAGAATGGCCCACGTCTGGGCATCTCAGCGATGTCTGGCCCTCGAGCCCTCCCCATCTTTTCCATGGGACTAATCATAACCAGAGCAGTTCCTCCTGCTGTTCATTCTCTCCACTGAACCTCCCTCCCCTCTGGAACTTTCCCAAGTATTTGTAGAAGATGTCATCACAGCCTCCATGGTATGGACAATGAGGACTTGGCAGTGAACAAGCAGAAAAGCCTCATAAAATGTCTATCCCAGCTGGACATAGTGGCTCATGCCTGTAATCCCAGCACTTTGGGAGGCTGAGGTGGGTGGATCACCTGAGGTCAGGAGTTCGAGACCAGCCAGCCTGACCAACATGGTGAAACCCCGTCTCTATTAAAAATACAAAATTTTAAGCTGGGCATGGCGGCACATGCCTGTAATCCCAGCTACTTGGGAGGCTGAGGCAGCAGAATCACTTGAACCTCCAAGGCGGAGGTTGCAGTGAGCTGAGATCGTGCCATTGTGCTCCAGCCTGGGCAACAAGAGAGAAACTCCGTCTCAAACAAACAAACAAACAAACAAACAAACTATCCATCCCAGGAGAAAACCAACAAAAAAGGTGAAAAAATAAAAAGAGAGGGAGGTCATTCCAAAACGTAGTGACTACTCGAGAGAAAGAAGCAGAGAGATGAGATGTGGAGGGTCAGGACAATGTGGTCTGGGCTGTATCCCTCCAAATGTACCTGTTGGCGTCCTTGCCCCCAGGAGCTCAGAAAGTGGCATATGTGCAGACAGGGTCTGTAAAGAAGCCGTTAAGTTAAAATGAGGTCGTTAGAGTAGGTTCTGATCCAATCTGACTGGCGTCGTTATAAAAAGAGGACATGAGGACACAGACACAGAGGGATGGCCATGTGAGGACATGGAAAGGTGATGGCATCTAAAAGCCAAGGAGAGAAGTCTCAGGAGAAACCAGCCCTGCCAACCTTGGTCTCAGGTTCCAGCCTCCAGGGCAGTGAGAAAATGAGTTCTGAGTTCTGTCGCTGAAGCCTTTTGGCCTAAGGTGCTTTGTTATTGCATCCTAAGGAAACGAATGAGCAGGCACAGCTGCAAAACATGGCTTTAGAGAGGTGGGTGGAAGGGGTGCCTGGGGGCTGGTTGATGAGACATTATATGCTAAGGGTGTGGAAGAACTGGCCAGCCAGAGGACATAATGCCCCAGCAGAGACCCGTCCACATGAGGTCTTGTGGACTGTACTAAGGGGCTTAGGTTTTACTCTAAGGACTCAGAAAATTATGGAAAGATTTTAAGCGATGGATTTGGTTTACATTAAAAACAAAGAAGTCAAAGCAAAGCCACTCTGGCTGCTTGTGGAGAGCAGGCTCTGAGGCATGAAAAGCCGTGGGAAGATGGGTGGGAGCTACTGCAGGACTCCAGGACACTGATGGGCCCACGATGGGGGCAGTGCAGCAGATACAGCAGGTACAGGGATCTCGAGCCTTGCAATGACCCAGCCAGACAGACACAGAGCCGAGTGAGGATTTGAGTGCGATAGAAGGAGAAAGCACAGTATCTGGAACGACTTTCGAGCTTTGGGGCGGTCAGATTCATTGAAAGGCAGAAGACCAGTGAGGGACAATGGCAGGGCAGGCAGGAGACCAGGCTGCCCCTGGGACATGTTGAGCTTGAGATGTGCGGTGCCTTTTCAAGTGGAGAAGTCAAGCAAGCAGCTGGATGTGTGAGACCAGAGCCACGGGGAGGAGACCGACGTTTGCGAATCATCAGCCCACAGGGTGATTTAAAGCCATGGGATTGGATGATGAAGTTAGAATCAGTGGAGATAGAGATGAGAAGGGATCAGGAGGAAGATAGGGTGCTCCGATCTCTAAAGATTGAGCCAAGGAACAGGAGACAGCAAAGTAGTCTGGGGAGGAGCTGCCAGGGAGGTAGAAAGTGACCCAGGGAGGGGTGACATGAGAGAAAAAGGACCTGCTGTGCTAAATACTGCAGAAAGGTTGAGCATGATGAGCACAGACACGTCCCTTAGATTCAGCCACGTGGAAGTCCTTGGTGACCTTGAAGAGGTTGGGTTTTAGTGATGAGGATGGAATTGACCACGTGTCAGGCAGGTTGCTGCTGCTGAGAATCAGGAACAATTCCTGGAATCCACTTAACCCACTGCTTGGCATAGCATCAGTCATTTCAGCCCCCATTTCTAAGAGCATGTTATTATCAGGTCATGCTTGAGATTCTTCCAGCCGTGAGGTCTGTTGTAAGCACCGGTATGGGCAATGTGCAGAGGAACCTTGTTTTCCAAGGGCACGCGCCCTCAATTTTCCCAGGCAGTTGTTGGGTACTCGCACAGTAAATTCTCTGGGTAGCATGGGAGCTACATAATTATCATTCCTGTTTTCTCCTTTTCAGTGGTCTGGTCAGCCTCGGGGACCAGGACAAAGGCTCCTGAAGAAATGTAATAACCAGAGGGGTCACGTTCCCAATCATGGAGCCTCCCCTCATCATTGGAATGGCTGGAGTCACCCCGTATGACCCCAATAGCCATGTCATAGACTAGAGAGGATGTCTGGAGGATGCAGCCCAGAAGCAAGAGTCCAGAGTTCCAAAGTCCCCTTGCAATGCTCCCGAGGGTTACCACATTAAGGTTAAAAGGTATACCAGCAGGCTCAAAGGCTTCTCCGCCCTTGCATCAACATAAACATCAAATATTGTATTTTTGTATCATGTTACTATAATTATATATGTATAAATACAGAGATTCCAAATTATGTTCCTGTGCATTTGTTAACTTCAAAACCAAAGCTGCCTTTTGTTCTCCTATGTGACTCCTCTAAACCTGAAAATCTTTGCAAACACCTGTTAGGGAGACACTCCCAAAATACAGCTGGATTTGGACAATGAATTCTGCCATTTTTTCTGTCTACAGAAGATGATAGAACTTTGAAAAACATGAAAGCAAACCCTCCAGGGGCAGTATTGACTCCACCCTGAATGCGTACGAGGAACGTGGGGAGTTGTCCCTGCGGGGGGAGCCCCGAACGGTCCCTGTCTGCAGTCAACTCTAAAGTTCCCTGGAATGTCCCAGCTCCCAAGGCTGCATCTGAGACCAAGCAAGACTGGGATTTGTTCCCAGACAAGAACCTTCATTGTACCTTTAGAAGTCCACCCGCCCAACCTCTATCCAGAAAATAGATTCCTATAACCTTGTTAATAGGGTCAAGGCCGAACACGTCACATGAGACCCTCCAGGCTGTGAGCCATGCCCACCTCACATGGCACTTCCGATCCTCTTCCTTGCTAGCACTATAGGCATAGAGAATCCGGCAAGGAGGTATGATTGGAGGTCATGGCCAAAGCCTTCCGCTGGAGGCAGGTCTGACTCTGATGCCAGAAGGACTGCTGACTCTTTATGTTTTGCCTTTTCCTGGTTGAAAATGTTTTGCAAGCCACCAGCCAAGCTGGGAGTTTCACTATCAGGGCAGTTGGCAATCCTGCCCTAATGGAAAATGAAGGGGAGCTAAACGTGGTGTTCACAGCACGCCTTTCACAGGAAACTTCTATTACCTGGTGGATGGCCTAATGCCCGGCTGTCAGACCCATGACCAGGCGTCCCTCATGGGGAACTTGGTCCTTCTGGTAGATGCCCGGCTGGCTTTTGTCTGAGCCGTGTCCAGTTTATGCCTGCCTGACTGTTGCTCGGGTGCTGGAAGCCTGGCTTTGCGTTCTCCCTGGCATCTCAAAGCCTGGGGTGACACCTAGATCCTCCGACGGAAGGCACGAATTCAGTGCACACCACAGTCGAAAACAAGTTTGAAGACTTTTTACTTACAAATCCTGGGCAAGGAGGGAGCAGTGTGTTGGGGAGGGCAGCCCTCCATCCTCCCAGGCAGAGAGGAGCGTGTGGCAACTGGCAGTATATATAAGGAACAGGGTGTGAGTCACTTTAAGATCACGGGCAAATGCCTGAATTGTCCGCTTAAGGGAAGCGGCAGGAAAGTGCTGGGCAGAAGAGATGTCTCTGGGTTCTTATTTCTGGGCACCAGCTTGAGCCATTTTGGTGTAGGGGAGAACTGGAAACCGTTCAGGGTGACTGAGCCCTGCTCCAAGCTACACCTGTATTCAACATTCTTACAAATTGACGTAAGAATTGACTACAGAAGAATGCTAGACTCCTCCCAGGCCGTGCATGCCTGCAGTCCAGCTGCGCTCCTTGAAGGCAGGGCTGGCAACTTCCACCCTGGGTTGCCCAGGGCTTTGTATAGAAACTCCCATGTAAGAGGCACTTGGTAAATCATCCTTAGATGACTCAATTACTTAAAATAAAATTTGCAAAACGAACTGATCTGGCCTGCTCAGTGCTCAGCCATTTGTCAGAACACAGATGCCATCAAAAACAAAGTGTTCTTTTTAAAGGTTTTCATGGGAGGTGTTTCCTTCCCCTGAGTTTTAGTGTTGGTTTCTCTGCCAAGGCCACCAGAAGGGCAGCTTCCACCAACCTTCATTCTCCTGTGCCCACGTTCACGAAAGCTATTTCCCTCCATGAATCTCCCTCTTGCTATCTGGGCCTACGTGCTCTGTCTGTTAAGGTTCTGCCATGAGCCATCTAGAAAATCATTCTCAGGTTTCAGAAGGAATTGCGTTTTGCCAGCCGATACACGGGTTTGTACGACACTGTTGGGTGCAGCTCCTTTTCTTTCAAACAGAAGATTGCTAAAAACAATTGGAAACCTACCAGGTTGACAAGTGTGAAAACACATAAAGCAGAGAGACGAGCCAGCCTCGGGATACAGTGTTCACCAAGAACGTGCTGGGGCGGTGCCCCCACAGACTCAAAGCACCTGCCTGGCCTGGCCTTAGGTGCCACGCCTTGACTCCTGTCATGGCCTCGACTCATGTCCACCTAAGGGAAAGAAAACCATTCGTCCTCTAGTCCTCAGGAGAGTTCTTTCACAGAGTCCTAGATTTATCCAGGATGAAGCCTAGTTATAGCAGAAAGGCTGGGGGGCGGGGTGCAGGGCACTGTCTGGCACTTAGTTTGTTTTTGCTGTGAAAGGGGAGTGGTGAGGTGGGGACCAGGAACTGGCAGCAGAGGCTGTCCCTTTGTGGCCAATCTCTATAGCGTCTTTGTCCTACAGAAATTCTACTATTTGTGTGGAATTAAGATACAGATGGAAACGCATGCCTGTTTCAGGGGTGATTGTTTGGTTACCTGGGAGCCCTTGTTTTCAGAAGGGCAGTGAGACAGCTCTGGGGATTCTAAAACTTACTAAGGGAGAATAGTGTGTGTCCGTCAGGGTCCTGAGAGCTTAGAGTACACCTGCCTCAAGGTGAGACCAGGTCAGGCTGCCATGCAGTGGCCCCTGCTCTCATTCAGGCATGGGTGCATTACTGGGCCTGCCAGGACAAAGCAGCCCCATATGGGAAGATATTCTGACTGCAAATGACCCAGGGAGGGGATGTCACAGCCTCACACACGCTCAGCCCCGGGGCTGAACAGCTTTTGCCGAGACCCTTGAATCACCAGGCT
The DNA here is from genome assembly GCF_009764315.1 of Trachypithecus francoisi. NCBI lineage: Eukaryota > Metazoa > Chordata > Mammalia > Primates > Cercopithecidae > Trachypithecus > Trachypithecus francoisi. The sequence goes on along the minus strand of NW_022681446.1, from coordinate 1,237,160 downwards.
GAGTGGGAGTAGGGAGTGCCACTCCTTTCTGTTGCTCCAGGTCACATCCTAGAAAGAGCCCACCCCTGATTCTCAGCTTCTTGGTGTTGTGCGTTGACAGTCACATCCACTGCATGTTTCCATCAGCAGCCAGCAAACCTGACAGGAATAGGATTGACGAGAACTGAACAGAAATCACTCCGTTAGTGTCAGAGAATTTGGTTCATCAGAAAGCAGCAGGGTGTGATTTTGTCCATTTGTTTAAAGTCAAAAAGGAGAAGGCAGGGAAGGGGGTGAGCTGATTTTCCAGGGCAACTGAGTCCAAAAGAAGATAGTATTGGGCTCCAGTGGCATTAGTTTTCATTAACTGCAGGGACGGGAAGAAGGCAGTGGGTGTCCTTCAACAACTGCAGGGATGGCAGTGCTGGGGCTTTAATCCAGAGGGACACTTGCTCGGGGAGGACACAATCTCACCACTCATATGCCTGCATTCTCTTTGCATCTGTCCCCTCCCTTTTCATATTTCCAAGTGACTTGAGGACCCTACAGTCATCTTGATGCATGAAAATTATGATTCGGGCAACAGCAAGGGTGGACTGATGTCTGTTTGCTTTTCTTCGCCTTTTCTCAACTTGGTTGGATCAGCAGAGGTGTGCCCCACTCTCATGTCTGAGCTTGTTCTTAGAAAGGTTGTGAAAGATCACTGACCAAGCCTCTAAATAGCCACGGACTTATCCACCCAGGACAACCAGCACCCAGCAGCCAGGAAAGATCACCAACCCAGTGTCCAAGTAGCCATGGACTCATCCACCCAGATGCCAGGCACTCAGCAGCCAGGAAAGATCACTGACCTAGTGTGCAAGTATCCATGGCCTCTCCCACCCGGGACAGTGAGCATCCAGCAGCATGTGATTGACTTGCAGGCTGGAAACAGGCTCCACTCCGAGTGTAGAGGGCGGAAGGGAAGAGATGACAGGTGTGCAGCCTGGAAGAAGACAGAACTGAAGAGGGGCCGAGAGCCATGCTGCTGGTGCCAGAGAAAGCTTTCCCTGGGCCAGAGGGGCTGGGAGGGACAGAGCTCCCACCCATTCATCCTGAGCAGAGCCTGGGGGTGGGGAGCAGACTCAGTGGGCCCTAGAACCAACAAGACCGGGGTTGGATATGCCTACTGTGCCACCCTGGGCACATTTCTCACTGCTCTGAGCCCCAGTTTCCTTCTGGGCTTTTGTGAGGGTTGATAGAGTTAATGCATATATGGGACCTGGTGAGTCTCTGTACCAGGTATCACCACAATAAACACCCTCATGTGCTTTGCAGGCCCTATGCAGGGCTCCAGGCTGAGGCTGGGGCTCTGGGGCAGTGTCTGTGCCTCAGGCACTGGAGAACCGCCCTGCACATGGGAAGATCCCAGGAGTGGCTGTACCTCCTCTACCCAAGCCTGGCCCCAAGGGGAGGAGGAGATGTGTTCTTTCCTCCGTGAGAGTCTATCTTATGAGACGTCTTACTCATACCTAAGCAAGAGCCACACAATCCTAGAAATCCCCAGTGAAATGCTCCACACACTGGCAAGCCCAGAGGCAGCACATCTTCCGAGCCAGGCCCTGTGACGGGTACTGGAATCCTAGGAGGGAGCTTCACTGGGGCTGAACTCCAGAGCTGCCACCAGCCGAGCTGCCACCAGCCGAGTTGCCACCAGCCAAGTGACTCAGGCCGGGCCCCTGACCCTCAGTGGATCCGTGGATCTTGGCTTCATCACCTGCCATTCTGAAGCTGGTCCCAGGACAACAGAAGCCCCTTCCAGGTGGGGGCATTAGGATTGGGCTCTGTGCAGGCACAGGGCTGGGTCTATGCCAGGGATTTTGTCAGATAGGAGGTCTGGGATGAGGCTGACACCTCGCATTGTTAAGGAGCTCGCAGGTGTTGGTGCTGCTTTTCGGGCAGTGAGACTGCACCCAGGCCCTCAGGCAGTGGGATCTGCCTCCAGCCTTCTCTGGGCTGGTCCTATGGCTGGTAAGGGGCAGGCCGGCCAACCCTTCAGAGACAGAAGCTGCCATGTCACCCTCATCGGCACCAAGCCTGCACCCACAGGCTGCTAGGGAGTCACAGATGCCGCTGAGAAGGCATCACTAACAATCACATGCATCGTGCACACGTCTTGCTTCAGGCAAGTCCCAGAGGCTAAAACCCAAACCCGCCCCCACAGATGCACTCAGCAGACCCCAGCTAAAGCCTGCATCAAAAGTGGCCTCTGTCTTCTCATCCCACTTCTGTCCCCACCCTCGGGACGGTGCTGAGCTGGGCAGGGAAGAGGTGGGAGCGTTCCAGGACAAATACACTGTGAGCCTCTCCCTCCTGACACGTCCTGTGCGAAAAGTCACAAATCACTCTGTACGTCACACAACTCGTAGATAGCACAGGGATTAGAGAATCTGCCTGGTTCTCTTCACAGGGCGCTGGTGAGAATGAAACGAGACGGTGGCAACTGATCTTCATAAACGCTGAAGTGCACGTAAAACGCAAGTCACCATAGACTCATCTCTCTATGCACAGTCCCCTGCCCAAGAGAGCCCTTTCTAAACTATCTGCCTCCAGAGCCTTTCATAATAGGGAATGGGGCCACGGGCTCAAACTTTCTCTGTCCCCCTGCAGTTCTCCTTTTTGGGTGGGCTCAGAGGTGAAGCCATTGGTCCAGGATGTGCAGCTGGTCATAGCACAACCCCTGTCTCTCTGGCTCCAGAGCCTCCCCTACTTGCCCTGTCCCAGCCAAACTCAGCCAAATCCACCTCCAGCCCCCTGCGCTGGAGCTCAGGTGGTAGCTCTCTCACTCAGGCCTTTCCAACAGCGCCTTCAGCAAAAGACGAGATGTTCCCTCAGTCCCCAAGGCCTTGCTCCAGCTCACGGTCAGTCTTTCATCTCCCTGCTTTCGTGGCCCCTGCAGCCAGGTCACACAGCCTCTCTCCTCCGGGACACACTAGGCCCTCCTTTGGAGCTCCTGATGATGTCTCTCTTCTGTCCCAAATCTGTCCGTGGCAGCCCCTACTTTCTGCAACATGACCTCTGCCACCTCAGTGCTCAGCATAGCAGACCCGTGGCAGATAGGAGTAAAAAACCCACAGGTGACTGACAGGTTCCTGCAATCACTGGAATTTTGTTAGGGCTTGGGTTTTAGTTATGGACAACAAGGTGGGCGTGGGAAAGTGGATTAGTCAGTGGGGGAGGAGGCCAACTGCACCACGAAGCACCCACATGTTTACAGCTTCTCCCATGTTGCCTGGAGTCTGCAACTTACAACTTAAAGGTGATGTGTAATTTACTAGGGAATAGGGAAGTAAATACCTACTAGGCACTAGGCCTTCAAATACCTAGGATTTCTTTTTTTAATTTTTTTAAATTAATTTTTAAAATTTTTTTAAATTTTATTTTAATTTATTTTTTAATTTTTAAAAAAATTTACTTTAATTTTACATGTGCTAATTTTACTTGTAATAATAAATTACTTGATAATTTACAAGTAAAAATTTTTAAATCTTACTTTAATTTTACATGCGCAGAATGTGCAAGTTTGTTACGTAAGCATGCATGTTCCATGGTGGTTTGCCGCACCTATCAACCCATCATCTAGGTTTTAAGCCCCACATGCATTAGGCATTTCTCCTAATGCTCTCCCTCCCCTTTGACCCCACCCTCCAATAGGCCGCAGTGTGCGATATTTCCCTCCCTGTGTCCAAGTGTTCTCATAGTTCAACTCTCACTTATAAGTGAGAACATGCGGTGTTTGGTTTCCTGTTCCTGTGTTAGTTTGCTGAGAATGATGGCTTCCAGCTTCATCCATGTCCCTGCAAAACACGTGAACTCATCCATTTTTATGGTTGCATAGTATTCCACGGTGTATACGTGCTACATTTTCTTTATCCAGTCTATCACTGATGGGCATTAGGGTTGGTTCCAAATCTTTGCTATTGGAAATAGTGCTGCAATAAATGTAAGTGTGCATGTGTCTTTATGGTAGCATGATTTGTAATCCTTTGGGTATATATCCAGTAATGGGATTGCTGGCTCAAATGTTATTTCTGGTTTTAGATCTTTGAGGAATCTCCACAATGTCTTCCACAATGGTTAAACTAATTTACACTCACACCAACAGTGTAAAAGTGTTCCTATTTCTCTGCATCCTCGCCAGTATGTGTTGTTTCCAGACTTTTTAATGATCGCCATTCTAATTGGCGTGAGATGGTCAAATACCTAGTATTTCGTAAGTTTAAATTAAACACCTAGTATTTAATAGCTAAGTTTAAATATGAGGTATAGATAGTATTGAAATAAATAGGTATTCATCTGCCTAAGATTTGATAAGCAAGTTTAAATACCCAGTGTTTAATAAGTAAGTTTAAATATGAGGTACAGGTAGTATTTAGATAGTTGGTATTCAAATACCTACTATTTGATAAGTAAATATGTCGTGATTTACAAGGTCTTGCCTAGAAAATCTGATGACATAATTGTGAAATGGTGACTGTGAAAAAGGACTCCGGAAGGAAATCCACACCCACGCCCTGGTAGATGGGAAGGGGGAAGACATGTCTCTCCCAAATACCAATCACTGGGGAGGGGTTATGCGTGGGCCCTGTCCCCTCCCTCCGGCTGGTCCAGGAACACTCCAAAGGCAGGATGCTTGGTGGTCCCTGTGTTCTGGTGCCAGTCCCAGAGGTGGAGACATTTAAGTCATTTCTAAATCAATAAAACCCACCTGCAACATTTCCTTAAATCATAAGTCCCCTGGGGCAACTAAAGTATGAGTTTATTAACAAACATTTTGATTTTATTAAGCAGTCCAAGAACTTTCCTAGCTTGAGCGAGGTTCTCTGTGGTCGGCATGCAGCTGGGTTTCCTCCAAGGAGCTCCTGTTGAGAAGGCCGTGTGGGAACCTGATGGGAGGGGCCCGGCCGTGTCGGTGCTGGGGCTCAGTCTCCAGGAGGCTCCTCTGTCTTCCGATGTTCCACAAGCCACAGGCCGCCTCTGCACCAGAGCTGAATTGTCTGGAGAGGAGTCTGCACGGGCAGCTGAACCCACCGGGCTCTGATACCCCTAAAGAAGAAGGGAATCCTCAGAGTGCCCAGGACACAGCACTGCAGTCGAAGAACGAGCAATGCCAGGGCTGGCCGAGGGGGCTCCAGAGGGGACGGCCTGCTCGTCACTGTGTAAAAGGCAGATTCTAAAGACCAGGGCCCCAGGCCCAGTGACATGGGACATGCGATGGTGCAAGCCAGGCTCCAGCCCTGTTCTCGGAGGAGGCGCTGCTCATAGTGCCAGCCTTGTGTGTCATGGACTCTCTAGGACCCCACTCACAGTGTGCTTGTGACACTGGCAGCTTTTACTAACTGTAGTTAGTCGGGGGCTTTTGAGTGATTTTCCTGGTGTATCAATGTGGGCTGCTTCAAGGCATTTTTGTGCTGACATCCCACGGACCCTTCCTTAGCCACGTCCCCTGAGCCTGGGACTGCCCCCGGCACAGCTCGGCCTGTAGTGGGTGGCTGGGACATCACAGTTGCCGGGTGCCTTGCTGGCCACACGTAGCTCTTACATGCCTTGAGATGGGAGGAAGTCCAAGACCCCCCACTCCAGATGGGGAGGGTGCTGAGGAATAAATGATGCATTGATCCTGCCCAGGACTCCACGCCCAGCCACGGCAGCCCCAGGGAACTGATGTTCACAAAGCCCCAGCAAAGGCCTCCAGCACCCCAGCCGTGTGGGGCCCAGCAAGCCTCACAGAGAGGACAGCTGGCCTCCATGCTCCCATGGAACTTACTCTGGCCTCAGCCGGCTCCTCTGGGCAGAGGCCCTGCCCAGATAGAGGGCTCCAGAGGGGACTGCCTGTTCACCACTGTATAAACGGTAGATTCTCAAGATCAGGACCCCAGGCCAGTGTCATGGGGAGTGCAATGGTGCAGGTTGGCTCCAGCCCTGTTCTCAGAGGGCCCGCTGCTCACAGCACCAGCTTCGAACTTCAAGAAACATGTCCACACTATCCCCAGCATAACCACTGACCTCACCCAAAGGAACGACAGTCCCACTGGAACACAAGCCCCTCCGGGTGGCTGAGTCAGTATGCTCTGTCCCCAGCCCCTAGAAGGAGGCCTGGTTTACAGCAGGTCCTCCATAAATACCTGTGGAATGAATATTCCATGCGCTCCAGAGAAGCCTGCAGAGCACAGGTGGCTGGGGTTTATGGAAATGCTGGAATCCCTGTCTGGGAGTCACCATCGCACACACCTGAAAGCACCAAAGGAGCAAATGCGGCCGCTGATGCTAAGATGTGGCACTGTTCACTTGCTGCTGTAAACTAGAATCTTGTTAGTTGTCACCCAGAATTTCTTAAACGTCTGTTAACGCCTTTTGCAAACACAAGCATGTTCATGAGTGTAAGCTCCATTTTGCAGAAGGAAAATCGGAGGCCCAGAGATCAATGGGAAGAGGTGGGGTGGCCGACAAATGCTGGAGAACCCCAAGGTTAGATTCCAGATGATGTTTATGGAGGACCTGCTGTAAGCCAGGCCTCCTCCTAGGAGTTGGGGACAGAGCATACTGACTCAGACACCCGGAGGGGTTTGCGTTCCAGTGGGACTGCCGTTCCTTTGGGTGAGGTTTACGGTTATGTTGAGGATGATGTGGGACCTGTTCCTGGAAGTTCGATTTTGGAAAACCATCTGTTATTCTCTGAATTGCAGAATATGCAGGTGACTGCATGTGCACCAGCTTGTTGAGTTTTAATTTAATTTTTAATTTTATTTTATTGTGAATGGACATCTTGCCACCCAGGGAGACTGTGTCCCCAAGGGTTGTCAGGCCTGCAACAGGGTCAAAACCAAGAGAGAGTCTGGGCCCGGCCACACTGTGTTTCTGGGTGTGCTTGAGTCCCTACTCCATGCAAGGAGGGCGTCACCCGGGGCTGGGACCCATTGGGGCGTGGGTGCCCAGGGTGGGTTCTGGCATTTGGAAGGGACAGTGAGATGTCAGGGCTCTGTCTGCACAGGGTTTGGAAACAGTTGTTGGGCTCACTCCTCCCCACTGAGTCTGGGCGTGCAGGCAGAACCCAGGCGTGGGGGAGGCGTGGGGGTGGCGGGGAGGTGTGGGGGTGTCGTGGAGGCGCAGGCTGTGCAGACAACGGCAGGAGGGACCAGGTGCCTGCAGAGGCCTGACGGCCAGTGGCCGCAGTATCCACTAGAGGGCTCAGGCTCGCGCAGGCAACCCTGGCTCCCCAGGAGGGCAAGACCACCTGGCCGGCACAGCTTTGCTGCCCATTGTCGGCTGAACTGAGCCGAGCCAGGGTCCCGTCTGAGGGCTGCCTCAGAGGCCTGCAATGACTGAGCCTGTTTGCAAAGAGACGGGGCCACCTAAGAGGTCTCCCCTTCAGTGCTCAGTGGATGCATCCAAATTGGGCTCCTTTTCATATTATCTGCCCTTTTTCTCCCTCTTCAAATACCGGAGGTTTCCTGTAACCCCCAGAGCAGTCTGGAACTCACTGCCTCAGTGGGAACGGCAGGGGAGAGTGAGCTACAGAGCAAGATGTGCGAAACTCACCCCTTCCAGCTGGGGAGGGCCGGAGGCTGGTCCTGCTGCGCGTTCAGCCTCAGACCAGGCCTCCACACCTATGACACACCAGCCCCAGGACGGACCCTCAGATGCCGCCCCCAAGATGCTCAGAAACTCACCAGCGGAGGGTGAGGAGATGAGCTGTTTATCGTTTCTGACATCATAAAACCCTTTATCAGAATGGATGGGGGATCAATTGTGGGTCCCTCAGTGGCTGTGGTCAGCTGAACAGAGGCATCCGCTCTAGAACCTGGGACCAGAGGCATCCTAATCCCTAGAACCTGGGACCATGCCACCTTCTATAGGAAGAGGGTCTTCACAGATGTGATTAAAGGCTTGGGCTGGGGAGATGATCCTGGACCTTCCGGATGGGCCATGCATGCATCACGCGTGTCCTCCTTCTCAGAATTCTGCTAACTCCTTGGAATGCCCACCCTGGAATTCCCATCTTGGAATGCCCCATTCTCTTTCCCCCTCTTTCCCCGGAGGCCTAGTTGAGACCATGGGAGTTGACATCTGAGAGAGACATTCCCCCTGCACTCCTAGGGAAAAGAAATAATGGGAAAATTCGCTTGGAATTCATTCTTGGAAGTGTGTGTCCACCTGCTTCCCAGCAGTGCAGGGCTTCCAGGAGGGGGTAAGAACTCTTAACTGGCCCTCAAAGTGGCAGTCACCTCTAGTCCCCAGGATTAGAGAAAACGGCTCAGACCTGTTAACTGGGTGGTTTTTCTACAACGGCCGAATTAGTGAAGGAATGGCCAGGCTCTGCCAAATTTCCCACAAAGCCTCCAACAGAGGAGTTGGGCAGAGGCTGGACGTGCCAGTCTGAGTCAGCCTGCCCCAGCCTGCACGTATGCATGGATTCTGGGTCCTGGGGTGAGTGTGGGACAAATACTGAGCCTGTTTGCAAAGGACGGGGCCACCTAAGGGTCCTCCCCTTCAGTGCTCAGCGGATGCATCCAAACGAGGCTCCTTTTCATGCTTCTCTGTCCTTTTTCTCCATTCTTCAAATACCAGAGGCTGCTTGTAACCTCTGGGCCTTCTGTGACCCAGAGGTGGCCACAGAAAGCAGAAATCTGTTCACTCCATCATCAGGCATTGACTGAGCAGCAGGCACTGTTCTGGGCACAGGAGAAACAGCAAGAACAAGAGTGACTCACACTCTACCCTCATGGAACTCACATTCCAGGGGGAACCCGAGGAGAGACCAGCAAACAAAACCCAAGTCAACACAAAGCATGGACAACAGGATAACAGGTGCTGAGTGGAAAAAGAAATCACCGAGTAGGGGCATTGGGGTGTGGACGATGCGGTGGCACTGAGGGAAGCTGCTGTTTAAACAGAGCCATGGGGAGGTCTCATTGGAGCAGAGACCAGAGGCAGTGTGTCCAGGTGGGAGTTACAGAGAAGTTTGGGTGACAGCATCCAGGCAGAGGAAGCAGCCGGTGTGAAGGCTGGCTCACCCTGCGGTGAGAGACTACTCCTGGAATGCCCACCCTGGAATACCCATCCTAGATTGCCCCGTTCTCTTCCCCCCTCTTTCCCTGGAGACCTGGTTTTACCCCCTCTTTGATCGCCCTGTGGTGAGAGATCCCTCAGTGACAAGGACAGGGCACCTGGAGTCAAGTGGAGATAAAATGCTTCCTCGGTAAAACGAAGCTTGGGGCTCTGAAACTGCCCTTGTCAGAGTGAAACTGGAGGGTTGGAGACACCATCTTTTGTTACAAGCAGGTGACTGGCTGGCTCTGCTTTCAGGACCTAACAGGCAGAGGGAGGGGTCAGGGCAGCTTTCAGAGAGCAGCCCCTCTGCAGGGCCTTGCAGCACTCAGGACCCACCAGCCCGCATGAGACTCAGCGGCTTCCCAGTGCTGCTGAGGAGCCGGACGGCGTCAGCGGAATCCCAAACCCACACGAAAGCTTCCCAAGGATGGGTGCTAATTTCAGGCCCATCATCACGGGCTGGCCCCACCCCCACTGCTCCCCTTTTCCCAAGGATTTACTCGAAGCTGCTTGGTGCCTGTGGATGGCAGAAACACTGATCTTGGTCAACCAAGACAACATGAGTGTTTCTAGTGCCACACCTCCAAGATCCCTTGTTCAGAGATGGCCAGGCCTGGTTCTGGGGAAAGAGGCCCCTCTGGTTCAGTGGAAAACCTGACAGGGTCTTGCTGAAATACAGGAGATGCTGTTGGGAACCGGGTGCCTCCTGCATGCTTGTTTTGTTCTAGTTGCAACCGTGGATCACCTTGCTGGGGTGACTGTGGAGGAAAAGTTAAATACTAAATTTGAACTCAATTGAACATGGACACAAACAAGGGTCACCAAGTCCCGGAACAGGTTGTGTGAGCCCCTTGAGGCGTTCATCAGCGCTGTTTCGGAGAAATCTCCATTTCAATCTATTCCTATACATTAGTTATTAAAAAACAATAGACAATCGCCAAAACGAGTTGACATTTTGTGTTCCCTGAGCCCAGTCTCGAAGGGCCCTCGTGACCGGGCCTCATTCCAAACAACTGGTTACAAAAAGAGCTCGAGTCCCAGACTGCACCGAAGCTTCATGAGACCTCTCCTCGTCTGTGCACCGATGAGGGGTGGGACTCTGGAGCCCAGGTGGCTGCTTCCCAGTCTGGTGGTGAATCCTCCATAGTCTGGTGAGTGTAAATATCTTTTCCCTTCTCCCCTTCCCATTGCAATTTGCTTATTATATCAATCTGCTTATTCTTTTTTTTTTTTTTTTTTTGAGACGGAGTCTCGCTCTGTCGCCCGGGCTGGAGTGCAGTGGCCGGATCTCAGCTCACTGCAAGCTCCGCCTCCCGGGTTTACGCCATTCTCCTGCCTCAGCCTCCCGAGTAGCTGGGACTATAGGCGCCGCCATCTCGCCCGGCTAGTTTTTTGTAATTTTTTGTAGAGACGGGGTTTCACCGTGTTAGCCAGGATGGTCTCGATCACCTGGCCTTATTCTTATATCATTTGCTTATTATAGTTCTGTTACCATTTACGTGAGGTAAAGCTTGTTTACCCTTAAAGGTATTGTGTGTGTGTGTGTGTCTTTTCTTCTCCCCTCACGCGTTTCCCACACAGAACATTTCTGGCATCACGAACAGGATCCGAAAGCCAAAGCATGCCATTTTTCGGTGGCAAGGACCGGCTGGGAGCTCAGGGACTTCCCATATCCTGGGATGGGAACTCCCCCAGTTCTCCCTCTTGGCCATTGAGCAGTCCAAGGGAACGGACCTTTGTGAAAACTGGGGATATAAATTAGTGCATTTTGAACCGTTGGCTGTGCGTGAGGTGCTGCAGGGAATACCAGTTGGTAAAGGGGACACTGAGGGAATTTGCTGGCATGGATGATGCTTGCTTACTGCTTATAAATTGATGTGTCAAAATAGGAACTGGTTGCTTCAAGAGAAATGTAAGCTGGAAAAGGAAAATGCAAATCTGACTTCCAGACTGGCCCTGGCCTGATGCCAGGCCTCTCTCTTGACTGACCAGCTCAAAGCTCTCAGCCTATTGCTGAAGAGAACAGCTGTCTGAGTAGCCCAGTCAGGGTAGAACTGAAGAACTAGTTAGCTGAGGCTTGGAGCAGGTAAAAACCCAGCTCTAATCTCAAGGATGAGAAATTAACCCTAGTAAAATTCGAGGACATGCACAAACTGTAAAATTCCTTGGCATCCTATGGAATGCAGGGAAATAGTTTACTTTACCAAAGGCTAAGGCTAAAATACTAGAATTTGCAAGCCCTACCACTAAAAAGGAGGTCCAAACGTTTGTTGGCTTATTTGGATTCTGGAGACATCATATTCCCCACTTGGGTAACATATTACAACCTCTGCATGCTGTCACTAGAAAACGCTATGACTTTCACTGGGGAGAGAAAGAGAGCATGGCTTTTAACAAGCTTAACAAGCTAAACAAGTGGTACAACTGGCCCTGGATCTATGGCTCTTACGGGATGGGCCAGCAGAACTGCAAGTAACTGTCGTAGAACAACATGCTAATAGGAGCCTTAGGCAGAAACAAGATGGGAAGAGGGTATCTTTGGAGTTTTGGACCCAGAAGCTGTCAGAGGCTGGCAAAGCTTATAACCCTTTCAAAAATCAACTGTTAGCTTGCTATTGGGCCTTGCTGGAAACAGAGCACCTCGCTTCAACCATGATGTCTTTATGACTATGACTGGAGTCATGAGTTCCCCCAGAACTCACCGGTTCTGATGAAGGAAGCGGTGGGAGCACCAGCTGGTTACATTGGTAGCCGTCCTCCAAGTTATTTAGGAGGAGGCCACAGGGATTTGTCACTTGTATACCAATTCTTGCTCGGTAGCAGATGGTCTTACTACCTGGATGCCCCAATGGCAACAAAACAAATGGTTAATTGGGAATAAAGAGGTTTGGGGAAAATAATCTTGGGAAGGTATCTGGATCCTGGTGCACACCACCATTATCACTGTTCTCCATGCTGATGCTCACGTGTCTCTGCTTTCTCTTAACAGACTATTTAATCAGCAGGCAGATCAACAGGCCAACATTTCCACCACAACTGCAAACTTGAATGTGGATGAATGGATCACAACACGTTCAAGCCTTACGATGAGAAGCATTACAGTGTATGGTGATATAATTGATCGTGATTGCCGGGGAGAGTTAAAACTCATTGTGTACAATACCACTCCTAATTCTTTTGCTATAAAACCACAGATGTGGGTTGCTCAATTATCAGTGGTACCTTGTCAACAATTAACCCCTGAGGAAATTTCTGCCCCAATAGAAACAACACATAGAACCGGAGAATTTGGGTCAGTCGGAGTGGGCAACTTAAAACCTGGAGTCAAAATATGGGTACAGCGTCCATCAGGTCCCGCCCCTAAGGCTGGTCACCTTGTAGCCATGGGAACAAAAAATGAAGGCAAAATACAATTTCCTAAAGATGAAAAACAATGCCATGTTCCCCTCCGGTTTTGTTATTACGAATAATCTGTCTGCTAGAAATCAGGTCGTCATGTCTGAGGCTGAGAACGAGTTCATCAACTGGGTAGCCACTGCTGCAACAGAAGCCAGCTGCAGTCAGTGCTGCCTGTTCATCGAGCTGCCGGAGGCCGCCAGGAATGGGCTACCTTGGAGAGTCGTCCCTGCTAACATTTCTGAATGGATATGCCGATGCCAATGGGGATGGGATAATATCATTTGTAATCCAACCTGGACTTCTTTTAACCAAAAAAACTGTCTATTTTTGCCCAAGGTCAAACGAGACACAGCACCTTTGTTACTTAAATTACACATTACAGCAATACAATTACAGCAGAACTCTTCCTATTACCTGGGGGGCCCTCTGGGTATGTGGATCCTACAGGGGGCGATACCCGCCCCCACACTGGTCGGGGAGATGCACTAGGGGGTGGTCATTAATTCCATTCACCATCTGGGATAATATTCCCCTCCCCAGTAGTCTAGACACTTACAAACACCTCTGGTTGCGAATGTGCCGGACTCCCTGGTGGTGGTACCCTCTCACAGTATTCTCCCCTGCCACGGGTACAATCCTGTTTCAGCAACAAATTTAAATACTACGTTTTCTTGTAGAAAACTCTGTTCCCAGGCCAGGATCTGTTGCTCAGCTCTCATCTCTGATAGTAGCCCTGGACTTCTGTTGTTTTCAGATGAATTTGCTCAGCTGCATACTGTTGTGTGGCAACATCAAATGGCATTCGATGCACTTCCCGCGGCCCAAGGAGGGGTCTGCACCTTCCCGCACACTGAATGTTGTATGTATGTCCCTGGCAGTTCTCACAATGGGACTCTCCTTGCAAAGCCATGCTGGGTGTGGTTTTTGTTAATCGTGTTTTTAATTCTCCTGGGATTACTCTGTCTCTGTCATTTATATCAACTATGCCTTCCCCATATAACTGTAAGTGTATTTTCTTACAATTGAGTATTAAATGGAGGCCGAATGTGGAGGAAAAGTTAAATATTAAATCTGAACTCAATTGAACGTGGACACAAACAATGGTCACCAAGTCCTGGAACAGGTCGTGTGAGCCCCTTGAGGCTTTCATCCAGTGCTGTTTCAGAAAAAATCTCTATTTCAATCTATTCCTATGTTAGTCATTGAAAAACAGAAGACAATCGCAAAAACAAATTGACCTTTTTGTCTTCTTTGAGCCCAGTTGTGAAGGGCCCTCGTGAATGGGACTCATGCCAAACAACAACAAAAAGAGCTACAGTCTTAGACTGCACCGAAGCTTCATGAGACCTCTCCTCGTCTGTCCCAGATGAGTGGCCAACTCCAGACTCCAGGCTGTTGCTTCCCAGTCTGATGGTGAATCCTCCATAGCCTGGCGAGTGTAAATAGATATCTCTCTTTTCCCTTCTCCCCTTCCCATTGCAATTTGCTTATTATATCATTTGCTTATTACATCTATTTGCTTATTTTAATTTGCTTATGACATTAATTTTCTTATTATATCTGCATTACCATTTACGTGGGATAAAGCTTGTTTACTCTTAAAGGTATTGTGTGTGTGCCTTTTCTTCTCCCCTCGCACGTCTCCCGCACGGAACAGTGATGCACCAGCAGAGCTTCAGGGCTTAAAGGGAAATGCATCTATTCTGGTCCTTAAAGCACTTCTGGGTCCTGCAGCTTCATTCTGGTCCCATTAGCTTAAGTCTGAAATTTGACAAATGACACTCTTCTGGGCTCAGCTAAGGTGCCAAGTTTGGGTGGATGAGGGTGATGCCCAGCACCAACCCTGCCATTTGGAAGTTTTCAACAAAGTGAGTCAGAACTCACTCTGAAGCCACATCATTTCCACTGAGCCCACCTAGCTGCCTTTGTTGGATGCTGGAGGATAAGGGAAGGAAGGAAAAGGAAAGGATATCCTATTATGAAGCATCAGTTAGCACCTTTTAAACTGTAGGATCAAGAACTCACCTCTTGGATGGCACCATTCTGGTGGGTGTGGCCACTGCCCTTGTGGGTGGAGTTGGGGCCTGAGACTGTGCCACACACACCTGTTCATCCCCCAAAGTGTCAGTCACACACTGGGGACAATGTGGACACTTCTTGCCTGGATGTTGATGTCCCGAGCTGGCTGAGAGAGGAGAGGTGCTAACAGTCAGGATCGCCCTGAAAAGTCTAAAACATTCACACAGCCTAGATTGGTCTATCGATGTGGTTTGGTGTCTAGATAAAGCAGCTGGCATGAATTCAAGGGACTGTGCTGTAAGGACAGCAGGAGCGTTTGGACAAGAAGTTTCTCCCAATCCAGCCAGATGCAAAATGTGAGCGTGGTGGCCTGGCTGGGGGCAGCAGATCCAAGCCCCCCTCCGGCAGCGAATGGGGTGGGGCAGGGGCCACCTCGCCGCTGAGGCTACGTTTTTCTCTCAGTAGGACGAACCCGCCTCCTTTCTTAGTCTCCCTCCTCTTCACTGAGCTCATACGGCTTGAATTCCTCTAAGGGAAATGTAGGTCTGTTGGGCTTTACTGTATTAATGATGAATTCATAAATGAGTGAAGAAATGAGCAACATTGGTTGTGCCCTTCTGAGGACCTCTGGATGCTGAGGGTGATCTCTGCTCCAGGCTTCTCATGGTCTAGCGCTGGGAAGTCAGGAACCCGCACGTGGACCCTCTGTTCCCAGGCCAGGACCTGTTGCTCAGCTCTCATCTCTGCCTTGATAGACAGTTCAACCCAGTGTTCCAAATGACTGCATCATGGGAGTGGGTCTCTACCTTCACTCTACTGTCTAAACGTCTTTGTCTGCCTTTGAAGGGTATTCACATTCTGCCTCCAAATTACATTTCCATCTCATCTCTTATGATCCCTTTCACCCTCCTGAATCAGTAGCATCCAATGCAGTGTCTTTCTTCTGTCCTCTGAGTCTTTACAGGGAGTTCCTGATCCCGTTAGACTCCTTCGACCCTCATTCCTGAAGCTCCCTCTCCTGTAAGCCTTCCTCAGTTCCCTCCCACAAGCCTGGTCAGTCCTCCTCTGCTTCCTCCAGCATATTTTTCATTTCCCTTTTGCTTTACAAATGACAACATAACATGCATCTATTTTCTTTGCAAAATCGTGTTCTCCTTGAAAAGAGGGTCATTATTTATCCTCATGTGGCTGGTACCTACAACACGCCAAATTCACGGCAGGCGCCCAAGGCCCCTGTGGGTTTAATGGAATATTGGGCTTCCTGGACAGACATCCCCAGGGAGGAAGCAGCGTGGAAGGAAGCCCTTCTCCTGATTCTAGAGAGGGGATGGAGCAAGGATGTGGGTGCGGCTGTGCTTATGGCAGCTGCCTCCTCTTCTAGAATCAGGTCGTGTTGGATGACTTTGGTGCCAAAGGGCAACAATCCTCTCTATATCATCATTATGTACATTTAATTTTTGATTTCAAAAAAAGAGTGATGTGACATTTTTACAATCATGGGAAAACCTGTCTCAGTTCCCCCCCACCCCCCGGAAAAGGATTTTAATAATCTCACCTCTTTAAGCAGCTCACAGTAGGAACCCTTGCCTTGGTCTCAGCGGGGACCAGCTGTACTGTCCCCGTCACCATCCCTGATCCGGCCAAGACCTTCCTTAGGAAAGTCCTTTGGAAAGTCCTTCCTTTGGAAATTTCCCAGAAGAACCCGAAACTGCAATGGAAGGAGATGGTGCCTCTGGCCTTTGTGGTAAGGCTAAGGCAGTTCCGGGCCTGCCACGGAGTGACCCCCCGCCCCTCCCACCGCAAGAGAGGAAACGCAGACGCAGTACCGAGCTGTGCCACCAGGGGCAGGAGACCAGGCACTTCACGCAGACCCCAATTTGAAGGTCAGCGCAGCCTTCCAGACTCTCACTGCCTGTGGGACAGACCCTTTAGGCATATCCACCCAGACCCCAACATGCACTTGTCAGAGCTTGCCTGCCTTCCTCCCCTCTGACCATGCCTCCTTCCCTCCTGGCTGACTCCACACACCCACATGGGAAGGAGACAATGCCTTCTCCTCCAAGAGCTCCCCTGAGAGTCCCAGAGAACCCCCTTCTTCTCCCTAAAATGAACAGATGCTTCTGCAACTTATATTTCTTGAAAAGTGCCAAATTACGTTTGAAAGCCACTTCCATCATCTGATCTCCACGTTGCTTTTCACAGATGTGTTTGGAGGGTGGGGAAGGTGCAGAGGAGACATTTGTTTCCTGTTTCAGCCCAGATTGGAGAATGGGTGAAAGTAAAATATTTATGTTCTTTGTACCCAGCTTGTTTTTCCTGTTTTCCTTCAAAACAAGAGGTCAGAGCCCTTATGAATGAACAGATTGTTGACTTCGATGTCTGAAAACACCCAAAATATCTCCTATTAAGGCCCCCGTTCCACTTCCTTTGTTCTGCCTGGGCGGATGAAGCTGTCTGTGTTCCAGAAACAGAATTTCAAATTAGATTATTTGAATGAAATCAGCAGCTGTTGATTCAGAAGAAATGAAGAGCTGGTGTCATCAGATCCTTGAGCAAGAAGAGACCTCAGGAAAACATCTGGCCCAGGCTCCTGCACAAGCCAGTGGGTGCCCTTGCTAGACGCAATGGAACAGATGGTTTGCATTCTCTTACTGAAGGTCCCCAGCGACAAAATGCCACATCTCCCAGGCCGCCCATTGCTGACTGGCCATTTATAGAAACATTTGTTTGAGTTGAGCTCCTGCTTGCAGGAAGTAATAGCTTTCAGGGAATATTGTTTGGGTGGGGAGAGAGAGCGGGAGAGAGAGTTTCTACTCAATTCCTGGAAACGGCTTGAGAGCCACAGAAAAGCGTTAGCACAAAGGGCCCTAGAAGTGAGTCAAGGAACCTGCTAGTACCTCTCTGAAGTGTTCCCATCTAGGATTTCAGATGTAGCCCTTGTGAAGGTTAACTTTATGTGTCAACTTGGTTGGGCTGAGATATTAGCCAAATATTATTCTGAATGTATCTGCAAGTGTGTTTTTCGATGAGATTAGCATTCAAATTCGTAGATTTGAGTAAAGCAGATGAGCTCCATAATGCAGGTGGGCCTTATCCAATTAGGTGAAGGCTTAAATAGAACAAAAGATTTAGCGCCTCTGAGCAGGAGGGAACTCTGCCAGCAGAGGGTCTTTGGACTTGAACTACAACATCAGCTTTTCCTGGCTCACTGAAAGCCTGCTTTTGACTCAAAGTGCAACTCTTTTCGGAGTCTCCCGCCCACCAGACTCCTTCATCAGATTTTGGACTTGCCAAATCTTCACCATTGCATGAGCCAATTCCTTAAAAATATTTTATATATATATATATATATATATATAATATATATATACACACGCACACACACACACACACACACACACACATCCTATCGATTCTGTTTCTCTGGAGAATCCTGACTAAAATTCCAAGAAGTGGCCCCCAAAAGAGCACAGGGTGAGATGGTTCCAAAATAACAGACTATAGAATTCTACATGCTCTAGAAAGAAATCTTTTGAAAGATGTTTTATTTTCCTATTTCAGTCTCAGCATGTTCCTGCTTTTCCTATATTTAAGGATACATCATGCCTGCAGAATTACACACTCCATTCTACCTTCAAGACATCCTGCCAGCATCTGCACTCAGCCACCAAGTAGGAGCTCCAGTGCCCATCTCCTGCCAGAACTGCTGCTTTGGGTGGTCTTCTCATTTGCTTCTGTACGTGGTAGCCAAAGTTTCTTTCTAAAATGCAAGTCTAATCACATCTGAGCTAGAACAGACCACTGGAGTCTGGTTTGAGGATGGAAAGGCCCTGACTTGGACTCTTTTTTGGTTGCTTTTACTCTACAAAGCCGCTAAGAGACCACAAAAAGACCATGTGCTCCTCATCACTTCCTTGGTTTTATCTCAAAGATCTGGAACCCAACATCCCAGCTCCATAACATATCTCTGTCTACTTGGTTCACTGTGTTGTACTCAGCTAGTTTTTCCCAGAACTTACTGAGTCTCTTCCTACCTTAGGGATGCAGATATGTTCTGTCATCTGTGCAGACCATTGCTCATCTTTCTCCATACCTACCCACAAGCCCTTCCAGGAGCTGATGATTATTTACTGAGAGTTGGCACAGAGAGAGAGAGAGAGAGAGAGAGAGAGAGAGAGGTGGTGAGCTCAAGACAAATTTAGATTTCTATTCTAGAGCCTTGTAACAACACATACTTTTTCTTCCTTGTTCTTATGATATTTTCCATTGTATGTTTCTTTGTACCACTTATTTGTTCTATGCCTTTCCCCATGGAGACTAATCTCCTGGAAGCCTGTGACCATTTCTGGGTTAATTTTTCCTGGATTCCTGGGCTCAGCAGGATACATGTCATATAATTAATTTTCAGTTAATAAGGACTTGGATGGATGAAAGATCACCCAGTCTCTGGGTCTCTCTGGGCCTTGTCATGATCATGACCAAATACATCAGGATCTTTCTATGAAATTTTAATTTTTGCTTTTTTAAAATTAAAATCTAAAAATTATTTTCATCAGCAAGAGAAGAAAACACAGTCTCAATTTTGCTGGGAAGTGGTAGACATTTGCCATTCTTTCTGGCTGCCTTGCTTTGCCTTTCCTACACTTGGAAATTTTCTACCTTTGTGAGTCTTAATAGCAAGCAGTTACTTCCCATTAGAAAAGCTGAGAACTTCAGATATTTGTATCAGCTTGGCTCTCTCAAGCAGATGTTCTCAACATTTTTAGAATTGAAAGCTAGTGATGTACAAAAAGGATGAAGTGAGTATTCTCTGAAGCCAGGGTGACCATGGTAAACTTGAGTTCCTGGGGCAGTGAGATGACTGCTATTAGTGACAGGCATCCAGGAGTAGTTATTTGATGGTGCCAACTGCAGCATCTAATTCTCAGCAATAACATCCTCACTGGAACCAAGAACTGGAAAGGAGATATATGGGAGGAAGCTGCTGAATTAGAGGACCCTTGGCCACTGAATCCCCATGAGCTTCCCTGACAGCCAAAAGCCCACATTCCCTTTCTCACAGTGTGGGCTCCTACCTTCTTGAAGATACTTGACCAACAACCACTGTGAGAGGCAGCCAGGCCTGAGTATGCCCTCCTTTTCTCCAGACCTTTCACTAGACTCAAAACCTAATTTGTCCACGGTGCAAACAATTATAAGCTAACACACTGAACGAACTGCAAAGTTACATTTATTCATATCAGAAAAATAATATGTCACAACTCTAATCTTGGCTATTTAAACCAGGACCCAGAGAGAGACATAAAACATAGAAACACCTATGGGTCAGTTTAAAAGCATACAAATATTCCATATATTGCCTGGTAATTTTAAAACATGGTAAATTCTAAAGAATAGGAAGCAATTGATAGTCACAAAATTAAGGGTAGGGATAATGTCTAGGGATAAGAAAAGGGGAAGGGTGCTAGATCCTGAGGTTCTAGTACAAGCTGGGGAGAACACAATACTGAACAGGCTGATTTATTTTCCCAGTATGAGTGCTGGTACCTGATATTTTGATTTCAATGTGCTAGGTCAAACCTCTGAAAATTGTTGTGATTGTTTGATGAGTTGGTTGAATAGACCCTGACCCAATAATTCACCAGAGGCCCAGTCTTCTTCTGACTACTGTAGAGGAAGAAATCTAAGACTAAGAAGATTAAAATCCTGGAGTGGATTTCCCATCCACTCACTCATTCCCAAATTATTTTCTACAAGAGGGCAAGAGGGCTCAGAACACTCCTTTTGTCAAGGCATTAAGAGATTCCTTGGGCCAGGCATGGTGGCTCATGCCTGTAATCCCAGCACTTTGGGAGGCCAAGGTGGGCAGATCACGAGGTCAGGAGATCAAGACCATCCTGGCCAACATGGTGAAACCCTGTCTCTACAAAAAATACAAAAATTAGCTAGATGTGGTGGCACATGCCTGTAATCCCAGCTACTCGGGAGGCTGAGACATGAGAATTGCTTGAACCCAGGAGGAAGAGGTTGCAGTGAGCCAAGAACATGCATTCCAGCCTGGCAATAGAGAGAGACTCTGTCTAAAAAAAAAAAGAAGGAAATTTTTTGTTGAAGGAAGCACTTGAATCTTTAAAAAGAATGGTGACAGCCGGGTGCGGTGGCTCAAGCTTGTAATCCCACCACTTTGGGAGGCCGAGACGGGCGGATCACGAGGTCAGGAGATCGAGACCATCCTGACTAACACAGTGAAACCCCGTCTCTACTAAAAATACAAAAAAAAAACTAGCTGGGCGAGGTGGCAGGCGCCTGTAGTCCCAGCTACTCGGGAGGCTGAGGCAGGAGAATAGCATAAACCTGGGAGGCAGAGCTTGTAGTGAGCTGAGATCCGGCCACTGCACTCCAGCCTGGGCAACAGAGCAAGACTCTGTCTCAAAAAAAAAAAAAAAAAAAAGAATGGTGACAACAGTTGTCTTTAGGCTGAAGATGTAGAAGGTGCTACCATTAAATTATGCTATCTAATTTAAATAGGAATTCTAGCATCCTGAAAGGCAGAGGACCTGAATACTTTACCGTCCAGGCAGAGTGAATGGGCAAAGTAGATGTACTTACAGCCTAGGCACCAAGAATATAACCAAATGCTCTGATGTAAATAAATCATTGGGGGGCAGATAGTTGATGTTGGGAACTCTAAGAACAAAATAGGCAGCAGTTACAGATTGGCAAATTGAATAAAGAGTCCAGACCCATCGGTGTGCTGTATTCAGGAGATCCATCTCACATGCAGAGACACACACAGGTTCAAAATGAAAGGATGGAGGAAAACTTAAAAAGCAAATGGAAAGAAAAAAAAGCAGGGGTTGCAATCCTAGTCTCTGACAAAACAGACTTTAAACCAACAAAGATAAAAAAGACAAAGAAGGTCATTACATGATGGTAAAGGGAACTATTCAATAAGAAGAGCTAACTATTCCAAATATATATGCACCTAATACAGGAGCACCTAGATTCATAAAACAAGTTCTTAGAGGCCTACAAAGAGACTTAGACTCCCAAACAATAATAGAGGGAGACTTTAACACTCCACTGTCAGTATTAGACAGAACAATAAGACAGAAATTAACAAGGATATTCAGGACTTGAACTCAACATTGGATCAAGCAGACCTAGTAGACATCTACAGAACTCTCCACCCCCAATCAACAGAATATATATTATTCTCTGTGCCACATGTACTTATTCTAAAATTGACCACATAATCGGAAGTAAAACATGCCTTAGCAAATGCAAAATAACTGAAATCATAATAGTCTCTCAGATCACAGTGCAATCAAATTAGAACTCAGGATTAAGAAACTCACTCAAAACCACACGATTACATGGAAATTGAACAACCTGCTCCTGAGTGACTACTAGATAAATAATGAAATTAAGGCAGAAATCAAGAAGTTATTTGAAGCCAATGAGAACAAAGAAACAACATACCAAAATCTCTGGGACACAGTTAAAGCAGTGTTAAGAAGGAAATTTATAGCACTAAATGCCCATATCAGAAAGTTAGAAAGATCTCGAATCAACACCCTAACATCACAATTAAAATAGCTGAAGACACAGGAGCAAACTAATCCAAAAGCTAGCAAAAGACAATAAATAACTAAGATCAGAGCAGACTTGAAGGAGATAGAGACACGAAAAACCCTCCAAAAAATCAATGAATCCAGGAGCTTATTTTTTGAAAAAAGTAACAAAATAGATAGACTGCTAGCTAGACTAATAAAGAAGAAAAGAGAGAAGAATCAAATAGACACAATAAAAATGATAAAGGGGATATCACCCCTTACCCCATAGAAATACAAACTACCATCAGAGAATACTATAAACACCTCTACACAAATAAACTAGAAAATCTAGAAGAAATGGATAAATTCCTGGACACATACATCCTCCCAAGACTAAACCAGGAAGAAGTCAAATCCCTGAATAGACCAATAACAAGTTCTGAAATTGAGGCAGTAATTAATAGCCTACCAACCAAAAAGAGCCCAGGACCAGATGGATTCACAGCCGAATTCTACCAGAGGTACAAAGAGAAGCTGGTACCATTCCTTCTGAAACTATTCCAAACCATTGAAAAGGGGGGACTCATTCCTAACTCATTTTATGTGGCCAGCATCACCCTGATTGCAAATCTGGCAGAGACACAACAAAAAAAGAAATCTTCAGGCCAATATCCCCTATGAACATTGATGCAAAAATCTTCAATAAAATACTGACAAAGTGAATACAGCTGCACATCAAAAAACAGCCACCAAGATCAAGTCAGCTTCATCCCTGGAATGCAAGACTTGTTCAACAGAGGCAAATTAATAAACATAATCCATCACATAAACAGAACCCAAGACAAAAACCACATGATTATCTCAACTGATGCAGAAAAGGCCTTTTATAAAATTCAACATCCCTTCATGTTAAAAACTCTCAATAAACTAGGTATTGATGGAACATATCTCAAAATAATAAGAGCTATTTATGACAAACCCAGAGCCAATATCATATCATAGGTATTTTACTCTCTTTGTAGCAATTGTAAATGGACAATATCATATTGAATGGGCAAAAGCTAGAAGCATTCTCTTTGAAAATCAGTACAAGACAAGGATGCCCTCTCTCACTCCTCCTATTCAACATAGTATTGGAAGTTCTGGCCAGGACAATCAGGCAAAAGAAAGAAATAAAAGTATTCAAATAGGAAGAGAGGAAGTCAAATTGTCTCTGTTTGCAGACAACATGATTTCATATTTAGAAAACCCTGCCATCTCAGCCCCAAAACTCCTTAAGCTGATAAGCAACTTCAACAAAGTCTCAGGATACAAAATCAGTGTGCAAGATTCACAAGCATTCCTTTATACCAACAATAGACAAGCAGGCAGCCAAATCATGAATGAACTCCCATTCACAACTGCTACAAAGAGAATAAAATACCTAGGAATTCAGCTATCAAGGGATGTGAAAAACCTTTTCAAGGAGAACTACCAACCACTGCTCAAGGAAATAAGAGAGGACATAAACAAATGGAAAAACATTCCATCCTCACGGATAGGAAGAAACAATATCGTGAAAATGACCATGCTACCCAAAGTAATTTATAGATTCAATGCTATTCCCATAAAACTATTATTGACATTCTTCACATAATTAGAAGAAACTACTTGAAATTTCATATGGAATCAAAGAAGATCCTGTATGGCCAAGACAATTCTAAGCAAAAAGAACAAAGGTGGAGGCATCAAGTTATCTGACTTTGAACTATACTACAAAACTACACTAACCGAAATGGCACGGTACTGGTACCAAAACAGACATATAGACCAATGGAAGAGAACAGAGACCTCAGAAATAACACCACACGTCTACAATTATCTAATGTTCAACAAACCTGACACAAACAGGTAATGTGGAAAGGATCTCCTATTCAATAAATAGTGCTGGGAAAACTGGCTAGTCATATGCAGAAAAATGAAACTGGACCCCTTCCTTACACCTTATAGAAAAATTAACTCAAGTCAGATTAAAAACTTAAATGTAAAACCCAAAACCAAAAAAAAACCCTAGAAGAAAACCTAGGCAATACCATTCAGAACATAGGCATGGACAAAGACTTAATGACAAAAATGCCCCAAACAATTGCAACAAAAGCCAAAATTGACAAATGAGAGCTAATTGAACTAAAGAGCTTCTGAACAGCAGAAGAAACTATCATCAGAGTGAACAGGCAACCTACAGAATGGGAGAAATTTTTCTATAATCTACCCATCTGACAAAAGTCTAATATCTAGAATTTACAAGGAACTTAAACAAACTTAAAGGAAAAAAGCAAACAACCCCATCAAAAAGTGGACAAAGGATATGAACAGGCACTTCTCAAAACGACATTTAAGTGGCCAGAAACATCTATGAAAAAAAGCTCAACACTACTGATCTTTAGAGAAATGCAACTTAAAACCACAATGGGATACCATCTCACATCAGTCAGAATGGTGATTATTAAAAAGCCAAGAAACCATAGATGCTGTCAAGGCTGTGAAGAAATAGGAATGCTTTTACACTGTTGGTGGGAGTGTAAATGAGTTCAATCATTGTGGAAGACAGTATGGCGACTCCTCAAGGATCTAGAACAAGAAATATCATTTTACCCAGCAATCTAATTAATGGGTATATACCCAAAGGAATATAAATCATTCTACTATAAAGACACATGAATATGTATGTTTATTGCAGCACTATTTACAATAGCAAAGTCATGGAATCAACCCAAATGCCCATCAGTGACAGGCATAAAGAAAATGTGGTACATATACACCATAGAATACTGTGCAGCTATAAAAAGGAATGGGATCGTGTCCTTTGCAGGGACCTGGATGAAGCTGGAAGCCATCATCCTCAGCAAACTAACACAGGAACAGAAAACCAAACACCACATGTTCTAATTCATAAGTGGGAGTTGAACAATGAGAACACATGGACACAGGGAGGGGAACATCACACACCAGGGCCTGTTGTGGGGGTGGGGAGCAAGGGGAGGGAATTTAGAGGATGGGTCAATAGGTACAGTAAATCACCCTGGCACACATATACTTATGAAAGTCCAGATTCCAGCCCCAGTGCAGGCTCAATGTGTGTACATTTGCAAATTCCGCCAAGATCCTTCACCCAAACTTGCAGAACCTGCAAGTTCTGCACATGTGTCCCTGAACTTAAAGTATTTTTTTTTAAAAAAGAGAAAAAATAATAGTAGATTTGCTTACTCAAAATATGGTTATGATAAAAATGTGGCCTCATAAAAATGCTCCGAAAAAGCCTGTTCAATTTGTATAGCTCTGATGAACAGAGCTTGAAATGAGCCATAATGATGCGGCCGTTCACCAAATTCTCTGAACTAAGTCAGTCCACAGAGCCAGGATCTCTTCAATTAGGAGCTAGCTACACACCCTGGAGACTCGATCTGGGGATAACCTCACAAATGTGTATCATCCTCCTAGCTCTCTCCAAGAAGAACCAGCAACCTTTTAGCAAGTCGTCTATGCAAAGGAAAATGCTCAGACTTGTACTCAGGGATTGTTGGACATGGGCCAAGCTCACAGCTCACAGTAATTCTGGGTTCATGTTAGACTGGGGGATCATGAGTGTCACATGACACATGGAATTTTGCACTAATCCCTGTTCTGAAGGTAGGTCCAGTGGCACCTCGATCCAACCTAATTTCTGAGTGCATTTCTAGTTGGAAGAAATACAGCAAAATCCCCACAGTGTCTTTCTGATCCATGAAATAAGATCTATAGTTATAGAAAGGGCCAAGTAGAAACAAGTAACCATTCATGAAGACATTTTGTGTTCCTTAAGCTACCAGAAAAAATCTATGACGTTGGCTCAAGTGATGGATCTTGACCATCAAACGGAAACAGTGATAAACAGTGGAGGGAAGGAGGGCTATGGAATTTAGGGGATCCCCTGGTGCCCACTAGTACTACTAAGCCCAATCGTAATAAAGAAACTAGAGCTGTTGTTTATGGGCAGTCCCACCAAGGCCTCAGATCCCTCAGGAATGAGGGCTTGAAATATGACCCCAAGTAAAGGATATGCCCAGCCGAAGTGTTGGTGGAAGGCAGAGGGAACGCGGGGAGTGGAAGAGGGGAATCGTAGACAGGAGCATTTGTTCCCACTGGTGATTCCACTGAGCTACTCTTGTTAAAGTCACCAATCACCTCCCAATTGCAAAGACAACGGTGGCTGCTATGGTTTGATCTTGTTTGAATTTCAGCATAGTTGACTCACTTGGTGTTACTTCCTCCTTGGAACACATCTCCTCTTGACTCCTGTGACCCTGCACTCTTTCAGGTTTTTCCTGTCTCACTGGGAGCTGTGGCTGAATCTCCTCTGTCAGCACCTCACTCTTTGATTGACCTGTAAGTGTTGGAGGGTCCCACATTCTCCCTATTTGATGCCACCTTTTGTGAAAACAGATTTCTCTTTCTTCATTCATGGTTTTCTTCCCTTGGCTTCTGACACAGCACATGCTTTTGGTGTCTCTCCTGCTTCAGTGTCTGCTCCTTCTCACCTCCTTTGAGGTTTCTCTTTATCTACACGGCTTCTTTTTTAACATTTTATTTTATTGTATAATGTTAAGTAACTGAGCAAGATGCAGAATTATATACTTTTACATGCAGCTTTTTAAAGCCAGAGAGCCAGAGAGTTCAGACCTTGGTACCCTTCTCAAGCGTATCCACTCTCTACGCAGTCAGTTGGATGGTTTAAAAAATAACATCTATGTACCAATGAGTCCATATTTACGTCTTCGGGCAAGACCCTCTCAGAAAGTCCAGATTCCAGCCCCAGTGCAGGCTCAATGTGTGTACATTTGCAAATTCCGCCAAGATCCTTCACCCAAACTCTGGATTTAATATCCAAATGCTCGGTCCACAGCTCTGCAGGGAGAGCTGACATCTCAAATTCAACATGTCCAAAATTTAGCTCCGAATCCTGCTCCAACTTTCCTCGAGGAATGGCCACTCCATCCTTCCAGTTTCTCAGGTCACGAACCTTGGCCATCCTTGACTCCCTGCTTTCTCTCAGCCCCACGCACGCTCTCTTAGGTTGTCTTGTTGGCTCTCCTTTCAACGTAGCCCCACACCTCCTCATCTGGAGATGACAGACAAGCTTCTTTAGGACATACCATGCAGAACAACTTTAGTAGAGAAAATTTTGTATAGAAAATGTCTTCTTATAAGAAATTCAGAAAAAAAAAGTTTTCAAACCCAAAACATCTGTTTGAAGGCATCTGACAGCAACTGAGATAGCAGGGATGTGTGTGACCATGATCCCAGAGACAGGTCCACTCCAGAAGGCAACCGGGGCTGTGGCCTGACTTTTCCACTTGAAGCATTTGCTGATTTGACAAAAGGAGGCAGAGAGGCAGGCTGTGGTGGCTCATGCCTGTAATCCCAGCACTTTGAGAGGCTGAGGCGGGCAGATCACGAGGAGTTTGAGATCAGCCTGGCCAACATGGTGAAACCCTGTCTCTACTAAAAATACAAAAATTAGCCAGGCGTGGTGGTGCGTGCCTGTAATCCCAGCTACTCGGGAGGCTGAGGCAGGAGAATCGCTTGAAACTGGAAGGCGGAGGTTGCAGTGAGCTGAGATTGTACCACTGCACTCCAGCCTGGGTGACAGAGCAAAACTGTCCTCCAAAAAATAAAAAAAATAAAAAATAAAGGGAGGCAGAGAGATTAAGAAGGTGAGCAGAGCTGTTTGCAGCTCCTGGGGCAGGGGGTGGAGGTGAAAGACGTCCTGGCTGTCCAGGAGGAGGAGGTGTTGCAGCAAGCATGCTGGGTGTCAACTTCAGACCCGGAAGGGCTGCGGCCTGGGTGTAAGAGCCACCATCAGTAGACTGGCCTCCCTCAGACCTCAAAAAAGGAATGAAGGGAGAAGGAGGAACAACAGCAACAACAACAGAACCATAAATCCTAACTCGCAAGGGCTTGGTTACAGCCTGATTAGGTCATCTGCCTCCCCACCTTCAGCAAGAAGAAAAACATAGAGAAGGAGCCCCATTTAGTGCTGTGTTCTCTGTGCAGGCAGCTCCAAATTTATTAGCAGAAGTCTGGAAGTTGAAAAACTGGAAAGAAAATGGTGTTTAGGAAGCTGAGAGGCTAGCAGAGCTCTTGGTAATCTCACAGTGTTAGGGAAACAAAATTCAAATTTAGGACCTTTCTATCACAGGAAGCCCTGTTGAACACCTCCTATTTTCAATGCCCCATTGCATTAAACAAAATGCAAGAATTTTGTTTAATAAATTGGTTTTTAAAAATAAAAACCAAGAGGAAAACAGACAGTAGAAACAAGCCCACAGTGATTCATAGATGTTGAGATTTCAGACACAGACTTTAAAGTAACTGTGATTAATATGTTCAGGAAATTTAAGAACAAGATATAGAATGTTGGCAGAGAAATGGAAACTGTGAAAATAAATCAAAATGAAATTCTAGAACTCAAAAAAATAAACATCCACATATGAAGCACTTATAAAGACAAATGCAATGAAGAATGGCCCAAAGGTTTAAATGGGCACTTCACAAATGAGGATATTCAAATTGGTCCATTAAACATGAGAGGATGCTCAACCTCATTAATCATCCAGGCAATGAAAATTAAAATCATGAGAGGATACCACTATAAACTGACCAGAATAGCTAAAATTAAAAAGTCACAATACCAAGTGGGGAGAAACTGAAAACTTAGCCTGTTGGTGGGAACGTAAAATAGTGCAACCACTTTGGAAAAGTGTTGGATAGTATCTTCTGAAGTTGAAATATGCATATCCTGTGGCCCAGAGATTCCACTTCTAGGTGTACATGAAACGAGTATATACTTTAATGGCCTTACTCACAGTGGCCAAAATAGGAATCAATCCAAATCTCCAATGTGAAGCACACCGTGGTATATTTGAACAACGCAAATCTATACAGCAACAAAAACGAGTAAATTGTTGCTATAATTGACAACTGGATGAATCACTCATCATGTTGAACAAAAGAAGCCACATGTGGGAAAATACATATTGCAATATTCCATTATATAAATTCTAAAAGAGTATACCCTACTCTATGGCTTAGAACTCGAGATACTGGTTACCGTCAGAATCGAGATGGTGGGTTGGGGCTGGGACGGTGTGCTGGAGAGCGGGGTCGGGGACACGTGGACATGTTTAACTCCTGATAATACCTTAAGCTGTATGCCTATGGTTTGTGCACTATTCTGAATGAACAAACATTTAAATAGAAAATGTGTATTTGAAACAACACCGCATCTCTAGAACATGCACACTCATCACCTCCACTGCTGCCGCTGTCTCAAGCCCCTGTCGCCTCCTGCCTGGACTTCTGCAGCAACCTCTGGCTGGTCTCTCTGCTTCCACCTTGCCCACCTGCTGTGATACTCATAACAGAGCAACCAGAGGGATCCTTCTCAAACCCACATCAAATCCGGCAGGACTGGGGCTTTCCTGCCTCTCTGACCCCGCCTCCTGCCACTCTTCCTCTCCCCTGCTCTACACCTGCTGCTCACTCACTTTCTTGAAGATATCATGCTCACTCTTGCTGCAGCTCATCTGCAGGAGTTTCTCCTGCTACCTGGAATGTTCTTTGCCTTGGTTGCCCCTTGGTGGCATCTGGGGTCCAGAGTCCTCAGCTAAAATTTCTTGGGAGTCCTGCCTTGACTTGCCAGCTGAGGTGGTCACCCCTTAACTCAAGTCATTTTGATTCTCTGCACTGCCCTTTCCCTTCCTAATATATTTTCTCCTTTCCTCCCTCCTGCTCTTCTCCCTCCCTCCCTTCCTATCTGCTCACTAGGATGAAACCTACAAGAGAGCAGACCTTGTCTGTCTTATTCCTGTAGCATCCTGAGCATCTCAAACAGTGTTTTGCATATATATGAACATAATAATTATGTGTGAAATGAATAAAATAAGTTTGGAAAATGCTGCCCACTATTTATCTCTCTTGGAGAGCCTTAATTTACATTAGCATATTAATGATTCCGAGAAGTCCTACAGTAAAAAAAAAAAAAAAAAAAAAGAAAAGAAACCTACTTAACTTTCACTCAGTATTTCCCAACCTTTTTTGAACACAAGACACTATTTTTGCATTACATCTATTAATGCCCACTTTTGGCAATGCCACTCCAGGGGTTTGCAGCTATCGGTGTTGAGGCCTCCCTTGTGGCAGCCTGGATGAGCATTATATCCACATTATCTCCATCGCCACGACAACCAGAAAAGCCAGGCATTATTATCCTCATTTTAAATGTAAGGAAACTGAGGTGTGCTACACTGAAGTGGTTCCTTGTGCGATGTGGGCAACACACATACGAAGCTGGGGTGTGGCTCTACTTCTGCCTCACCCCAAAACCATGCTCTTGACCTCTTGGTTGGGTAAACACGATGGCAAAGCTCATCACCCCACAGAGCATGATGTCCCACAGCAGTCTCCACCTGCCTGGAAGCAGCGGGGTGAATGCACACCCATGAGTGGGTTGATGGCTCAGCTTCTTGGAGAAGGTGAGACCCCCCACTTCATTTTGTATTTCTGCACCCTCATGATATACTCCAAGTCATCAGCATGGGACACATTCTCAAGCACGTTTTCATAGCCACTAAATTGCATTTTATGAAATTCTTGGCCAAACAGACAGAAAAAGATGGCAAAACTTAACAAATTTCCAATCAACACAAGGGGATAATGTGTTCAGCCTCTGCTTCATGCTAGGAATGCCAGGAAAGAGGAGCAATTTCAGACCCTCCTTTCTCTAGGGCTCTAATCCTTGCATTGCATCAGCTTTTGTTCATCTTCTGGTACCCTCGGTGTTTGTCCAGAACAGAGCGGCTCTGAAAAATGCCCACCACTTTTAGGTACCATTGCCCAGGGGAAGCCTGCCTGGTGGTACAAATAAGGTTGCTCAATGGACGTGGGAGCCCACTGGCAGCACAGGAGGTCCCTTCCCTTCCCCCTTTAGGCCTGCTCATCTGTAAGAATGTGGTCATGAGTAAGCTTTCCTCTTCATTGTCTTATGAAGCCCCTGGAGTCTGAGATGATGGACAGACAGCAGAAATGTCAAAATACTTCAAGAGCCAAAATACTTGGAAACCACAGAAATTCTAACCAGAGACTCACACACCCCAAGCTCCCTTGTCCAGGTGAACTGGAAGAAGGTCCCCTAGTCAGGTTTTCCCAAGCTCAGCAACATTAACATTGAGGCCAGATGATATGTTGCTGGGGCAGAGATTGTCACGCATAGTGTAGAATGTTCAGCAGCATCCCCAGTCCCTACCCACTATGCTAGGAGCTCCCTCATTCCTTTAATTTGTGACAACAAGAAATGCCTCCCGATATCGCCAAGTGTCTCCTGAGGGGGCAAGATTACTCCTATTGAGAAGGACTAATCTAGATTAGTGAAAAGTCTAAAATAGAGCATGTTTTAAAACAGAGATTAATTTGTCAAATCGCATACTGGATCACCAAAGCAGTGTTTCCCCTAGGGCGCTTATTTTAGTAAAAAGTATTCATTTTTTCAATCAGCAAATATCTTTGAGCATTAAGCACCAGGCTGGTCCCAACCTACGTAAGGTCCCCGCCTTTCAATCTAGCAGGAAAGCAGATAAGACAGATTGGTAATTGGCAAATCAATTATAGATCATATAAAGGGGGTCCTCCGGTCCTTGGAAATCGGCTGCTAACTACAAGAAGTTCAGCCTCCCTCCTGCAATCTTGTTTGCATTATAAATTTGTTTAGCTAAACCTTCCATTCACTGTGTCTCTGAATTATCATAAATTTCAGATTAGTGGCATGCATACGAATGAGTGTTTGCCAGTTTCCAAGCAAAATGAGCTGAGAGAAGGCCTTTGAGGGCTTATCTGACATCCATGGTGGGCTTCCTAAGGACCCTCTTCTGGCAGACGCAGGGAGGGAAATCAGAACAGTTCTTTCATGGTCTGAAGTTTAAAATAAAAATGGTTGAGGGGCTTGGCATTTCAAGCCAGTGTCAACATTTCTGCTGTCCCTATGGTTTATTAACAAGGCACTGTGTCCTGCTTTTTAAATTGATTTCGAAAGAAGTTCACCAGCTTGTATACTAGGGAAGGGTATTTAAGGAAATGGGGGTAGTTGTACTTTTCCAATAAAATCTGTTTCAGAGGGGAAAAAAAAAGGTAATTTAGTTGTGTGGGCTAGGAAAAAAGAAAAGAAAAGAAAGAAAACCAAGCCAAACACATTTGAAAAGTAGTTTCAAATACCCTCTCCAAACGGAACTGGGGTCATCCAATAGAAAAGAGGTCTCTCATTCTCTCCCATCACCACAACAATTTTGGTTTAGAGGCATCAGCTCTGGTAAGCGAGTAGCTCCAGCCTCCCTCTGTCAACAATCACTCTCCTAGCCGACTTGCTTTCATTGTAGGACCTACCTCGTGGTCTTCACTGCAGCTTTCTCCAGCACCAAGTCCGACCTAAAAGCATCAAATAGCAGCACAGACAAAACTCAAATGTTGTTGGTCAAACAGTGAAAAATGTCACAGTGTCAGAAGGCGTGTGCATCGATGTACATGCAATGTGTCTTCTTTTGCTACCTTGCCATCCATCATGAAATGCCCTGAGGTGCTTGTACCAAAAAGAACTGACATCCAAATATACGAGATTACAAAGGGTGGAAGAAAATAACCTTCTAGCATGCTTGCATACCTGCCTTTCCAGTGGGTCTTTCCTATGATCTCATCCTGCGGAAGGCTCTGTGAGCTCTTGCCGCCACTGGCTGGCATGAAGGTCATGGTCCTGAAAAGTACCCTGGTGAGT
Source organism: Trachypithecus francoisi (assembly GCF_009764315.1). Classification (NCBI taxonomy): domain Eukaryota; kingdom Metazoa; phylum Chordata; class Mammalia; order Primates; family Cercopithecidae; genus Trachypithecus; species Trachypithecus francoisi. The sequence continues at coordinate 1,204,280 of NW_022681446.1, read as the reverse complement.
GGCAAAAACTGAAATTGACATCAAGAGCCCAAGGAAAACAGGGAAGGAGAGGAAAACACAAAAGTGCTGTCCTTCCTACTGAGTTTTCTACTGTAAAACTTGTCGAGCAGGCTGGGGTGGGGCATATCAAAATCCCTGACAGGTGGTTGGTGAGGGACAAGGAGACACTCCCTTTGAAGTCCTCCTACCCAAAGTTCTATGCTGGCCTGACACAGAGGCTCATGCTCTTGTTCCCCTGCATAAGAGCCACTGCAGTCATAAGGATGATGGTTACTGTTCAACGTGGATCTTGCTTATGGTTAGAGGATGAGAACCGCTGTCAGATTCTTGCATTGCCTAAAAATATCCCATGGAGGCTCCAACAGTGCAGCTGCAATTCTGACACGCGCTTTTATTTTACCTCCAATGACAGATCTTCTTTGTCTTTGCTTGTTCACTTGCAGCCATTTTTGAGCATTAGTAGGACATACAGAGAATAAAATATATGTTTTTATACACTCAAATGATTTCAAAGCACTGCATTAGAAGAATAACTAATTCCTATTGCCTGCATGCACCAAGCATTGACAAAGTGTTTCTTAGACACTATGAATGAAAGAGCATGCAGTTAATCTCATTAACTCCCAAGTTTCCCAAACGGCACCATAGTAACCTGTGGATCAAGCAAGGCCAAGTTCATTGCTCAGTGCAGTGGGGAGAAATCCACCTTGACAGAGGTCACAGGGAGGTGAAAGGGAAACACGTATAGATTTTGGGGGATCTGGGTTTGTGTAGTTCAAGATGGGTTTTTCAATACACAGATCTGATTGGGATGTTTGCCATATAATGGTTGAGGATTGGTGGACATAGCCAGGCAAGAGTTTTGGACAAAATTTTGGTGAGGAAACAATCATCTGATAAATAATTGAGTTTTCTCCGTGTATTAGTCTGTTTTCACATTGCTGATAAAGACATATCTGAGACTGGGTAACTTATAAAGAAAAAGAGATTTAATGGACTCACAGCTCCACGCAGCTGGGGAGCCCTCACAATCATGGTGGAAGGCAAAAGGTGCATCTCACATGGTGGCAGACAAGAGAGAAAATGAGAACCAAGCAAAAAGGGTTTCCCTTTACAAAACCATCAGGTCTCATGAGACTTATTCACTACCACACGAACATTTTGGGGAAACCGCCCCCATGAGTTAATTATCTCCCACCAGGTCCCTCCCACAACATGTGGGAATTATGGGAGCTACAATTCAAGATGAGATTTGGGTGGGGACATAGCAAAACCATATCACCCAGTTAGTGATCTATTGTCCTGAGAATGGGGTTGCTTGCCCAGATGAGCCAACTATGGTGCTGCCAAACAGACTTTGGGGGTGTTGCTGAGGTGATAATTCTGTGATTTACTCATTTACAGCCTTATCTTCCTAGCAAGAATTTCTCAGCACAAATAGAAAAGTTAAGTTGGGGCGAGTGCCTTCATTTCAGTCCTGAGAAGTAAGATACCCGGATGTAAGCATCGCAGTTCTGGACCCACCTCAGCAATCTTCGGTGAGAGAAACTAGTATCATCTTCCATTAAAAAAAAAGGTAAGGCACAGAGAGGTTGAGTAACTTGCCCAAAGCCACATAGCTAGTAAGTGGCAGAGTCAGGATTTGAACCTGGGCTTTCTGGCTCCCAAATCCATGCCCTACACGACACTGCCGTTTGCAAAAACAAGTCCCAAAAAAGTACAGAAAAAGTAGAAGCCAGAGAAATCTGCAGAGAAAGTCCATTAAGCCACCCACAAAGCCTGCAGTTTAATCAGAAATGACAGGGTGTCACTCAGCGAGTCAAGTGACAGGGGTTCTCTCCTCTTCATGCCAGCGCAAGCCCCCCTCACCCACCCCAAGGATCACAGGAGAGAAAGAACAGTAAGAGAACTGAATCGAATCTCATAGAGGTAAAAAGAAAGCTGCAGATTGAGATATTTTGAGCATTCGGATAAATAAACAATGCCTTTATTTCAAAGCCGTGATTGGTAAGCTAGAATGCTATGTTGTGGCCTGAAAAAAAATTATCTTTTGTTCAAGTCCAACAAGATTGAACTTGTTAGAGCCATTTCTTCACTCTCCTACATCTTCTGCAACTTCAGAGCTGAATCTTATTTCGATTCACATGCATGCAGCAAATGTACTCAAGAGAAGATTTACCATGTCCCAAAGGGGTCAGTAGCTGGGGAGAGCTTAGTGGAGAAGGCGAGCTCTCAAGGGTGGTGGGGGAGTGTGGGTGGTGAGCAGCTGGTCTGTTCAGAAAAGGAAGTTGCTGCTTGCAGTAGGATAGGGAAATAGGGTACAAGGCGAGGGGCAACAACTTGAGTCTGATCCAAGAGGCAATGGGGAGCCATTGAAGGTTCTTGAGCAAGGGAGATACATGGCAAGGTAGGCTGAGGCTCACAACACAGAAAAACAATGAAGTCAGTGAGTTTAGAGATAACTGTTAGAGCTGATTTATACGACTTGCAAAACTGTGTTTCATTGAGAGGCAGCGGATCTTTGGTAAATGATTAGGAAAATAAAATTTTAACTCAGACCCATTGGGACAATAGTTAAACATTATCTCTGCTATGTTCTCACCTCCATATGGGAGCACGTCCATCTATGATCTCCCTGGGAGGAGGGATTTACTGAGCTAGAGGCCTTGTCATCAAATACAACCTCATGCTGGCGTGTTCAAGGAATGTTATCTCTCCCATATATAAGATCGATTCTACTCTATATTCAAAAGCCCTTAAACGTGAGAGGAGCAATCTGTCTTCGTTTATGGCTGCAGGAGGTGGAAAGGAAATCTGCCATATTAAATAATCCAGTGGAGAGGCAGCTAAGGTCATAATCGGGAGGGACATCCCCTTCCTGAACCAAGTCAGCAGCAGCTACCAGAGCCTCAGGGAGGGGGTAGATGAGGAGCCCCCCGCAGGCCTGGCCCTGGACCCTTGTAGCCACTGTGTCAGGTGTCAATGCCAGGCAGGATGCTGGGGCTAGCCTGAGGGGTGTGATGGACTGCCCTGTGTCCTCAAAATTCCTATATTGAAGTCCTACCCCATAGTACATCAGAACATGAGTGTATGTGGAGATGGGGTCTTTACAGAGGTCATCAAGTAAAGGCGAGGTCACTAGGATGGGCCCTCACCCAATCAATGGACATCCTTATTAAACAGACACACAGAGGGGTGACCCTGTGAGGACCCAGAGAGAAGATGGCGTTTACAAGCCAAGGGGAGAGGCCTTGGGAGGAACCAGCCCTGTTGACCGACACCTTGATCTTGGACTTCCAGAGTTCAGAACTGTGAGACTGTCCATTTTGGTTGTTTCAGCTGCCCAGTCTGCAGTACTTTGATATAGCAGCAAACTAATACAGATGGTTTATGCAAAAATCCACATTCCATGTCTATGCAGCTGAGGCCAGTGAAAGGTTATACAGTTGGTTACAAATTAGCTGCTCACAGCATGGATAATCAAAATTAATACAACCTAGTATGTTCAAAATCTAATTATTTAAAAAGGGGTAAGAGGCTCTGTGAGACTTTGTATAAATCAGAGACTTTCTCAAAAACTGACATTGATTTTCAAAAACTGTTAGAATGTTGCCCTTTCCCCTGATTCCACCAAATCCCTGGGGTCGATTCAAATGCAGACCTGGTTTGATCAATGGAGAGAATGAAAGCAAATGACAAACTCCTAGGTAGGAGGAAAACCTTACATAAGGGACAATTCCTCTGATCAGTTTTCTATTCTTTCTAATAAATCAACTGGTCATCGCTGAGCTGGCAATCCAGGCGTGGGTGGAGAACTGAGTAATTTTGTTCAGGTAAACTGGCTCTCTGAAACCCTGCTCCAATCTGAAAAGTGAGCTGGGGAGTCAGGATGATCTGGCCAGTCATTAGTAACTGATCCCAGCACGCCACTCTTTCTCTGCCTTCCTGCTACTAAAAAATGACATGTTTCCTGCAACTGAGTTCATCTGTCTTTTCCATGTGCTCGGATCTCAGGTCAGGTCTTCACCCTCTTGTTTTTTTTTGAGACAGAGTTGCGCTTTTGTTGCCTAAGCTGGAGTGCAACAGCAGGATCTCGGCTCTCTGCAACCTCTGCCTCCTGGGTTCAAGAGATTCTCCTGCCTCAGCCTCCAGAGTAGCTGGGATTACAGGTGCCTGCAACCACGACTGGCTAATTTTGTGTATTTTCAGTAGAGACAAGGTTATTTTCGGTAGAAACAAGGTTTCACCATGTTAGAACTCCTGACCTCGGGTGATCCGCCTGCCTCGGCCTCCCAAAGTGCTAGGATTATGGGTGCGAACCACTGTGCCCGGTCAGTCTTCACCCTCTTAGGCAGCTGTGGTGAACAGGAAGGGGGTTCCCTGGGTGGAGGGGAAGCTGCAGAGATTAGCATACACTCTCCTTGCCTGGGTGCACAAAGGGTTAACTGGCTGATGGATGGCTCACTGCTTATAAAGGGGGCGGGCACTAATTCATCCTGAAGGCACCAGCTTCAGAAACAGAAACCTTGGCCATAAGAGAGAGCAACGGCACATAACCCCAATTACACAGAGTAATAAGGCTCAGCAGACACTTCCAAGGTATGGGGAGTATTTGCACCTGCTCAGCAGTTTCCTCTTAAAAGCCAACTATTTATATCCATCGTTGCCCTCGGACTCGATGGGAACCAAATGTACTTGGTGTTCTCTCTAGTAGGGGGTCTCATGTAACCATTTTATTCTTATGAATGGGGTGTTAAATCTTTAGAAAAGAAAAGTTCATTCCTCGCTCACCGAGGAGGTGATTGGTGGGGGGAGATTCACCTTGGCATGACCTTGTCCATGCCCTCCAGCTGCTCTTGGGTACCAGGGAGCCCAGGGCTGTGGCACCCCCGGGTGACTGTAAGCAGTGGCCTGGTTGGGACTCTGCTTCTGGGTAACTCACATTCTCTCTGTGCCACCATCACTACTGACCTCCTAGGTCCTCTCCCGGCCACACACTGGCACATGAACATGGTACCCTAGAACCTCAGTGTTCAACCCTCAATTGCCAGCATTGAAGTGACCTGGGAAAGAAAGCTTAGAAACATAAGAGAGCCTCATGTCAAACAACTATGTGAGAAGCCCTAGGGTTAGGGCAAAAATTGACAGGGTTTAAAAGCTTCCCATTTTAGCCAGGCCCTGTCGCTCACTTCTGTAATCCCAGCACTTTGGGGGGCCGAGGCAGGAAGATTGCTTGAGTCCAGGAGTTCAAGAGACGTCTGAGCAACATAGGGAGACCCCAAATCTCTACAAAAAATAAAAATTTAGCGAGGCTTGGTAGTGCATGCCTGTAGCCCCAGCTACTTCAGAAGCTGAGGAGGGAAGATCTCTTGAGCCCAGGAGTTGAAGGCTGCAGTGAGCTATGACTGCACCACTGCATTCCAGCCTGGGTTACAGAGAGAGGCCCTGTCTCTAAAAAATAGGCTGGGCACAGTGGCTCACACCTGTAATCCCAGCACTTTGGGAGACCAAGGCAGGTGGATTACTTGAGATCAGGAGTTTGAGACCAGCCTGGCCAACATGGTGAAACCCCGTCTCCACTAAAAATACAAAAAAAAAAAAAAATTGCCAGACATGGTGGCATGTAGTCCCAGCTACTTGGGAGACTGAGGCATGAGAATCACTTGAACCTGGGGGACGGAGTTTGCAGTGAGCTGAGATCGTGCCACTGCTCCACCCTGGGCGACGCTTGAGACTCCATCTCAAAAATAAAAAGTAAAAATCAAAATGAAATAAAATAAATAAAACAAGTCTCCCATGGGTTTCCATCTTGCAGATGGGGTTGAGAAAAACCATCTCAACCTGAAATTTTGATGGCCTGACTTTCCCATCTCTTAGAGAAGGGAGGGCCAGCCAGGTCTCTTGGCTCTGCTGCTGCTAAGAGCATCTCGGTTGCACGTGGCCTAGCAAAGGACAGAGGGCCGAAGGAGAAGGAAATGGGTGTTTGCTGAACACCTGTATGTGTCAGGCACTCAGCAAGATGCTCTACGAATTTTCCTTCATTTAGTTCACTCAGCAGCATTTGGGGGAAAATGTCATTTTCTCAATGCAGAAGATTAAAGATGGCCATAAACATTCTTTGCCACTCTCCCCACGGAAAGGCGAACTCCTTGCCCCTCCACTTGAATCTGGGCGGGTTCTGTGACCCTTTGTCCAGTAGACAATGGCCGGGGTGATTCGGTGCTGCCGTCCAGGCCAGGACTTTCAGAGATGATGGCTTCCATCCCATCATTTTAGAATGCTCACTCTTTGGGAAGACATTTGCTGTGTAAGAAATCAACTATTCTGGCCAGGCACGGTGGCTCACGCCTGTAATCTCAGCACCTTTGGAGGCCGAGGTGGGTGGATCACTTGAGGTCAGGGTTGTGACCAGCTTGGCCAAAATGGTGAAACCCCGTTTCTACTAAAAACGCAAAAATTAGCTGGGTGTGGTGGAGGGCACCTGTAATCCCAGCTACTCAGGAGGTGGAGGCAGGAGAATCACTTGAACCTGGAGATGGAGGTTGCAGTGAGCCAAGATTGTGCCACTGAACTCCAGCCTGGGAGACACAGTGAGACTCTGTTTCAAAAAAAAAAGAAAAAGAAAGGAAATCAACTACTCTGAGATGGCCATGTTGCAAGGAAGCCCATGCCAGTCCCATGGAAAGGCCATGGGGAGAGCAGACCGCCCCACCCACCCCAGCCTTCCTGCCAGCCCAGCTTTTGTGCCTAAGATGTAAGTGAAGAAGCTGGTTTGCCCTTCCAGCCCTACTAAACCTTTGATGACTCAAGATACAGCCCCCATCTGGATGTGACCAGAGAGATTCCAGATGAAAGTCACTCCACTGAGCGCAGTCCATCCAGAAACTTTAAGAGATAACTTATAATTGCTGTTATAATGAACCACGAAGTGTCAGGGTGGTTTGCTCCACAGGAAACCACAGGAAGGGATCATGAGAAGTCCCATGTGTCTTGGTTGTCCTAAGAAAAGAAAACGGGTCTCAAAATGATTGACTTCTCTGAGGCCACGAGATGACTCAAGGTTAAGAGAGACTGAAACTGCAATTTGCTAGATTTCAAGACTGTATTTTTCCCCAAACTGAATCCCATCAATACAATACTCATGTTAGTGTCAGAATTTACTACCCAATTTAAATTAGGGAAAAAGCTTTAAACCATCTCCTAAACAGTGCTGTCACCATTGTCTAACTCCCATCACACCCACCAAGCCCCTCACCTTTTCATCTGCACACCTGTGCACGCACCTGCCTCCACCCCTCTGCTGGAGAGCAGCACTGTCAGCCCCTTTCACAACCCAGCAGCGCCCGTGGAGTGAAGCTGCTGCCTGCCTGCCTGCCGCGCATCCACCAGAAACCCCTTGACACGGAGTATCCATCAGGCTGCTGCCATATGAGCTTCCTGCCTGCTGCTTGCAGCAACGTCTACTCTCAGAAATGCCATTACACTCTAATGAGCCGCTAGGAAGCATCAGCTTTGCAGCCTGCCCAGCTGCTGCGAGGGCATTTACGGCTTCACTGCAAAGATAAAAGCACCCAGAACATTCCTGAAACTGATCTTAAACTAGGCTTTACTAGAAGGCAATCTGGCTGTCTCCTATCAGCTGATGAAACTCTGAAGGTCATTTTCACAAGGACAGCAGAGTGGCAAGGGCTGGGTGATCACGGGGCCCAGCTCCTTCCTTCTTTTGACCTGGAATTGACGGGCAGTGCTGACAGCGGTCAGGAATCCAGGCATCCACAGACACACACACACACAGTTTTTGCCTTCACTACCCATCTCCAGGGCCATAACAATGTCCTGACTTCTCAAAATGGGTTGGTTCATTCTCTTCTCTGCTGTCAGGAGTCCCAGACCCCAGGATACCTGGGATGTCACTGGGTAAGAAATGGCTGGGCTTAAAAAAGATAGGAGCCCATGCTGCAGAATGGTGCTGGACTCTGACTTCACAGGGTCGGAGTGGAGATGGCTCAGCCAGTTTGTTTTGTTTTGGCCCAAGAACATACATCAGGTTCAGGGGACCAAATGCACATTCAGCATGGGGATGCCCCCGCTCGGGCTCTAATGATGACAGTGACAATGACAATGATGATCATAATGACTATGACAATAATAATAATCATAATATATCTGCAGGAGCAATGTTTGCTACAGGCACTTCCAGGAAGGCCTCCATTTAGCCCTCACTCCACTTTGAGAGGGAGGTATGAAAGCTTTGTTGGGGTGAGTAACCTCCCTGAAGCCACCCAGCGAGGAGGGCAGGCTCTGATTCCAGCACCAGTTTATTCCTCAGCACAAGCTCTCAACTTACTTCTCTCATGGAAGCCGCTGAGTCTTTCTGTGTTCTCCTTGCCTCACTCAAACTCTTCTTCCAAGGTTTGCGGGAGCTATGAGGGACATAGAGAAGGATCTCTAGCTTGATGAAAGTGACCTCTTCAAAACACATTTTGTTTTTCTTGAGATTGACAGAACTATCTTCCAATTTTCAAGTGTTGTTCTGTATCAGAAAAACCACACACCAACAAGAAGCCCTTCCTTGGTCCACGGACAGCTGATGATCTTGGAAACAGTTGCACTCCTAAACTTATTAACAATTGTACCCATTTTTATTAAGCATCTACTATGTGGGCAAGGCCACCATGTTGTCTGTGGATGTGAGAACATGGGGGCCCAATGTCACCAAATGGGTCCAACTTTAAAAACATTTCCTCACAAATATAGCATGACACATCATTAACATGCTGTTAAAGACACTTGTGTGATTGTAGAAAAATGAGTTCTATCCACAGTAAAATTATTTTATTATTATGTGCATATATTAGAAGATTAAGTAGTCAAATAACCAACTACAGCAATAATAACTTGCTATGCTTTTTCACATAATTTTGCTTGTGATATGTTGATTAAACTCAAGTTCATTATTCCAGACAATATTGACCTACTTTCCTCCATTTAATATCATCCAAACAGCACTTTCGTATATTCTCATAACCGTCAAAACTGTCCTGTCCTTGGTAGATGGGCTGCTCGCATGAAACGGTAGCTTTCAGGCCAACTGCTGATGGAGCCAGGAGTGGGCATGCCAGTTTGCCAGAATGGAAGTCAGGTCTCAGTCTGTGACTGCATTATGTCTAGCTCGGTTCTTTTTTCTAATTTTGGGGGGCCAGAATGAGATGGGTTGGAAAATGTTTTGCACTGGGGGATGTTGACCAGGAAAACCTATGGAGGTGGGAGAAGGTTAGTTCACCCCTCCCTATGGGTCTCTCACATGGTGCGTCATGTCAGAGATGAGACAAATGGCAGCAGAGGTGCTGAGGTGACTGACTGCTCAGCTGGACAAGGAGCCCAATACTCCATCCAGTGTCCTCAAACATGGTGAGATGTCATTTCCTCTTGACCTTACCAGAGCAGCTCCTTCCTCCCAGATTTCTCATCCCCTTCCCACCCCACAGACCTCCTCCCAGCTCCCCTGGACCTGTCCTTCAGGTCTCTGGTCAGTGACTCGTCCTGTGGACAACCCTTCCTACACCAGGTGAGCTGCTTCTCCTCTGTGGCCTCTTACTTCCTCATCCCACTAGATTAGACTGCCATTGCTTGTCCGATTGTCCCAGCAAGATCCTGAACTCTGAGTGTGGGGGTCTGTAGCAGAGTCTGGTGCTCTGTAGACATCCAATAAATATTGTTGAACAAAATGAGTTCAGGACACAAAACCCTGGAACTTATGACCTGAAAGAGCCTTTCGTTGATCCTAATTTCCCATGACTTCAATCAGTGAAAATCTAACTCCCTGAAGTCAATCTACCCGTTCTGTAAGTTTTGACAATTGATGACACCACAGGGCATACCATCTACCATGAAGGGAGGGCATCTCTTAGATAGGCCAGAAGTCATTTTGACATTCATTAAGAGGGCCAGATATTTTGATGATGCCATCCCATCCCATTTAAGTGACGAACAGATCCTAACCCACTGTAAAGTTATTTATACATTCACTCAATGAACAGGCACTAAAGAATCACGCCAGACGTTGTAAAACAAAGATTATTAGAGACAAATTAAAGTAACTCCCAGGCCATGGGGAGAGAACATAGGATGAAGTCACTAAATTGGATGCAGGATCAATGAGCTACAACAGACGGTTGACCAAGCAGAAGGCACAGCCTGTGAGTGCAGAGCATCTGCCTTGCAGGGACCAAGCCCTGACCCTCCCTCCAGGTGGCACGCACCTTGTGGGCCCCAGGAAGCTTCTTGTGCAGGCTTGGAGTCCAAAGCTCTCTGAGAACTCCCCACTTCCCTTGCATTCATAGGCACCGCGCTAAACGTCAGTAGGCGGAGACCAGGGGTTGGATGCTTCACTCCTATGGGTTGTTTGTTCTCCAGTAAAATGACAGTCTTGGACCAAGCCAGTGTTCAAGGTTCCTTCCAGCTCTATCTTCCACACAGAAAAAAAAATGGCAATGAGTTTGGCCGCATGCAAGAGACTGGTTTTGCTTTGCCTGAGCCGCCTGAATCTCGTCACCAGTCCCATCATCACTTCTCACAGCTGCCCAAGAAGGAAAAGGAGCGGCTGTTGATGTAAAGTGGTCTCGCGTGGTTGTGACGTGGCCCGGGTCCAACCGTGACCAACTGAGTCTCCTCTGTAGTTCATGGGTCATATGGCTTCTCCAAAGGGGCTGGTCATCACCACAAGCCATACAGTTGAGGGCTTGATTTGTTCAGGTCAAAGTGAACAGAGTAAATTCTGAGCCCTGAATATCCACTTACAATGTTAAAGGTGGAGAAAGCACAAAGTAAACTTTCCAAGTGTGTGCTTCCATTCTAAACTGGGATATTCCTGGTTTAGGGTTGTATCTTCACAGAGCTCACAAGTGATTTTTTAGAGAAAAAAAGAAAAACTTGATGTTTGTTAAGATTTTCCTGAGGACTTATGAGATACACAGGCTGCACAAAATGCCAGGGACTTAAACAAATCAACAAGCAAAAACCAAATAACCCCACTAAAAAGTGGGCAAAGGACACGAACAGACACTTCTCAAAGGAAAACATATAAGAGGTCCAACAAACATGAAAAAAATGCTCATTATCACTAATCGTCAGAGAAATGCAAATCAAAATGACAATGAAATACTATCTCGTACCAGTCAGAATGGCTTTGTTAAAAAGTTAAAAAATAACAAATGTTGGCAAGGCTGAAGAGAAAAGGACACTTGTACACTGTTGGTTGGAATGTAAATTAGTTCAGCCACTGGGGAGAGCAATTTGGAGACTTCTCAAAGAACTGAGAGTTGAACTACCATTCGGCCGAGCAATCCCATTACTGAGTATATGCCCAAAGGAAAATATATCCTTCTACCAAAAGGATACATGCTATGTACATCACAGCGCTATTCACAATAGCAAAGACATGGAATCAATCCAAGTGTCTATCAATGACGTATTAAATAAAGAAAATGTGGTAACGTATACACCATGGAATACTATGCAGCTATAGCAAGTGAAATTATGGTCTTTGCAGCAACATGGATGCCGCTGGAGGCCGTTATCCTAAGCAAATTAAGGCAGAAATGGAAAACCAAATGCCATGTGTTCTTACTTATAAGTGGAAGCTAAACATAGGGTACACATGGACATAAATAAGGGAATAATAGACACTGAGGTTTACTAGTGGGGATGAAGGGCAGGGGCAAGGGCTGAAAAACTACCTACTGGTATGTTTACTACCTGGGTGACAGGTTCACTCTTACTGCAAGCCTCAGCGTCATGTACATGTACTGCCTGATTCTAAAATAAAAGTTGAAAAGGAATAAAAAAAGAAGTCCCAGGTTTGTCTCTCTGCCTTCTTGAAATGCACACTTCAAAATTTACTTTTGATTGGTTGGTGACTAAGCTTATCTCTTGGAGGCCTGAGAAGTGAATGTCCAAGGAGGCCATAGGTTTTATCCAGGGATTTATGCCCGTGGGTCTCAAAGTTTTTGGTCTCTGGACCTCTATAAGTTCTTTAAAAAATTGAGGATCCAGAGTTTTTATTTCTGTCTATTCTAATTTAACATATTAGAAATTAAAACTGAGGATTAAAAATATTTATTATTTCATTAAAAATATAAGCTTTTTCCATAGTAATATAAATATTTTTACTAAAACAACTATATTTTATGGAACAAAAAAATTAATGAGTGGTGTTATATCAAAATTAAGAGTGGTGTATTATCAAAAAGTTTGCAAATCTGTTGAATCCCTGGTTTAACAGGAGACAGATGAGTCCATAGCTGCTTCTTCAGTGAATCACAATTGGTTCATTGTGACAGTCCATGTCATGTAGTTTCTGGGAAGCTCTCCTCTCCACCCCAGAGAGAATGAGAGTGAAGAGGACAAATAATATCTTCATCATCTTAGTATCTGGAAGAAAACGGTTTTGGCCTTGAAGACTCACCCACCACCGGGTCTAGGGACCTCCCAGCAGCACTCGTGCCACATTTTGAGAATCACAGCTCTGCACAATCTTCAGGTAGAAACATTCAAGATCCAGAAAGTCTCAAGGCTTTAAATCCCTGAGTTCAAGCCCCATCCCATCACTTCCAAGCTGTGTGACCTTGGGTGAGTCACCTGACTTTCTGACCATGTCAGTCTCTTCTTCTCTAAAACAGAATCAATCACACCTACGTCTAGACCATGGTGAAATGAGAAGTAACGGAGTCCCAGCAGTAACGTGGAGCTTGGCTGGCCCCTGGCTTCAGTAGACACTCTTTTCCCAGAACGCTTCCTTCCAAGTGCAAAGGGATCTTCCGTCCGTAACCCCTGACCTCTCTCTGCCCCTATGCCCTCTTCTCTTCCCCAGGAAGATGAGTGACCTATCTTATTGGTAAATTTGGGGAGATAAACTGAGGCTGTCTCTGGAGAGCACATGCTCTCTGCTCCTCCATGGTTGAACACAGGAATCCTGAGCTGGGTGGGCAAATCTACGGTGATGCGGTTGGCTTTGAGGCTATTGGAACTGGAGCTGCATCTTCTAAACTAACCTCTGCCAGTGACGTGCTCACATTTCATCTTCCAATGGCTTGTTTTTCTTTATGTTATTTATCTATTTGTGCAGAACTCCAGGGGATGGGGTGAGAATGGGATAGGAAGAACCATACTGGTGTGCCCAGAGGTCCCAATAGCTACCATTATTACCATTATCAGCAGCATCATCTCATCCTTCATTCTGTCACTAATGCCATTTCATGCTGTAAAAATAGTTATTGTAGCCACTGAGACACAGTTATATACATACCCCACTCTCTCCAATATCTTCCAACAGATTTCTAAGCCCATTTCAAATTATATAAGAATGAGATACCTCAAAATACTCCCATAATCTAAGCATCATCAATTGGACTCAAGAGTAAGGGATTAAGAATAAATTGAAATTTTGGATTTGAGGAATTAGTTTCAGGATGGAAAAATGAATGTCAGTTAGTTATTTCACCAAACAACATAGTCAACCATAAAAAAATTCTCTCCTGTGAATGAGAAATGTGAGAACAGTTGTTTAATTCTCAGTAAGTCTCTTATTCACTTAGTGTAATCATTTATTCATTTACAGGCTTATAGGTGGTTCTTGAATAAAATTAATGAAGAGAAAATAGTCTTTAGGGCATGGCTCTGTGTCCCGCCCAAGAGCATGGCCAACCTTACAAATTCCCAGGAGCCTCAGTTCTGGGTCAAATCCCAAGATTGTCACCAGATGCTGACCGCCGTCCCTTTCTAGGCCCCATCTCCAGCCACAGCCCTTTGCCTCTCCCTTTTGCTGAGAACACCCTGCACCGGTTTACCCTGTTGGATAAAGTTCCAAACCCATTTCTAATTCAGCTGGGAGGTACATGAACGCCTTCATCCAGGCAATTGCTCCCAACGCCACAGTTCTGTTGATTCTTTTCCTCCCTGGCCTGAGCATCCCCCCAGGGCCTCTTAGTTATTGCTTCCAAGTTGCATCAATTCATGCAGGCCACTAAGGTGCCATCAGGGTCCCCGAGGCCGGAGACAAGGAAGAGCGCCCTCATTAGTAACTATCACCAGAACCTTCACTGGGGCTAAAATAATTAGAGCCACTTAATGAAACGGAGCCAATTAACTTCCAGTTTATGACCAAGAAATAATTTCACCATGTGGTACAGACTCAGAGACAGAGGGAGATGAACGTTGCTCAAATCCCAAATCAGGGAAAGGTTACTTTGCTTTATGCATGAGCTACCTTTCACATGACCTTTCCAATATCCCAAACCTAAACCAACCTGGAGCTACCTGATGACTCCATCCCCAGAGCAAATCCATCATGCTGGAACATATTTTTGCAGAAAGCATTTCCAGGTAGGGCCTTCATCGAGTTCCCCTTGCAGGAGAGGAGCCATTGACATGCCCCCTAGTTGGCTGTAGCTCACCATGGATGATAAAGGAAACCAGTGGCTCTATCCTCTTGGACCTGAAGACCTTAGAGGCAGGGAAGGCAACCCCAGTGTGGACCATGATGTTGCCTTCATGGCTTCAGAACTCCTGGCTGCAGCCTCTTTTGCAGTGTAGTGCCCGTTCTACCCCAGATTCACCTGTCTGAGGACTGGTTTCCTAGAGTCTTACTCTTGCCTGGTCAGTCCAAGCCACAGTTAAATGCATTAGCCCTGGGGGCTTTTGCAGGTCACCACATGACCCCTGTGACGGCAAACCCATTTGTGCTTCAGGGTAATCTTTATGGCATTAAGATGGGCTGGAGAGATTTGGGCTCTGAGCCCCCAGCCTTACGTTCTTCCAATCTCAACCAACAGAGCTGGGGGGCCACCGCCAGATGCAATATAGCAGCTGGACCACCCCAGAATACCAGCTCTCCCCTCAGTCTCTCTTCAGAAAAGTGAGGCAGCTGGGGCAGGTGTCTCCTCTCCTCGACAGAGCCTCCTGACCCTGGTCTTAGCCTAGTGTTGCCTGCTGCTCACATAACAGTCATGGGCCAGGGATTGTCGTAGGTGAGGGGAGCACAGAGATGAAAACGGCATGATCTTCCTCAAGAAAATAATAGGCGGATCAAAACAGGTGCCCAAATAATTCTTATATAAGAAGGCCAAAAGCATGTGTCAAGAGAGGAGGAAGAGATGATAGGTTCATAGAGAGGGAAGATTACAAGGAGTGTCGATTCAAGGAAGGCTTCATGGAGAAGGTGCCATTCTCAAAGGCTGTTGAATGACTTAGGGTGGAAGAGATAAGAAAAGATGGAGGAATAAGAAAAAGCACAGGCAGAAAGAACAAGCATATCTATCAAGGAATAAGAATGAAAGAAATGAAATGCAAGAGGCCTAGGGGGTAAAGTTGGCATCTTTGTGATGGATTGGAGATGCAAGAAGAGTAAGTGGAAAGAGACTTGGGTAACACCCATGCCTTTAGTTTGAGTGCAGGGCAAATGGTGGCAGCATGTTCATAAATGACTAAGCCAAGTTTGGGCATGTTTAGTTTGAGAAGTAGGTGGGGGCATGCAAGTGGAGATGTCTATTCAAAAGTGTTAGAAACACATCTGGAGTTTGAGAGGGTGGGTAGACCAGAGACACAGATGTGGGAGTCATGGGCATAGAATTGAGAGTGAAATGAAATGACAGTGCTCAGAGAGGAAGACCACAGACCACCTCGATCACGTGCTCAGAGTAAAAAGAGTGGAGGACCCTGCACATAAACATCAACAGCGTGGGCAGACAAGAGATGGCAGACTCTGAGAAGGCTGCCAAGGGGCAGGCAGAGACAGCAGAGATGAGTGCACTGCTGGATTCACATCTCTTCTCCTCCAGGGTTTCCTCTGTGGCATCCAGGAGCATGCCAGCCTTCGCTTAGTTCTCTATCCCCACTGCCCATCAGAGTCCTTGGGACACAGAAGTTACTCAAGTGTTGAGAACTAGCAACAGGAGGGAGAGGCAGTGTGGGGTTGTGGTGGGGGTGACATGGTTGGGCTGTGTCCCCACCCAAATCTCACCTTGACTTGTATCTCCCAGAATTCCCACGTGTTATGGGAGGGATCCAGAGAGAGGTAATTGAATCATGGGGGCTGGTCTTTTTCATGCTATTCTCGTGATGGTAAATAAGTCTTGAGAGATGCGATGGGTTTATCAGGGGTTTCTGCTTTTGCTTCTTCCTCATTCTCTCTTGCCACCACCATGTAAGAAGTGCCTTTTGCCTCCCACCATGATTCTGAGGCCTCCCCAGTCATGTGGAACTGTAAATCCAATTAAAACTCTTTTTCTTCCCAGTCCCAGGTATGTCTTTATCAGCAGCATGAAAATGGACTAATACGGGGGCAACTCTGGGACCTGGGAAGAAACCAGAAGGTAAGTGGCTTGGAGCAAAGTAGGTCTTCATGGCTTACTGGAAAACCCTCCCTAGGTTTGGTATTTCCCTTCTCGTGAAATTGTCAAAGGGAATATTCTGTTGACACCAGAGGATGAATTCTGCTTCAAGGAGTGAGAAAGTACAGAAGGTTCAGTCATCACCCCTCTCAGATGCTTGCCCGTGCTGTGAACCACTGTGGGAAGAAGGAGGAAAGCTGTGGGTCCAGCCCACAGGGAGCTCAGTTGGTGCCCACAGCAGTCCGTAGAGCTCTTCTTAGCTCGTGATCAAGCCTAATATTCCAATGGCCCACATTTTCTTCTTTATATTCTCAGATATAATTTCCTATTAAAAATATAAATACCCACAAAAGTTCACTTTTTTAAAATGTCTCATTCATTACTTATAACTAAATGTGAACATAGAGTCAAAGGGAAAGAAACAAGATTAAAGAGAGACCTAGGTGGGTACTGCATTTCTTATAGAGGGAAGCAAGGTCCACCAGGTCAGAAAAAAACAAACTACATGCAAGCTAGAGCGTAAAGGCAGAAATCTCCAACTTACAAGTTTTGCATGAGGATTTTGGCAGAAAAAGAAATCTGTTTCTAGCTTAAAGATGTTAGCTCTGTAATGTTTTCGATGTTTGGTGTCTCACCATCAAGGCTGAACTCCAAAGTGACCATGCTGAATGCTGTGATAGGGGCTGCCCAACGTAGTTTAGGATCCTGTTTGGATTTTTCTGAGCTCTAAACAATAATTGATTCCCTAGATACTTAGCAGAATCTGACCACACACAATGAAATTATTTCTTGTTCATAAACTGAAAAGTTAATTGACTTCATTTCTTTAAATAGATTCAATTATTTGAGCAACAATGAATCTTCCAGAGGTACTTACAAGTCAGGGATGCCTACAGGAGATGAAGGTTTAAAGATGATACCCAAAGGCCCTTGCAAACAGCCACCAAGGATCTTGCAGATTGGGAAGGGATTTATTTGTGCTTATAAAATATACAAACTGCCCTCAATGGCATGATTATGTTGGATGCAACTGCCTTATTAAAAATTAACACAGCCAAGAAATGATGCTTGTATCTAAGATACAGTTGAGTATTGTTGAGAACAGGAGGAATTTTTAATGGGGGGATTTTATGTGGAAACCTTCCATGTTTTCAGCCTCTCAGAGAAAGCAGCCAAGCCACATACCCAAGGCTGTTTTGGCCTCCACTCACTGTGCCGTGACATTCTTTCCCTTCAACAGGACTCACTCTTGAGCTCTCAATGAAAAGGTTAATTCTGAAAGCTCACAGAGGAAAATCAGAGTCATGGCTGGATCCATCCCGCATAAGGCTTCCTTCTATGCAATAGACATCTGAGGGTTTAGTTCAAACACCTCTTCCTACGATGTTCTTTCTCCCCTGCAGCTTTGACTGACTCTGAATGTTAATCAGTACCAGAATAAAGTGTGTAATTAGCTGAGAATGTGACCCGACCTCCAGCCCTCTTCCCTAATAAAAGTTGTTTCAAATTGCCCTGACCCAGTGGCCCAGGCATGTTATGTCCTCATACCCATCCTCTCATATGCATGAATTACCTTCTGAAAGAACATGCTTAGAAGCAGAGTTCAATCATTAACCTTAACCTAGAATTTCACTAAAGCAAAGATATTAAAAACTGCAGGGTTAGATGGGTTAATTAGGAGCCAATATCCATCTTTTTCTTAAAACAAATGAAGACAAGAGAAGGGATCGGGGCTGATGATTACATGTCTACTTTAAAGTATGGTAGGGGCTGGGGAATAGGGAGGTGCGGTCCAGCTTGCAGATTGGAGTTTTCTCTAATAAAACTAGGAAGAGAAAGACAGGAACCACAATGGGTTCTGGCAAAGGCTCACCCTGAGGATAAGGGGGGAGATGGCAGAATCAACTTTTGGAGAAGGGAGTTATCTACTCCAGGAGAGGAACATTAGTGCTGTTTTGGAGCTGTCCAAAGGGCCTAGTGCTGAAAGCATTTAGGTGAAGTATGATACCAGACACCTCTTCAAATAAGAATTAAAGCTGCACTTGTTCTTTCTCCAGGGTCTGGCATAAGTCATATTGAAGAGTGGACAGTTTGGGACTGCATGTTAAATGCCTTTCTGAGACAAGGTCAAAGGGTCCAATTTAACTTTTTACCCTGAATACTGTGAATCGTTTTTTGAACACCAGCTCTGTTTACAAGAACACAGCATGTCTAAGACATGTACATATGAAGAAAGCACCCAGAGACATCTTATAAGATAACATGCTTGCCAATTTTTAAATGAACTAAAGGGATAGCAAAATGATAGATACTTAATTTTCCCACCAGAGGACCCCTCCCCACCTAAGTGTGACACACCATTGCCATAGCTGTGTGCAGTGACTTTTGTCTTTCTTCATCTTCATGTGCTATCACGGAATTCCTCTCCCCAAATGATGTCGAGATGACATTGTCATTTCACCATTTATGCAGCATGTCTATTCGCTGTTTGACTTTTCAAAAAATCATTCGAAGTTAAAAGCGCAAAAACTAGTGTAAATATGGAATTAATTAAATCTATCTATGCTTAAGTCTTTTCAAAATTAACTTATGAAATGTTTGTCAGTTAAATTATTAACATGTTACTCTGAAGATAATGAGTCAGTTTAAGGTTATTTAATTGCTGGTAGAATTACAGTATTTACAGTAAAATTTTTTCTGCAGCTCTATTCTCATGTGTGATAAGTTGCTGAAAGATTTTCAAGTCTAGCTCCTTCCGGCATTTTGTCTGGATGATTATTTTCACTTGAAATGATACAAATTTGTTTAATCAATAAGGTCTTCAGCTATTGGTTAGATGGATGTCTCTAGAAACCATGTCTGTATTGACAGTGAAGTTAATAATGAGGCTAATTGATCATCCTCCTTCTATGCAGTGTAGTTGCGTATAGGATTGAGTCTTGAAAACCCAGCCCCTGGCTCCCTTCCTGTGTAGGATAACTTGGGTTGGGGCTCAATTAGTGCCAACTCCCAGTTTTTTATTGAAAAATTAGGGTTTTATTGGGAGCTGGACATTCATAGCACACAGTCCTACTGCCCTTTGAGTCCTTACTAGATAGTACAGAGATGTCCAGTTGAATGACATTTGTGGTATTTTACTCATTCACCACTGGTGTGGGTTGAGATTCCAACCCAACTTGCAGGCCACTGCTGAGCAGCAAATGCCCATCCAATGTTTTCCTGAATAAGTTCTACTTTCCTGCAGAAAATCCAGACAGACTTTAGAGCAGAGTGCCTGAAGCAAAGGCCTTCATGTTGTGATCGATCAAAGAGACTGCATACATCAAACATGGCAGCTCCATCCACTGGCCTCTTTGATAATGCTTCTTCTCTAGCCAGATTGTCAATAGCTGACTTTTATCTAATGATAGAGCAAGACAGAGAACCACTATCAGTGGCAGGGATGACATGGGGGGAGGCAGAGGCTCTAAGGGTATCTTTTAGCAACGAACTGGGGCTGCTCTCTTCTTAAATGGAACAACTATAGGAGACAGAGCTGAGCTGGTCTAAAGAGAGCTAAATGTCACAGATTGAAATAACTGTTGAGGGCCACCGTTAAGCCCTGTGATATATCCAGCTAGAGAATACAATGAGGGCAAAACTACGTGGTCTATTCTCAAGGATTCAGGATTCAGAGAACGCCATCTTCCACCGATGCCCTCATTTTATAGTGAAAGAGAAAGCACTCTCAGGGCCTACGGGAGGGAATCTGTCCAGTAGCAGAAGATTCCCCAAGTAGGGGAAGCCTGGCATATTGGAGAAGAAGTCCCATTGGGAGTTCATTGTCTCTGGTTCCAGTTCCAGGAAATCCTGTGGGCAGCAGAGATGTTCTCAAGCATGATGTGGTCATTCTTAGGCTGCTGGTCTGACCTTTCTCAGAACCTCTGTAGCAATCCAGTCACCCACGTGAGGTTGTGCAATGACTATTCCCCTCTGGGGCAAGCTTTTTTTCTGTCAGGAGAGCAGGGTACACAGCTTTAGGGAGAAGTCCTCAGCACCACATAGCTGAATGGTGGGTGAGAATGGCTGTAATGGAAGGGGGGTGACCTCCTGGCCCCTCAGTGTACAGGTGCAGAAGATGGCAGAGCCCTCAGAACACCTGGATATGCTTTAAAAAGGGGGCAAAATCCCTTTTTTGTTTCTGTCTTGGCTAGGGCTAACGTTGGATCTCACAAAGAGATATGTGGTTCCTCCAATCTCCACCTGCTTGGAGATGGGACTGGAGCAGCCATCAGGCCATTGACCCCATCCAGCCCAGGTCTCTGCCTGGTGGAAGGATCCATTCACCTCTGGGGTCACTCTGTCTCCATTCCCATCAGCCTTCCTAGGATGCTCCAAGCTCTCCAAGGCAAGGGGAAAGAGGAGAAAAACTATTAAATGGGAAGACTGTAAATGATAATTTTTTAAAGGATAAATAAAGCTTTACACCCTGAGCCTGAGAGATGGGCTGTGGGGCTCTCGAATCTTAACACAAAATGCTGAGATGTGACATGCAGTTAATTTTTCCCAGGGAGGCCTATAGCTCTCCATGCCCAGAAACAAGGAAGCCAATTTCATGCCTCAGGGACATGTGGATGGTCTGTGGGGTCGGGAAGGGACCCCTTCACTTGGGTGGGCACTACCACTACATACGGGATGTACATGAAAAGTTGTAAACTCAGAATCTCCAGAGACGTACAGAGTGGCCAAAACCAGACACTGGGATCATAAGGACAACTGAGAAATGCCATGATTAAAACAGAATCCAGTGGAGCATGTGAGAGGGGGAAATGAATGGTTTTAATACCGCCACCCTCCCTTTCATTTTTAATAACAGTGTTGTCTGTGCAATATTAGCTCCGTTAATTCTCACCCCCCATTCAATTCGCCTTTGTTTTCACACACTTGTGCTGTAATTTTCAATTTAATTAGTTGCAGTTCTGTTCAATGGCAACAGGTCCTGGTTTATCTTCCCAGCTAATACTGCTAATTGTTTATCCAGACTTCAGTAATATCTCATTAACTTTATAGGCTATCGTTTCCACATCATCTACAGAATTAATTTTCTGCAAATCTAGAGATGTTGGTGCTTGTGAACATTTTCCTTCAGAAACAAAACAAAACCAAACAGAAAAGAAAAAAAAAAAAACCTGGCAAAGTTGGAGAAGCCAGTTGTCATTTTCTGTTGCATGTCCTCAAGAAAATAATGTCTAAAAATTATCCTTCCTTTATTTTTTAAAAAAGAACCCACCTAGGCAATTCTTCATTTTTATAACAGCCATTATCCCTAAGGCATTTGTGGATGCACAGATGAAAGACAGAATGTATACACACAAGACTGGGAGGCAACACAGCGCGGGCCCTTCAATTATTTGATTTAATAGAATGAAGTTGCATCCAGATGATTTTTATGGCATCTGTCTCAATTATCAGGGCGTTTAATAACCATCCCCTACCTCCTACTTTGGAAGATGGGAAATTCAGAAGACAACAGGACAGGATTCAGCTGTCATCCACCATGATCCCGTCTGAGAGTTGACCCAGTTCCGCCCCCTCCCTCACCTCTTTGCTCCTCACCTTTGAACACAGGCGCAAAATGTTGGCTTTTCACATGCCCTAGAACAGGCCTCTTTGTGCCCATGTGATTCCTCATGTTTAAGACAGAAAGATTTATTCTATCTCGCCTTCCCTCTACCCTCACCCCGTCCAACACCCTTGGACCACATGGATTGACTCTTTTCTGAGTTGCAGAGAGCAAAAAGTGACCTCCATTCTTGGTCACAAGCACAACAGTGTTTTGTTAGTAGAGTGTCCCTACAGAGAGCATCCAAGGTTGCAGCAGCCGTGGCCTCCTCTGAGGCCTCTGTTGTCCTCTAGGCACCTTCCTTTAATATTTTGCAACACAACGGTCGTGATTCTGCAGGTGTCTGTCCTCATGTGGCTAGAGGTTAGCCTCTTTTGTTTGGGGGAATGTGTGGGCCTTCTCTACAGCCTGACTGCCCACCAGGGACATGTTTCTCAACGGCCAAGTTGTAGTCCCTGCAAAACTGGGAGCTGCTACTCATCACCTATGGAATTTGCTGAGCCCCAGGGATGAGATCTCCAGTCAGTGGAAAGTTGGAGAACCTGGATGAACTGGACTGAAGACAGTAGGAGGTCTGGGTCTGGCAGCTGGTACCTATGGCCATGGCAGAGATGAGGGCGGCAATACAAGAGGCATCCAAGAATCAACATGTGGTGGTCCCACTTTGAGTGGAAAAATCCAGATGGCAGGGGGTTCCTGAGAGAGATTCCATGGCAGCCCAGGACAGCAAGTGAGCACAGACTTCTCTTGATTGGCCATTACCCATTCAATGTGGGCAGAAGACAAGGGTCCCTGCCCTGGTGAGCATCCAGGAAGGATTCAGGTAATGGAGGCACATCTCGGGGTCCTGCTTCAGCAGCCCTGCTCACTGTTTCCCACACAGAACTTTCTCCACAAACCCCACCCACCCAGCCACGCTCTGCCCACTCTTTGTCCTGCCTTTGGCTGAGTTGCTACCCCATTAGTGATCTGAGGAAAGGGGTAAGCAAGAGCACATCTGCTCCTAAGAAATTCCTGCTGCTCAAGTTCCGGAAGGGATTGTGAGATCAAAAGCAACCATAGTAGCCCTATTCTACACGTGCAAGAAAAAAAGGCCCAGAGAAGTGGTAAAAGTCTTCCAGGCACTCTGGAGACAACGATATGATGAGACATTCATCGTGTAGCATTCAGTGACCTGTGGCACCAGGAAAATAGCTTGATAAATAAGCACTTGGTTCTTCACATTTATAAGTCTTTGGAAATAGTGAGTACAATTCAATTTCATAAATACCTTCATACACTGACTGTGGTCCCACAAAAGCTACATACTGGGTGGTTTCAGATAGAAGTGGAAGAGACCCCACTCAAAACAGTTTAAGCAAAAATGAAATTATTCTGGCTTCTGTATTTGAGAAGTCCAAGTGCGGAGCCAACCCAAAGATTCCCTCACTGTGGGCAGCTTTCCGGTTTCCCATTCCCCAAGGCTTGCCCTCTCTCTCCGTGTCTGTCTCTCTCTGTGTATCTCAGGCTCTATCTTTTTCTGTCTCTATTTCTGTCTTTCTGTGTGTCTCTATTTCTCTCTGTTTCTCTTTCTGTTTCTGTTTTATCTCCGTCTTTCTTTGTGTCTTTCTCTCTGTCGTCTCTTTGTCTTCTCTGTCTCTGTCTGTCTGTATCTCTCTTTCTCTGTGTGTCTGTCTCTCTTTGTCTCTGTCTTCTGTTTTCTTTCTGTCTCTGTCTGTCTCTCTCTACCTCTGTCTCGTTGTCTTTGTCTCTGTTTTGTCTGTCTTTCTCCATGTCTTTGTCTCTTTTTCTCTTTGTCTCTGTCTTCTCTGTCTCTTTCAGTCTCTTTGTCTGTCTCTCTGTCTCTGTCTGTCTCTGTCTCTTCACCTGTCTCTCTCACACTGTCCACTGTTGTCTTTTCTTCTGCAAAAGCACTTCCTCCTGAGGGAAAGAAAGAGTTGGGAAGGGGGTGGAGGAAGTGCAGCCTGATGGCCCTCAACTCTCGTCCTGAGAGCTCACTGTTCAGAATAAAGGGGCTGTGTGTCTTCTCTTCTTGGAGACTGAGTGAAGGGGTCTTGAGTCTAGGTCTAACAGGATTGCTCTGGCTTCTGTTTGAATGATAGACTAGGTGGAAGTGGGAAGATGGTGAACGGTGGTGAAGGTGGCCAAACTGCACGTGTTTCTAAGGTACAGATGGCAGGATGTCCCTCCAGGACAGATGTGGGACACAGAAGAAAGAGGAGAGTTAGAAAGGGTGACAGACTCTTTTGGCCCAACAAAGTAGAAACATGACCTATCAAGTTTAAGTGAACTGTTAACTCTACATGAATTCCATTTGTATAGTATAACTCACTCTGCCACTGCCTTTCATCACTCAGCAACTTGTGTTGGAGACTGATAGATCAATAGATAGATAAATAGACAGATAGGGAAATAGGTGACAGATATACAGATAAATTAGATAGATGATAGACAGATAGACAGGGAGATTATAGATAGATATATACATAGAGAGATAGATAGATAGATAGATAGATATAGGTAGATAGACACAAAGGCAGAGAGAGAGATAGATGACAGATAGATAGGTAGATGATTGATAGATAGATGGATGGATGGATGGATAGATAGATAGATAGATGATAGATAGGGATACAATAGACCAACGGAAATACAGGTGTAGGTATACATACAGGCACAGGTGCAGGTAGGTGGACAGGTAGAGGGATAGACCTAGGCAGACATAGATGTAGATATAGATGATATAATATAGTAAATTCTGTGGCTAAGTCTGCCATAAAAAACTATCATACACTGGGTGGCTTAACAACAGGAATTTGTTTTCTCACAGCTCTGGCTGCCTGTGATAGTCTGAGGTCCAGGTGTTGGCAGGGCTGGTTCCTTCTGAGCCTCTGACTGCCCTGGTCTCTGATGCCTGGGGACCCCCTCTAAGCAGCAGGCCACCAGATACAAGGCAAGAAAACGTGGCTCTGTCACCACCTGCTTCGCCATGTGCCCTCGTGCACCAGCAAGGCAGAGAAAGCAAAAGATCAGCAAAGCCTGGGCATTTTCTCAAGGAGAGTCTCAAGAAAAACCCTAATCCTGCCACACATCATTCTTCCTATGGCCCAAGTGCCCCTCCATTTCCACCTGGACTCTCCTGCCCCCTTGAAGCCCACCCCTGCAGGAGAGTAGAACCACATCATGGATGGCCTTGCCTTTAATCATAGGTCACGTGATTACATGTTCTTTTCTCATGATGATGTCACCACCATAAGGTGGGGTCCAACAACCAGGACATGAGGAGGTCTCTGCTCATCAGATGGCCCCTGCACTCAAGTGAGATTAAGAAAAGGCGAGGATTCCACAGGTTAGGTTTCACCTTTATTTTATCTCTCCCTCCACAGGGTGACTCTCTTCCTCTCATTCCTCAAAACTGACTGATGTTGCTGTTTTCTCCTGAACTTAATACAGTTGTGTATTTAATGTCATAACTTCGTTTCAGCCAATGACAGACCGCATAGAAAATGGTGATCCCATAAGATTATGAATTCCTATCCCTTAGTGACAGCATAGTCATTGTAATGCTGTAGCACAATTACTTTATGTTTTCTATAAATTTAGTGTAGCCTAGGTGTTCAGTGTTTATAAAGTCCACAGTGAACAGTAATATCCTCTGCCTTCAAATTCACTCACCACTCACTCACTGACTCACCCAGAGCAACATCCAGTCCTGTGAGCTCCATTCACGGTAAGTGCCCTGAACAGATGTACCATTTTTTATCCTTGATACCATATTTTTACTGTATCTTTTCTATGTTTAGATATGCAAATACTATTGTGTTGCAGTGACCTGAAGTATCCAGTACAGCCACATGCTGTACAGGTTTATATCCTAGGAAGAACAGGCCATAGACAGAGTCTAGGTGTGAGCAGGCTGTACCATCTAGGTTTGTGTGAGTACATGATATGAGGTTTGCACAGCGATGAAATTGCCTGATGATGCATTTCTCAGAATGTATCCCTATTATTACTGGATGTCATTAACTAGCGATGTTAAGCTCCTTTACATAGAATCTTTTTTTTTTTTTTTTTTTTGGCTTGATAGGATTCTTTGCAAGTATTGCCTTTATGCCTGTTTAAGTAATCCTTCCCTATCTCCAAGTGATATCCTTTCCTCATTTCTTTTAAAATGTTGAAGCTTTATTTTCCACATTTAAGAACTTTAACTCATCTGCAATTTATGTGTACAATTGTGAGGTACAAATCTGATTCTCCTATAACAAATTTAAGGTCACCTCGGTCAAACCAAGATCTATCTAGGGTTGTTGCGTATCTGTTCATCCCTTGCCTCTGGTTTCTGTTTCATTGCTTTAATTTCTTATAGCTCTGCCAATGGCATAGTTTTTATTTTTTTATTTTTATTTTTATTTTTATTTATTTATTTTTTTTGAGACGGAGTCTCGCTCTGCCGCCCAGACTGGAGTGCAGTGGCCGGGTCTCAGCTCACTGCAAGCTCCGCCTCCTGGGTTTACGCCATTCTTCTGCCTCAGCCTCCCAAGCAGCTGGGACTACAGGTGCCCGCCACGTCGCCTGGCTAGTTTTTTGTATTTTTTAGTAGAGACGGGGTTTCGCTGTGTTAGCCAGGATGGTCTCAATCTCCTGACCTCGTGATCCGCCCGTCTCGGCCTCCCAAAGTGCTGGGATTACGGGCTTGAGCCACCGCGCCCAGCCCGGCATAGTTTTTATTTTTATAATTTTATAATGAACTTGTATCTGTGATAGGGCCAGCCACCCATTCTTGTTCAGCTCTTTCAAAATTTTCTTGGCCATTTTTAAATACCCTTCCATATCACTTCAATAATCAGTTTTTAACTTTCATAAAATATCCTGTTGGTCTTTTGGAATCCCATTAAATTTATAGATTAATTATTCTACATATTTTATATTTATGCCCTAGATATCTTATAATTTGATGTTTTGATGAGAGAGTTTCAAAATTACATTTTCTAATTTTTTTTTTTTGAGACAGAGTCTTGTTCTGTCACCCAGGCTGGAGTGCAGTGGCACAATCATGGCTCACGGTAGCCTTGACTTCTTGGGTTCAAGCAATCCTCCCACCTCAGCCTCCCAAATAGCTGGAACTACAAATGTACACCAACACACCCACCTAATTTTTGTACTTTTTGTGGAGACAGGGTTTCACCATGTTGACCAGGCTGGCCTCTAACTCCAGCCTAGGCTCAAGCAGTCCTCCCACCTCAGCTTCCCAAAGTGCTAGGTTTACATATGTGAGCCATCATGCTCCGTTTCTAATTTTTTTTATTTTAGAAATTCTTACATGATATTCAATATATACAATAAAACATAAAGAATAAAATAATATATGCTCATGTGCCCATCACCCGGGTTAAGAAACAAAATGTTATCCATGTCATTGAAGCTCCCTGGTCCCGCTTCCCAGCCATCCCTCTCTCTCTCTCTCTGTAAGAAGTAACCACTATTCTGTTTGGCTTTTTTATGTACATGCATCTCTTCTCCTTGTACTTCATATATACACATCCATATGTATTGCTGTTGCTATATGTGCTTTTGACCTCTTTTTTTTTTCCACAGTGTCTCACTCTGTCACCCAGGTTGGAGTACAGTGGTGCAGTTTTGGCTCACTGCAACCTCTGCTTCCCAGGTTTAAGAGATTCTTGTGCCTCAGCCTCCTGAGTAGCTGGGATTACAGGTACCCACCACCATGCTCAGCTAATTTTTGTATTTTTAGTAGAGACGAGGTTTCACCATGTTGACCAGGCTGGTCTTGAGAACTCCTGACCTCAAATGATCCGCCCCCGTTGGCCTCCCAAAGTGCTGGGATTACAGGCGCAAGACACCCTATTCGGCCCTTTTGACCTTTATATGAGCAACATTATTTTGGATACACTCTTCAACAACTTGCATTATTTATTTCTTTTAATTTAAAATATTTTTCTCAACATATTTGTGAAGTCTACCTCTCTTAAAAATTGTAGTGCTAGCTCATTTATGCTCATGGATATAGTATCCTTGCATATATATATATATAATATATATATATATATATATATATGTTTTCCTGTGGTTGAACATTTTAGATGTTTCTTTGATTTTTTTCTATTGCAGGAAAAATTGCTATGAATTCTTTTACTTGTCTTCTTTTGAGCTATAGGAGTTATTCCCTGGGCTGCAAAACTAAGAATAGAATCGCTGGGCCACAGAGTCTGTATCTCCAATCTCACTGGGTATTGACATGCTATTCCCAGTGCTTATACCATCTACATTCCTGCCAGCAATGTGCAAGGCTTCTCATTGTTTTACATCATGGATTTATTGGCCATTCTTATTCTCTTTTTATTGAATTGGCCATTCACACACTTTGTTCGTTTTCCTATTCTATTCATGTTTCAAAGTTATCACACATTAGATATCCTAAATATTAGTCCTTCATTGTTGCCTGTTACAAATATTTTTCCCAGTCTATCTATATATTCATATATCAGAAAATTCACCCTTTAAAAATAGGCCAGGTAAGGCAGCTCATGCCTGTAATCTCAGCACTTTGGGAGGCCGAGGTAGGTGAATCACTCAAGGTCAGGAGTTTTAGACCAGGCTGGCCAACATGGTGAAACCCCATCTCTACTAAAAATACAAAAATTAGCTGGGCGTGGTGGCATGCATCTGTAGTCCCAGCTACTTGGGACACTGTGGTGGGAGAATTGCTTGAACCTGGGAGGCGGAGGTTGCGGTGAGCCGAGATAGTGCTATTGCCCTCTGGCCTGGGTGACAGAGCAAGATTCCTTCTCAAAAACTAAACTGAACTGAACTGAACTAAAATAAAATAAAATAAAATAAGTCAGTGGCATTTAGCACATTCACAAGGCTGTGCAACCATAACCACTATCTAATTCCAGAATGTTTTTCATCACCCCAAAATGAAACCCCATACCCATTAGCAAACATACCCCATTCTCTGTTCCCCCAGTTCCTGGAATCTACTTTCTATCTCTTTGAATTTAACCTTTTCTGGATATTTCATAGAAATGGAAACAGAAAAGACCATGATGTGGTCTTTCTGACTTGCTTCTTTCACTTACAGTATTTTCAAGATTCCTCTGTGCTGTAACATGTATCAGCTCTTCATTCCTTTTTGTGGCTAATATTTCATTATATGAGTAAGGAGATCAAGCATCTTTTCATGTGCTGATTGACCATTTGCGTATCTTCTTTGGAGAAATGTCCATTTGAATCCCTTGCTCATTATATTTGTCTTTTTATTGTTGAACCATGAGTTCTGTATATATACTGAATACTAGAACTTTATCAGATATTAGATTTAAAGTTTTTTTTCACAATCGTTGGGTCATCTTTTCCCTTTATTCTGTCTTTCAAAACATGAAACATGAAATTTGTTAATTTTGATAAACTCCAATTTGTTAATTTTGTTGCTTATACTTTAAGAAACCATTGCCTAATCCAAGATCTATGCCTATGTTTTCCTCTAACAACTTTCTCATTTTAGCTCTTACATTTAGGCCTTTGATCCATTTTGAGTTATTTTTGTATATGGTGTGAGGTACGCATCCAACTTCATTCTTTTGTGTGTAGATATCCAGTTGTATCAGCATTGTTAGTTAAAAAGACTATTATGTCCTCAATTGATTTGCTTTGGCACTCTTATTGAAAATCAATTCACCATAAATGCATGAGTTTATTTCTAAACTCTCAATACTCTTCCATTTATCTGTGTCTATCGTATGCCAGTGCCACACAGTCTTAATTCCCACAACTTTGTAGTAAGTTTTGAAACTTTTCTAGATTGCTTTGGCTATTCTGATTTCCTTGAATTTTCATATGAATTTTAGGATTACCTTGTCAATCTCTACAATAAATAAATAATAAATAAATAAATGCCACCTAGTATTTTGGTAGTTGTTGTGTGGAATCTGCAGATCTGTAGATCAGCTTAGGAAGTTTGCCATATTCACTACAGAGGTTTCCAATCAAGGGTCATATGATATCTTTCCACTTCTTTAGATTTTCATTTTCTTTCAATTATGTTTTATAGTTTTCAATGTACAAGGCTTATACTTCTGCTGTCGAATTTATTCCTAAGTATTTTACTCTCTTTTGTGCTGTTGTAAGTGGCATTGTTTTGTTTGTTTTCTTTCTGGATTGCTCATTGCTAACATATAAAAACACAATTGATTTTTGTGTATTGATTTTGTATTCTGCAACCTTACTAAACTTGTTTATTATCTCTAATGGTTGTTTATGGATTCCTCAGGACATTCTTGCACAAAATCATGTCATCTGCAAATGGAGATGGTTTTACTTTTTCCTGTCCAATATGAATGCCTTTTATTTCTTTCTCTTGCCTAATTGTCCTGACCTGTGGCTATTTTTGCATTTCCAAAATAGGATCTCCTGTTACCAAAAATTTTTTTCTTTTTTAATTTAATGTACTTGTATTTAGCAATTATTTCTTCTGTGGTTTTTTCCTATTTGGTTTTCTTCAAAAATATATATCCCTGTTGTGAAACATTAAAGGTAGTCCCATAATTTTCTTCTAAATTTAAATTACTTTGCTTTTCTCATTTAGGGCTTTACACAGCTAGAACTGAATATTGAATGTGGCATGAGATAATGAGACTGGGACCTAATTTTATTTTATTTCCTATATGAACAATCAATTGTTCCACCTCCACTTATTGATTAATCCATTGTTTTACCAATGACCCACAGTAACATCTTTCTCTTATTTTAATTTTTTCACACATGCATGGACCTGTTTCTGGGCACTGTGTCCAGTTCAGTCAGTCTTTTACTAATACTGCTGTTTCCTACTATGACTTTGTTTGTTTATTTATTTATTTATTTATTTATTTTTTCTGAGATGGAGTCTCACTCTGTCGCCGAGGCTGGAGTGCAGTGGCATGACCTCAACTCACTGCAACCTCTTCTGCCCAGCTTCAAGCAGTTCTCGTGCCTCAGCCTCCTGAGTAGTTCAGACTATATAGATGCTCATCACTATGCCCGGCTAATTTTTTTTTTTTTTTTAGTCGAGACGGAGTTTCTCCATGTTGGCCAGGCTGGTCTCAAACTCCTGATCTCAGGTGATCCTCCTGCCTTGGCCTCCCAAAGTGCTAGGATTACAGGCATGAGCCATGGTGCCTGACCTCCTACTATGCCTTTATAATATGCTTTGACATGGCAATCTCCCCAACACACCCACATCACCTTGTTTAATTTCCTGAAGATTGTCTTGGTCATTTTCATTATTCTCTTACATTTTTAGTATAGAATGAGATAATCAATTTTCTCATTATAAAAAAACTGAAATTTTGATTGGAATTGCATGACATTATAAATTTGAAGATAATTTTTATTTTTATAAAGCATGACCCATTGATGATGTTTTCTATACTGTTTTGAAATAAATCTCTTGTAATTTTCTCCATTAAATCCTGTACAACTTCTATTACATGTATTCCTGGATTTAAAAAGCGTTTTAAACTTTCCATTTACAAAGCAACAAAAGTCTAAATTACATTTCATTTTTATTGCTGATATATGGAACTGAAATGTGTTTTCCCTTTTGGATTATTTTTATTTATTTATTTATTTTTTCTGAGATGGAGTTTCACTCTTGTTGCCCAGGCTAGAGTGCAATGGTGCAATCTCGGCTCACTGCAACCTCTGCCTCCTGGGTTCAAGTGATTCTCATGCCTCAGACTCCCGAGTAGCTGGGATTACAGGCATGCACCACCACACTGAGCTACTTTTTGTATTTTTGGTAGAGACGGCATTTCACCATGTTGGCCAGGCTGGTCTTGAACTTCTGACCTCAGGTAATCTGCCTGCCTCAGCCTCCCCCGAAATGCTGGGATTCCAGGCATGAGCCACTGCTCCCAGCCTATTATTCTTAATTATGATCAAATTATTACATCCTTGGCCACTGGGAAATAAATCTATTCAAATTGGCTTTTGAGCCTTATTTATTATTATAATTACTTTAATAATGATGATGGTTATATGACCCCAGTAGTCTTTGGTAGTTCCTTTCATTCTATATAAAAGGTGACTTGGGCACATCTTGTTCATTTCCTGCCTCATATTTGAAATCAACTGTTTATTTAAGGAGCCCTAGTCCCTCTAATGGCATGTAGAGACCACAGTCTGAGTGCTGGGAGTGCTCATTGCTTATGGGTGTGTCATCATTTTCAGTTCTTTTAGTGGATACTATGAAATCATGGATATTTAGGAAACATTTTAATCAGAAAATACATTATTAATCAGAAAATATATTGTTAATGTATGTGGATTTTTTAATATAAAGTAAGAACTATGAAATATTTACTAAGTATCATTGGTCTTACATCCGTATTTTATTTCTCCCACAGTGAAAATCCTATTTTCAGAATACTAACACACTTGCTTACTTTCTTCATCTCACAATGCACATATAACCATCTCAGAAAAATATCAGTACCACCAAAAGTATGATTTATGAAAACTGAAGAAATATCTCCACATTTATTTTACCTTAGATTGTAGTCTACAAGGGATTTATAATCCAACTCATTGAAAGTCTTTTAAACTAGTTCTTTTCCATGGTAAGATTCCATGCAACTTGACTCAATGTATCATTAAATTCATTCATTTATTTTTGCTTTAGATTCCTATGAATTGCTTTAGGCATTTGATTCATTTTATGCTGAGATTTTTATGTGGTATCAGAGGTCCTCTTCATTCTTTTGCATGTGGATATCCAGTTAAACATGCTTTTTATGATTTTAAATATATTTTAAATTACATAAAATATTTACAAAACATTTCAAAGTCAAGTCTACAAAACAATGCGTATTCAAATATTTGGTTTTATGGCTCTTCCCACTAACCTATTGTTTCAATGTCTCTTTGGTCACCATTTTCTGTTACAGTTTATGCTTTACCCTTCCACTACGTCTTTAAATAAAAAAAAAAACACAAATATTTTTTAAATTTGTTTTAAATGACTTTGTTAGAAAAATGGCTGAGATAGTACAGAGAGCCCCTAAACACTCTTCACCCAGCTTCTCCTGCTATTAACATGTTACTTAACCAGGGTCCATTCATCAAAACTAATAAATTAATACTGATAAAATGCTGTTAAATAAACTGCAGACTTTATTTGAAGTTTGCCACTTCTTTTTTAATTTTTTTTTTTACTAATATCCTTTTTTTTTCTGTTCTGAAATCCAGTCCAGGATATCATTTCATGTTGTGTTCATTTATCCTGCCTCCTTAGTCTCCTACAGTCTGTGGTAGTTACCTTAGTCTTCCACTATTTTTCATGGCCCTGACACTTTCCAAGTCCACTGGCCAGGAATTTTACAGGAGGCCTTTCCATTTGGCTTGTCTTGTTTCATCACAATTAGACTGAGCTTGTGAGTTTGGGGAAAGAAGACCACAGAGGTAAGGTGTCCTTCTCATCACATAATGTATTAGTCTGTTTTCACATTGCTAATAAAGACATACCTGAGACTGAATAATTTATAAAAGAAAGGCGTTTAATTGACTCACAGTTCCACATGGCTGGGGAAGCCTCATAATCATGGTGGATGGCAAAGGAGGAGCAAAGTCATGTCTTACCTGGTGGCAGGCAACAGCACGTGTACAGGGGAACTCCCCTTTATAAAATCATAAGATCTCATGAGAATTATTCCCTCTTATAAGAATAGCACAAGAAAGACCTGCCCCCATGATTCAATTACCTCCCACCGGGTCCCTCCCACGACACTTAGGGATTATGGGAGCTACAATTTAAGACAAGATTTGTGTGGGGACACCGCCAAGCCATATCCCATCATATCAAGAGGTGCATGATACAAAGATGCCTTATCATTGGTGATGTTAACCTCACTCACTTTGCTAAGATGGTATCTATCAGATTTCTCCACTGCAGTTACTATTTTTTCCTTTCCATACTCTATTTTTTGCATATGAGTCACTAAGTCTACCTCATCCATAAGGAGAGGGAAATTAAGTTCCAGCTCCTGGAGAGGGTAACATCTGTATTTATTACTTGGGATTCTTTTTTTCTAAAGAAGACTTGTTCCTTTTATCTCACTGAATGATTGATTGATTGAATCATTTATCCATATCAGTATGACCTCATGGATATTTGCTTTAGTATTTGGACTATAATCTAATACTATCATTATTTGTCACTCAAATTATTCTAGCTTTGGTAACTCTCTCAGGTTGATTCCTGTGTCCTTTTGACATACAAATATCAAATATGCATGCTATACATATTTTTTCTCATATATATGATAAAACCATAATACGAAAAAATATATATCTTTTCTGTTTTTACTTGCTACCTTGATGTTTTCACTTAACTCTGCATCCTGGAGATTGCTTTGGAGCTGTGAAAAAAAATCCTCATTCCATTTTACAGCTGCAACATAAGTGAGAGTACCATGGTGTCATTGGCCAGTCCTTAGTGATGGGCATTGGGATAGCCCTTCACCTTCTGCCCTCTCCAGTTGTGCTGTGCTGGTTCAGCTCGTGTGCATGTCTTTTCATGATTTTCCCAGTGCATCTTTGGGATAGATCCTAGAGGTGGATTCCTGGGTCAAAGGGGAAACATTAATAAGATTTTGCCAGATTTTCCTTCATAGGGTTACAATATTTTGCGTTTCCACCAGCAATGTTTCCCAAGCAAGCCAACAGTGTATCACCACTGTTCTCTATTTCTACCCACCTGCTGAAAGAGGGTATTCCTGTGCAAAGCTTAACACCTGGAGGAGCTGAGACGACGTCAAGTGGTGGCTCCAAGCGGTGCCCCAGACAAAATCTTACATGAAAGAGATAAGGTGAATGAATAGTGAGTTCTTTGGGTTCTAATTCATGTTGGGGAGCTTCCACTTTTTGCTTCTCCCAGACGTGCTTGAATAAACCCTGGGACAGCACAGAGCACCACTCAAAGTCAGGTCACCAATATGATTGGAATTAAAGTTCAGTGATCTTTTCTACATATGAGTGAAAGTCACACGCTTGGCATGGACAATACACCAGGCATTTTCCATGGGGGATCCTGTCCACTCCTCACAACAACCTTATGAGGTAAGTCATCATCACCACTTTTTACAGAAGAGGAAACTGAGGTTCAGAGAGACTAAGTGACGTGCTCTACATCCACGGCTCGTGCCTGGATGCACCAGCATTTGACCTCAGAGTTTTCTAACTTCCAGAAACATCATTCTTTTGCTGGTAGATGAAGACAACATTAGAAGCATCTGCCCTTGCTTGGGATATTGTCTTTCGGGTTCCACATCTGCTCACGTGTCAGTGGCATGATCTTGACTCACTATAGCCTCAACCTCTCAAGCTCAGGTGTTCCTCCTGCTTCAGCCTCCTGAGTAGCCAGGACTACAGGCTTGTGCCACTATGGCTGGATAATTTTTGAATTTTTTGTAGAAATGGGGTCTCACCATATCGCCAAGGCTGGTCTCAAACTCCTGGCTTCAAGTGGTCCTCCCGCCTTGGCTTCCCAAAGTGCTGGGATTAGAGGCATAAGCCACCATGCCTGACGTCATATGTTCTTTTAACAGGGCTTTTCCTGTCTTGCTGTGGTGCGTCGTCTCAGATCCTGGGACAGCAGCTCCCTGGCATGCACATCCCATTGCTAGGGGCTTCTCTCCAAGCCCCCTGCCCCCACCTCAGCTTGCATCATGTAGTTCCTCCTGTTTCTCCATGGTCAGTTGAGCAGAAGGGAAGAGGCACTATATTCTGCCTTCTGCCTCGTTGCTTCGGTCCAAGACGAGGAGTTAAAGATAGCATGAACACAGGCTGCATTTCAAGCCCTGCTCATCACTCTGCTAATGAGTGTATGTTCACAGATGAGACTTCTCTAGCTAAAGAAGGAATAAATAAATACAATTTGCAGCAACTTTTTATGGGTTTCTCTCCCCGGCACTCCCAAATGATTGCTAGGACTCTGGTGTTCTGGAGTCGAAAGTTGGGGCTTTGATTTTGCAGTCAAAGATTGGACAGCTCCTAATTCTCTCTAAGCTTCTCAAACGTCTTTCTCACATTCATTTTACGTTCCCAATTTGGTGTCTACCACTCATGCCTCTGGCATCTTTGTGTTTTAGATGAAGCCTGGGAAGCTGATGGAAGACGACATTTTTAAACTAGTGCTTTCCTTGGGATGTCTCCTTGGTACCGAGATGTTTTTCCGGAAGGGAAGAGCCCTAAGGACCGAGGTTTGCTTAAGCTCCAGGGTGGGTCACAAACAACAAACACCTCTGGCATTCTCAATAGCTATGCTGCTGACCAGGCAGCATCTTGCAGCAGAATGATGCTACAGGAGCCCCTTTTTCATTTTAAATAAGAAAACTCTGTAAGGATCCATTGCGATGAACTTGATTAGACTTCTGCAGGTAATTTAGTGGCACATGACAGGAACAATGTCACCAGGTTACATTGTTGGCTAGGGGCCATACACAGAGTGTCTTGGGTAAACATCCCAGTCACCCTGTGAAAGATGTGCCATTACCTCTGCCCTATAGAGGAGGAGACTGGGGTTGAGTGAGCTTAAGCAGCTTGTCCAAGAACATTCAGTCAGCAAATTGGGCTGCTGTCCTACCTGTCTGATCAGAAGTCCTGATGCCAAGACCTGAATCCTTGCCCAGAGATGAAGCACAGCAGTGGGGCTAAATCTTTTTGCTCCTCATCAAGTCACAGAGGGAGCCTCCATCACAGCTGTTGAGTGAGATGGATCAAATCACAGAGGGAGCCTCCATCACAGCTGTTGAGTGAGATGGATCAAATCACAGAGGGAGCCTCCATCACAGCTGTTGAGTGAGATGGATCAAGTCACAGAGGGAGCCTCCATCACAGCTGTTGAGTGAGATGGATCAAGTCACAGAGGGAGCCTCCATCACAGCTGTTGAGTGAGATGGATCAAGTCACAGAGGGAGCCTCCATCACAGCTGTTGAGTGAGATGGATCAAGTCACAGAGGGAGCCTCCATCACAGCTGTTGAGTGAGATGGATCAAGTCACAGAGGGAGCCTCCATCACAGCTGTTGAGTGAGATGGATCAAGTCACAGAGGGAGCCTCCATCACAGCTGTTGAGTGAGATGGAAAAGTGTCCACTTGTATGTGATTCACAGGAAAGGTGGCTTATAAAGGCCTGTGGTCTTTGGAGGGGTTTGTTTTCACAGCTCAAACCCCAATAAGCCGTAAGGACTACGTGAGGGCTCTGTACAGAAACAGAAGCAATAGGGTGTGTGTGTGTGTGTGTGTGTGTGTGTGTGGTGCGTATAGGGGGTGGTGAGGTTTTAGGGAATTGGCTCACATGGTTATGGAAATTGGCAAGTCCAAAATCTTCATCGTGGGCCCACAGGCTGGAAATACAGGGGAGAGTTGATGTTTTAGCTCAAGTTCAAAGGCTGTCTGCTGGCAAAATTACTTCATCTTGGGGATCCTCGGCCTTTTTCTTAAAGCCTTCAACTGACTGGAGGAGGCCCAACCACATTATGGAGGGTCATCTGCCTTACTCAAAGCCCACTTACTGATTTAAACGTTAACCTCAACCAAGAAATGCCTTCGCAGACACATTCAGAATAGAGTTTGATCAAATACCTGGGTACTGTGGCTTAGTCAAGTTGGTGTATAAGAGTCACCATCACAGGGACTTTCTCCATCACTAGTGCTATATCCTGAACCTACTGGGACACACGATTTCCAGGGGTGCAGAGAGGCAGGCCTGAGCAGCACCCTTGAACGTGCCCATGCAGGCTCCAGGGCTGCCTCACGTCCAGGGCCACCCGAGTGAGCTCAGAAGGACCCATCTCACATCAATGACACGCTACAAGTTTGGGCATGTCTTGCTGTCAGGGGTCACCTTCAATCCTTTGTAACTTCTTCGAACTGAGGCCTGTAGCCAGCTTCTGCTTCGGAATGTTCATCTCCTGCTGCGATTTCAGGATGGACAGAGACCCCAGAAGGGCTATGATCAGTCCTTTCTACCTCCTGAGGGGATCAACAAATCCCCTGGTAAGGAAGACACCAGGTTTGCTTGAGGT
The DNA here is from genome assembly GCF_009764315.1 of Trachypithecus francoisi. NCBI lineage: Eukaryota > Metazoa > Chordata > Mammalia > Primates > Cercopithecidae > Trachypithecus > Trachypithecus francoisi. The sequence goes on along the minus strand of NW_022681446.1, from coordinate 1,166,205 downwards.
TTATGATCACTCCAGGTATTGCTTTACTTATTTTTATTATTTTTTTTTTTTTTGAGAGAGAGTCTCACTCTGTCACCCAGCCAGGCTGGAGTGCAGTGACGCATTCGCAGCTCACTGCAACCTCCGCCTCCCGGTGCAAGAGATTCTCATGTCTCAGCCTCCCAAATAGCTGGGATTACAGGCACACGGCAAGCCTGGCTAATTTTTTTTTTTTTTTTTTTTGTATTTTAATAGAGATGGGATTTCACCATGTTGGCCAGGCTGGTCTCTAACTCTCCACCTCAGATGATCCACCCGCCTCGGCCTCCCAAAGTGCTGGGATGACAGGCATGAGCCACTGTGCCTAGCCCAAGTATCGCTTTAAATGCCATCCTGTTTCCTGGTACCCTTATTTCGAGACCAGATCCATAATTAGACACACAAGATACCTGCCAATCGGGAAGGGTAACCTTTCACCTCGACTTAGCCAGTCTGAATGAAAAAATTGACTCCACAAGGAGGATATTTTACAAACTTCCCACTAAATATTGGATTTATCATAACCTTTGGACTGAAGATTGGCTTCTGCTAGCCAGCAAATTTGTGAGCACAAAGGTGATTTTTAAAAATAGCTTCCAGATATGTGGTGTGCTAACAAAAGCACACGGCTGTCTGGCAAAGTTGGTCATTTATATTCAGCGTTACCCGACAACCCCTATCTGGAAAACGCTTTCCAGGTGCCCATTTTCAACTGTTGCTTACAAATTTCATAGCTATTGCTCCGAAGCTGCCTTTAGTTTTCTACTCAGGATTTAAATCCTCAACCTTTTCACCTGCCTTTTATGGCTCTCGCTGTGTGTGCGAGGCTCTCCAAAGCAGCCCTTGCCGGAAGAAATCAATCGCAAAAGCAATTGCTGGCTGGTTTCTAAACCACCAGAAGCTCAGACACTTGCATGGGTTTCAACATCGCTGTTCATCCCAAAATGATTTCCCATGCCTCCTTAAGAACTCGATTTTCCCACTACGAGACAGTCATTTGCATCTTCCTCAATAACCTAACAAGAGCGAAACCTAACAAGACCAAACAATAGCGCGGAGTCAAACAGCCATCTTTGCTGCTGTATCCTGTGAGCTCCTGAATGTGCCCTTGCAGGTCACCCAGGAGCCTGGAGCTTCACAGCGCGGTGCTGCCGGGCTACCTGCAGAGATGAGTTGACAGGTGTGCAGTCCTGGCGGGGGCTGGAAGAGGGCCTGTGGCCTCTGACCCCCCGCCAAGCAGACCACATAGCCGTGGGTTTTCCTGCTTCCTAGGAGCATTGAGACTGTGTGCGCCCTTGATGACCTTGCAGACGTCACTATTGGGTCTTTAAATGTATAAAGAGCAATGATGGAGCATGGGAAGGTGTACTTCAGTCATCAGCATCCGGGGTTGACATCCAAGGAGGACCATGGACCTACTTTCAAGGTGCTCCTGCCTTTCCATGTCACCATCTGCGGGTCTGATCTTCCTGCCTTTCCATTTCACCGTCGGTGTGTCTGGTTGGGTGGTCTGCTGTCATCCCAAAGCCTGGTGTTTCCCTGGGGTTCCTTTTTTCCGTTTTGTTTTTTGTTTGTTTTGAGAAAGTCTTGCTCTGTCGCCCAGGTTGGAGTGCAATGGCGCCATCTCGGCTCACTGCAACCTCTGCCTCCTGGGTTCAAGTGATTCTCCTGCCTCGGCCTCACGAGTAGCTGGGACTACAGGCACCCACCACCATGCCCGGCTACGTTTTGTATTTTTAGTAGAAACGGGGTTTCACCGTGTTCGTCAGGATGGTCTCGAGCTCCTGATCTCATGATCTGCCCACCTCGACCTCCCAAAGTGCTGGGATTACAGGCGTGAGCCACCGTTCCTGACCTCCCTGTGTTCTTTCTTCTTCCAGCCTCCTCAGCTAGCAGAACCTGAAACCCTTTACCCAGGAATCCTCTCTGGGACTAGGGGTTGATCTGGGGGCTTCCTGAGGCCAGGAAATGGGGCCAGCAATGAGCATGAACCCTGGGAGGGGTGGGGGGACAGGAGCTCACGCAACTACCAGGCACAGCAGTCCAGAAGCTGCAACAGGTGACAGGTGACAGAGCGGGCAGCAGGATGCGGCATCTTCCCAGACTCATGGCGCTCTGCTGTTTTACCAGAAGCAGACACAGAGATGGGAGTGGCACCTTCCCTGAAGACCGTGGGTGAGAGCTGTGTCCACCACCCAGCAGTGTGCAAGGGCTTTGAGCCCGGGGCCCTCCTGAGAATCCGCTCTGCCTCGGTGAGAAAATTGACTCCTGTTTGGTCCCTCCAGCAGCATCCCCTTGTCCCCGAGAACCTGTCATTAATCACCTTCACAGCTGCAGATTCCTGGACTTGGCCCGGCAGAGAATGCCGGCTTTATTGTTTGCCTGAAGGCTGGCCTTGGTGGGTCCTGAAGAGCCAAGGTGACTTTGGCAACAATTTAATCATATTTCACATCCTCCTACAGACCTTGTTTTGTTCCAACTGAGGAAGAGAGGACCTGCTGCAACTCGAGTTTCCTCACCTCCACTGCATCCCGCTCCCCACCGTTCACCCCCAAAAGGGCTTAAGAAACACTCCTTCCAATCTGAGACAACTTTACAAAGGAAAGAAGGAGGTGCGGCCTCTGGGCTACCGCCTCTCTCTGCCTTCCAGTCATTTCTGTTTGATGCGGGAAGCACAGCCAGCTGTAGCTTTCCAGGTTGGCAAAGGAGAGCTGGTGCATAACCGGAGAAAACCAGGCTCAGGCAGCCAGCGAGGTTCTAAGTGTGACGCCACCCAGACGGGAAGGCACCTGGGATCTGGCTGGCCCCGTCGTTTCGCGGTGCTCTGTGTGGGGAAAGGACGTGCATGTGTGATACTGCACACACGGCACCCGAAGGCTGCAAGAGCACACACACAGGGGCCTCTGCTGGCTGCACTTCTGTGCTGACGCATCAATCAGGAGAAGCACCAGCCCCTAGCGCAGGGAGATAGTAAGAGGCGATATTTGCAAAGGGCTGGCGAGCCACACAAACCAGCTGCTCGCTTATTAAACATAAGGGAGGAGCCAATGCTCTCAAAGATGGCACGCAGGAGGGGCACAGGACTCTTCATTAATTTTTTAACTTCCTGGACTCTGCCATCAGCCTGTTTCAGAGTTATAGGCCATGTAGCCCTGTGCTCCAGCCTGCAATCAGGTTTAAAATGATCAGCTTTCATGCCCATTCCACAGTCAAAGGCAAGCAGGATGTCTGGTGAGTAACAGGGAAGCGGGGGCTACAGTGACTCTAGGAAGTGAAGACACCTGCCTCAGCTCACGTTTTCGGGTTCAGGGCCCCAGTGTACCAGCTGTGCCAAGGTGGTTCAAGGTGACATGCACCAAGCCAGCCAGGGCAGCCACCTGACAGCCCAGCAAGAGCACACCCTTCCCAGAAATAGGGCCATTCACATCTTTAGTTTGACATGAATGGCAGTGTACGATAGATGCTCCTTTGAACTTTGTTTCTTTTACACTGACCAATGTATCCTGGAAATCGCTCCATATTCGCCCACAGGCATCATTATCTTTTTGACAGCTGTATATTGCTCCATCCCGTGGATGTGCCATAGCTGATTCAACCTGTCCTAGGTGTGAGCCTTGAGGTCGTTCCTGACATTTCACTGTTACAAACCATCCGATTAAATAAAGCATCTTGTGCGTGTTTATTTTTGCATTGTTGGAGGGTAACCTCAGGGTGAATTTCTAGAGGAGGGATTTCTGGCTCCGAGGAAACTGCATATGTAGTTTGGTCACCAAATTCCCATGTGGAAGAGTTGAGCCACCAATAGGCACTGCTTTCCTTCATTTCTGGAGCTGGCTCCCAGTGGCCGATTTGGAGCTAGAATCTGCGCAAAAATTGACAACTGAATTACGGGAAAATTGGGACCACAGCCAAAATCTAATGACTGTTTTTCTGAAATGTAGGGGTTTGGCAATCTTCCAAGCTCTCTGAGGGATTACAACACTAACAACAGAATGGTAGACGGCGACCTTTACTTCACAATGACTATTTTTTAATTCACTGCTTCTAAAAACTCTGTCACTGGTAAATAAGCCAGGGTGATCGGTACCCTTTGCCATTTTACAGGCTGAAACCCACTTAAACAGGGAGCCTAGGAGCCTCCCCAAAGATGCACAGCACTTATTGCTGAAACAGAAGACATGCTTTCCCCTTGATTTTGACCTTTAAAATGATGCCATCTTACCACATGTGACTATAAATAAGAATACTATTAAACTGTCAAGTAAATGCAAGAGAGTCCAACGGAGTGTTTCTTTTTGATGCCTCTCTTGATGCTTAAAAACACACACAGTCAATCCTTATTATTCATGGATTCTGTATTTGCAAACTCGCCTACTCACTAAAATCTATTTGTAACGCCAGCATCAACTTGAGGTGATTTCATGGTCATTCCCAGAGGGGTGAAAATGTTGAGTCACCCCGTGTGCAGATTCGCAGCTGAGGCTGAACAAAAAAGCATTCTGTCTTCTTGTTTCAGCTTTCATGCTGTCAACGAGTATCTTTTTTGTGGTCTGTTTAGTTTCATATTTTTCACATTTGTGGACTCTCTGTTGGTGGCTTTGCTGTTTCAAATGGCCACAAGCAGTGTTGAAGGGCTGGCTGTCTTATGTTCCAAAGCATGAGCACTGCGTTGAAGGGCTCTCTTGTGTTCTAAAGCACGAGCACTGTGTTGCAGGGCTAGCTGTCCTGTGTTCTAAAGCACGAGCACCGTGTCGAAGGGCTGACTGTCCTGTGTTCTAAAGCACGAGCACCGTGTCGAAAGGCTGGCTGTCCTGTGTTCTAAAGCACGAGCACCGTGTCGAAGGGCTGGCTGTCCTGTGTTCTAAAGCACGAGCACCGTGTCGAAGGGCTGGCTGTCCTGTGTTCTAAAGCACGAGCACCGTGTCGAAGGGCTGGCTGTCCTATGTTCTAAAGCACAAGGAAGCTGTGATTTGTGTCATTATGGAGAAAACACACGTATCAGAGAAGCTTCGTTCAGGCATGAGTTACAGGGCTGTGGGCCACCAGTCCAATGCTGATGAATCAACAACATGTATTAAATCAGGCGTCTTTAAGCAGAAATACATAAAACAAGTCTAGGTATTGACTGATTGATGAAAATGTGGTGGCCAGAGGCTCCTAGGGGGCCTAGTCCTATATTCTCTCTAGGAGCACTGGTTCAGTGTTTGCTGATTCAGTGTCCATGAACTTTATAGAACAAAACTCTTGGAATAACAAGAATTACCTATAAAATTAACACTTCCTCATTTTTGGTTTCCTTGCCAATTCTTAAGGGATATGTACAGGATGCCTTGCCCATAAGCTATCACCAGACTCTTGGGTGAAGCGGCAGGCCTGGATGGGCAAGGTCTCCATGTATGCCAGGCTTCAAGGTGATGGCCTCCCTCAAATTCCAACATCCAATGAGGCTGGATTCTTGGGAGTGTCTGTGTGTCCTGGAGCCATGCACTGGGCCCATCTCTGCAGAGACCTTGTATAGCATCCAACAATCAGAAAAAGAACAGCTTCCCCTGGTACAATGAGATAATAAGCACGTGGCACCCATTGGTGCTACAAGCTTTGATCTAACAAACATTTACTAAGGCCTTTTGGAAGCCTAGCATCACATGGAGCATTGGGGATAAAAGGACAACCAAGACATGCTCCCTGTCTCACACAGCATGGAACCCAGTGGATGAGACCAACGGAGAATCCAGTAATCATGACGTTGCTAAGACAGGGCTGCCTAAGATGGGGCGGCTGTTCCTGAAAGGACCACATGGTACCTATTTTCATCTCTGTTGGCCAGGTGACTGTCACCATTACTCAACCCTGTTGTCATCCTGTGAAAGCAACCTAGACAATATGTAAATGATGTGCATGTCTGTGTTCCCATAAAACTTTACTTCTGAAAACAGACAGCTGGTCTATGCATCATGGTTTGCCAACCTCTGGCCTAAGACAGTAATCCAAATCAATTTGAGAGTTCCTGGAGCAATTGGTTTTGGAGATTGCTTGAAGGAGGTGGGGTCTGAGCCAATCCTTAGAGAGTTTTTATTATTTTGTTAGCCTGGGATAGGGAGGAAGAGCGTTCCAGGCAGAACATGGTTGTGATGAACACACGTGACAGTGACAGCCTTGGTCAGCAAACGAGCCCTCCATTGTTTTCACAGCTCATCTGGTCACCCCCATGTGACTGAGAGCCAGATGAAGACAGGAGCTCATTTTGTAATTCATCACTTTCTTTCTGAGAGCATTTGGCAAATCTCTGCCTCTTGGGTGCAGGATCAATCAGAATAAACATCTTACCCAGTCCTTAGAGCCCCTAGCTGCCTGGGCTAATCTACTTTAATTTGTGTCATCATCATCATCATCATCATCAGTCTAATTTTCAATCCACAGTGGATGGCATTTGGCTCTCTTATTTTCCCTCCTCCTCTACCCACCATGAAAATGCCTCTGATTTCTCCCGTGTGTGTCCTGATACTAACCCACGCCCCTGACAGCACAGCTGATCTTCATGAGTACATTTTTTTCCCCCAGAATGTGAGGGTGGGGACTGGAACAAGAGAAAACTAGGGAAATGATTTGGAAGGATAAATATGATGTTTATCTATCCGTTCTTTGTTTCCATCCTTATGAAGGACTGGGGCAAAGGGAATCACTGATCAGCTTTCTCAACACACCAGAAGATGGAAAAGTAAGAAAAGAAATGAAATACCACATTGGAAAGCTCAGTTGTGATTTTCTACATTATTTATCACCTCTGCAGGATTAAGGGCTTATAGACACTTCTCCGGGGAGTGTAACTCACCATGATTCGTTCACGACCATTGATGAACCTGGAACCATTCTTTGGGCGATGACTTTTCACCAATACTCTTTGAAGAATGTGTGGTTCAGAGTGGGGTTTCTGGACCAGCTGCATTCACATCACCTGAAAACTTGTTTTAAATGTAAATTATCTGGCCTCCACCCTGACCTACTCTGGGTACCCTGGGGATGAGGCCGGGCAATGTGCTTCATCAAGCTTTCAGGCGATTCTGATGCGTGCTCAAGTTTGAGAACTCTTCCGCTAGACAGAGTGGACAGCCCCCTTGCCCTCCCTGTGTGCTTTCCTGAGATGGGTGAACCACAATACAAGGAAGCCTATGTAACCGAAATGCTGTGAATTCCTTCTAGTTCAGCTGAAATTCACCTTTTCATTATCTGTAAACAAAGGGCTTAGTATGGAAGTGAATTAAGTGAACAAAATTACAAGGCAGCTTATTCAAAGGGGAAACATTGTTTTTGGATACCTTATTACATTAATTGTCTACATGCAAATCATTTTTTCTAAATGCAGATGAGTCTCCATTATTAGAACAGATGCACGGAAACGTACCGTGAATATTCAAGTCAGCTTGCTGCTCACGCTTGAATGCCATCCAACAAAAACACCCTCTTATTTGGACCCTGCTAAAATTCAGGCCATTTTATCCTCAAACTAGCAAGCAAATTCCTAGAGTGAACACCTGAGGACAGAAATCTTCACTTTTATTGATAAATCGCTAATAAAATCCCCACATCCATTGCCCCTTCCAACTTCGGACGGATCGTCGCAATGGTACCTGAAAAATAAGGAATGAAAAATGACTTGCAGTAAAGTGTGCCCCAGCTGATATTCTCATCAGACAAAGTGACAGAGAATCTCAGGACAGGAGCATGCAAATAACCGAATGTTTCCCTAACCTCGTATTGACTTTGGCTTCTAAAATCAATTTTCTTTATTAGCAGATGAATCTCTGCAAAAGACCGGCTGTGCGGAATCTGGATAAATTATTTAAGCAGTAAATTGTTTCCATTCTAACTGGTAAGAGCAGGAAGGTTTAATGGTATATAGCAGAAGCTAAGGTCCTGGGGCAAGGTCACCCTGGAGGGGAAAATGAGAGCTTAAGGAATCCACAGAAGTATATCTTTCAGGTCAGAACCAGACAGGACATCCACACTGCACAACTCCCGTGAAGAGCTGTTCAAATTGTAGCCTAAGTGTGATTGGGCACCCTATGCACTGTGCAGCCTTATAGAGTGGCTTTGGTAATTCCTCTCTCTTTCTCTCTCTCTCTCTCTCTCAATCTCCTTCTCCCCACCTTCCAATGATAGAGAGAGAGAGAGAGAGAGAGAGAGAATAGATGAAATTAACATTTAGATAGATGAGATGATAGAGAGATGAAATTAACAGAGAGATGATAGATAATAGATAAAATTAACATTTAGATAGATAGATAGATAGATAGATGAGAGAGAGAGAGAGGGAGAGAGGGAGAGAGGATTTATAGGATTTATTTTAAGCGATTGGCTCATGTGATTATGGGGGTTAGCTCTCCAGCAGGGTAGAGACAAAGGGAAGAGTCAGTGTTACAGCTCAAGAATGAAGGCTGCCTCAAGGCGGAATTCCTTCCTTTTTAGAGACCTCAGTCTTTCTCTGAAGGCCTTCAACTGACTGGATGAGGCCCACCCACATTATGGAAGGTCATCTTAGTTACTTAAAGCCTACTGATTTAAATGTTAATTTTATCTACAAAATAACTTCACAGCAACATCTAGACTGTTGCCTGACCAAACAACTGGACAACAGAGCCAAGTCTTAGGGAAGCCTACTCACGACCAGCGTCGTCCACTTCCCAGCTTTGCTGGTGGTCCTGATAGATGCACAGCCCACAGGATTCAGCAAGAAATCCAGCACCCATGCTGCATCTTCCTGGTCACTGCCCGGTGACCATGGCTGGAGGGACTCTGCCTCCCCACATGGCTTGCAGCGTGGGGGCACTTCCTCTGAGCTGTCTCTTTTCTGGATTATCCTCCGAGACCCTCTTAACCACTCAGCACCACTTTCTTCTAAGCCGTCTGCCTTTTCCTTGAATTTCCACAGCATCCCAGACATAGTTGTTTGGGACCACAGTCTGACTAGTCCCTGCAGCCCAATCTGCAATAGAATCCTGGGGCTGCCACATGTTGTCATCAACCCTGTGGCTTCAAACAACAGAAATTCACCCTCCTACAGCTGTCAGGGCTGGAGCTCTTAAATCCAGGTGTCCGCAGGGCCTCATTCTACTGATGGTTCTCAGGGTGGTTTTTCCTGGCCTCTTCCAGCTTCCGGTATCAGCAGCCCTCAGCATCTCACGTGTCGTTGACACGATGCATCCCTCCCCTTCGGTGGCCAGCTCCTCCCTACGTCTTCACATCGCTGTCTCTGTGCCTGTGTCCAAACTTCCCCATTTTTGTAAGGACACCGGTCATATTGGATTAGGGCCCACCTGAATGATTACAGCCCACACTAAGGACCCCATTTTTCACTTGATTATCTCTGTAAAGACCTTATTTCCAAATAGGGTCACATTCTGACATGCCGGGGGTTAAGACTCCAATTTATCTTTTTGAGGGACACAGTTCAGCTCACAACCCCTTCCACTGTCACAAAACTGTGTTCCACTCAGCAACACAGGGGTGGCTGGAGAGCAACCAGAACTGCAGTCAGACATCTGGCAGCCCCCGGCTCCCAGCACCGACCCATCCTGTGCAGCAGACATGCAGCGCTGACTCTAGGTCTCCACCATGTGCACCTGTCTGCTTCCTCGGGCAGCCCAGGCTGGGGAGGCGGTGCCTGGACACCAAGGCAACACTTGGCTTCCAACCTAACTCCAGCTCTGCAGTAAGGACATCGGCAGCAAGCCCTCCTCACAGCTCAGAGCATCCCAGCCTGAAGAGCCTCACTCAGAGAAGCGTAACATCAGGGTGCCCCTGGCCAGGGTGCCCCTGGCCAACAGAATGTGGGGGAGGAACCTAGGTGGTGGAAGAGGATGTCTTATCTTTGTGCCCCTAACTTGAAACTTCTCCCCTAAGTTAATTTCATGTTCTTCCTATAACTCTTCTCTCCAAAAACGAAACATTGACATTTTTTACTTCCCTGATCTTCTATTTCTCTATTTCCGGATAACTTTACTGTCTCCCAACCCAAACTAGACTGTTCAGATCACAAGATGATAGCCCAGGAGAAAAGCTATTCACTGTCTCTTACGACAGAGAATTCAAATAAGAAGTTGCCATCTCTGCTGTCCCAGAGCTGAGGATTCATTGGAGGGGACATTCTGTGTCGTTTCCTGGTGATTCTTAGTAAATGAGCGTCATTTGTGGTGGACACAGAGTTGATCATGCCTTTGAGGGAGGGGCGTGAAGACTTCACAGGGGACCAGCATGTGGAACAGATCCAAAGGGAATCCCTATGGTGATGACGGCATCATGCCGGGGAACGGTGCCCACTGCAGAGAAGACTTGAGAAGCAAGTTTGGACAGGCTGGACAGGCTGTCCTTATGAAGTTGTGTGAAGATGAGGTGAGAAGGAGAGACAAAATCCATCAGGCAAGCTTAGGGACCCCACACAGATGCTTCCAGCCAGAGCAGGAAGCTGAGTGAGCAAAAGCACCCCAGGGCAGGCTCCTGCAAAGACTGCGGTCCTCTGCAACTGACATGGGTAGAATTTTGCCATTTGCTATCCCTTCTGTTTTTACCACTGTTCCTGGGCAGATTCTTTGAAGTCCCGCCTCTTATAGGAGTCCAGGTCATGCTGGCCTCAGAAGCCAGGGTCAGCTCATTAGAGCCACCTGCTGTGAGAGGCTGTCACATGTGTCTCTCCTGAGGATGATCTATCCTGGTGGCCCCATCTCCTCAGATGTCAGGGAGCCTTTGCAAAGTACTTTGATCCCCAGAGGAGTTACCTGTGACCCAAAGGTTTGCAGAGCTGTCAGCAGCCTTGAACATGGGAAGCCTGGCTCCGCCCAGCTGTCGGCTCCAGCCTGGCAGGGACAGGCCATCTACTTCCCAGGGGACCCAGGGCCCTGTCCAGGACTGGCTCCCGCAGACAGCTGCAGTGGCAGGGGCCAGCGTCTGGGTTAAGCACCGCAAAGTGGACGATGATTTAAGGGAACCACAAGTGGGCAGCCTACATGAATTAACGCAACACTTCATGCATGCTTAATAAACCTTTTGTTCTGCGTTTAGGAATTAATATAAACATATCAAACTGTCCGAAACAGAGCCACGTGAAGACGCTGCGGGGCTTGCCCCTGGTGGAGGTTGGGGGTCTGATTCATCAAAGGATTAATGCGACATGCTCAGCTCTGACTGAATCACTGCGCTTTTCTCAGGATGAATGATTAACGCCTTGTTGGTGGAAGTGATTAGAATTTTTACCCTCGCCTTTCTTGCTTCTTAGACTCTGTCCTGTTAGGCTGTCTTCATCAGCATTCACCTCCATCATATATAAAGTGCTGTTTCTAATCTACCTTGTTTAAAGCAGCTGACTGGGGCAGTCTGAGGAAGATGTGTCTGGAAAGAGCTGCGTGTCTTTCCCGTTCTGCAAAGGCGTTCAATTTTGTGACAAACTTTTTCTAAATAGGAGGAAGCCTGGAAGCCATCCAGCTTGTAATGTTCTTGTGCTTTGCTGGACAATCAGTATAATTTCCGAAGGATTGCTCCACCAAGCTGCCTCCTCTGGCAATTAACTCCAGTACTGGGCTTCTGATGGGACTCAGCCAGCACCTCACCTATCAGTTATAACCCTCTGCCCACCTTGTCCCCAGACTTATGCTCTGTGGCCAAGACATGCACAAGCAGACAGCACAGGAGCCTCGGGGCCATTGCGGAGCAGCCGACTGCACCTAACTTCCAGCCGGCAAGCACTGGAGCCGGGACAGGTGCCTGCAGGCTTTCTCGGGAGAAACACTTCACATTTAAAAACAGTAAGGCTTTGGATTGTGTGGATAGAGAGAAAAAAAGACGACTCGTAAGAAGTGGCCATCAATATGCCTCACTTTTGCATCCAAAGCTATTTCCAATCTGTCTCAAGCTGTTTGTTATTAGGCTCTTCAGCATTAAAAATGTTCTGTATTTAAGTCAAGGCGAGTGCAGGCACTGGAGGTGGTCGCGGGGAGCTCCCTCCTTCTCACTCGCTCTAATCTTGTGATTCTTCCAGCTCAGGGGTCACTAAACCATGGTGCAGCCACACCTGGCCCACCACCTGTTTTTGCCCAGCTTACAAGCTAAGAATGGCTTTTACATTTCCGAATGGTTAGGGAAAAAGTCAAAAGAAGGGTATTATTTTGTGACAGGTGAAAATTATATAAGAATCAAATTTCACCGTCCACAGATAAAAGTTTCCCTGGAACGCGGCCATGCTTGTTCCTATCCAGGTGGCCTCTGGTTGCTTTTGTGCCACGACTTGGAGTGGAGCCACTCTCACAAGGGCTGCACGGCACACAAGGCCTGGAGTGCTCACCGCCAGGTCCGTGACTGAGACAGTGTGCTGACCCCTGCTTTAGGTAAGTTGTCATATATGGAAGGAAAAGGGCCAGGGTGTTGAGGAGCCTACAGTCAAAGTTTGGTTGGAATATGTGTTTGGGAATTAAATTTATCTTCTCACAGTTCTAGAGGCCAGAAGCCTGAAATTCAGGGTCAGCAGGTCACGATCCCTCTGCAGGCTCTTCCTGCCTGATTCCTCCAGGCTCTGGTGACTCCAGGCTTGTGGCTTTATCACATGGCCATCTTCTCTGTGGTTTCTGTCCTCTCCTCTTCTTAGAGGCGTACTCGTCGTTGGATTTAGGAGCCAATCTATATTCAAGATGACCTCACTTCAACACCCTTTACTTCATTACGTTTGCAAAGATGCTTTTCCAAATCGAAAAATCACCTTCCCAATTGGTGATTTCCCATTCACCTTCACAGGTTCACAGGAGTTAGGGGTGAACACATCCTTTTGGGGCACTGTGGCTGCGGGGCAGAGAGCTGGGGTCTGGGAATACTTTGCCCTTTAACTTGGTGGCGCTGTCGCCGTTCTCTTCCCACAGCCAGGCAGTTGGACCAATCACTGGCCTCCATTGTTTCTGCTCCTGGGGGTGGGAGGGGGCATTCCTCAGCCTTCTGCCAAGGGTGGCAGCCTCTGGACAAAGGGACAGCCAATACTTTCTCTGTAAGTCCGGGTACCTCTAACTCAGTCAGTAGAAATCAACAACCTCCCACGTCTGTAGAGTGTTTCTAAGGCAGCCCGTTCACAAACAAGCCACTCATGGCTACAGACTGTGTGTTCCCCTCGCCTGTAATGTGGAGATGCAATAGAGACATGCAGGTAGAAAGCAGGACTATTTCAGGGACATGACGGGGACCTGCAGGTAGAGGGCAGGGCTATCTCAGGGACATGATGGAGGGATGCAGGTAGAGAGTGGGGCTATCTCAGGGACATGATGGAGGAGTGCAGGTACAGGGTGGAGCTATCTCAGAGACACGATGGTGATGCACAGGTAGAGGGCAGGGCTATCTCAGGGACATGATGGAGGGATGCAGGTAGAGAGTGGGGCCATCTCAGGGACATGGTGGGGCCGCGCAGGCAGAGAGAGGGGCTATTTCAAGCCTACTGCCCTTCCTCCTCACATTGCAGTGGCCCTACAGGGGCTTTTAAGGCGGGGGTGGGGGTTTGGGAGCACACAGGGGAATGGCCATCTGCGACTTGCCTTGGAGAACGTTGAGGAGAGTCCAGAGGCCTGAGCTGACTTTCAGGCCCCAGCATCGTGTGTGCCCATGTGAGCTGGCACAGACACACTCCTGACCATGGGAAAGCACTTAATAGAGGTTTAACCTTGACATGCCACCTGACAAGCCACAGAAATCCTGGCTTTAGACCCATTTCCTAAGGCCCCCCAGGACAGACCTGGTGCCCTTGTGTTCTGGATGTTCACGGATGAGACAGAGGCTGCAGGAGCAGAGCGCCACCTCCTGCTCCCAAGGATCAAGGGAGAGGTCTCTGTTTTGTCATCTCCTCAAGAAGGAGCCACTTTCCCCAGCCCGGGAGGCCAGCTCCTCATGCCAGGCCGCACGGCCGTGGAGAATTCCCTCTAGCACCCTCCCTGGAGCCGAGCCTGGTTTCCCTTCCCACACTAGCTATTGCTCTCCCTACAGAAACCTGGGAAAAGAGCTCATTTATTGACTGGGTAATAGAAAGTCTGCCGACTCCATTTTGTAGTTTTATATGCAAATTGCATTTAGATAGTCAAATCTGCTTTCCCCTCATCATCAGGCATGAATAGAAATCAGCTCAGCTCACACCACCACACAAAACGGCGCATGCTTGTGGGAGAGGGGCCCGGCTGTCTTCTGAATTCTCAGGTTCTCGTACCTGGATCCTAAAGGAGAAATCACGGAGTCACTCCAAAGCTGAGTGGATGAGGGGAGGGCTGGGTAGGAGGAGGGGAAGGCAGGACCCTGGGGGCAGCTTTGTACAGACACAGTGGGGGGAGAGGCCAGGGTGCAGTGCAGGTCTGGGAGTCAGAGGCCCAGGTGGGACGCATCTTGGATTGTCCATCTGGCAGATTCCTCCGCTGTGACCTCACTTTTCCCATCTGAAGGGAAGTGGGGCAGATGGGTGGTTTGGTTCCTGTCCACCTTAAAAGGCCTGCGACCCCTTAGCTAGGCACGGATTAATTCACTCCTTCACCTCTGCTGTCTGGGTCAGCAGCCCACCAGGATAGGCGCATGGGGGTGAGACTGCACGAGGTAGATGGGACCCCAAAGGCTGAAATTGTGGGGGACGGTGCTCCCCGAGAATGTCCCCTGGGACGTCTTCACACTCTCCCTCCCTGACTGTACTCCTGGCCACTCTCCTCTCCTCTGCAGGGCTAGAACCAGGGCAGGAGGGCAGTGTGCCCACCCCATCTTGCTAGGCATCAGCTTTCTTCCCCTTCTCAGGACACATGGCCAAGCCCCCAGGACGGGGTAGGGAGTGGAGGGAAACAGAACAGGTTTTCAGGAGAAAAAGGAGCCCACGGGCCGCCTCCATTCCTTGTCCGCCCTCTCCCCACCCTTTCCCATCTGTCTGCTAACAGCATTTGGCCTTTATTGGGATTCCTGCCCAGAGGAATCTATCCAAAGAGTTAGGAGAAAAAGTAGGAAATCCCCCAGCCATGAGAATCACACAGCAAGATGATGCTACTCTGTGGTTCTTGGATGAGGCCCCAGCCCCTCCTGGCCCTGAAGCCTAATTAATTTTATGTAACAGAACCTGGTTGGTTCCAGACACTGCTTGGGTTGGGGAGGGAGGAAGCACACGGGGGAGGAGTGAACAGTCATGGGAGCATTGGGGGACCGTGCAGGAGACTTACGGGATATGGCTTATGATTTAGGGGCAGCCACCGCTGCTGTGGCCTAGACTTGCCATGACAGAAAGAGGAGACTCCTGGGGAAGAGAGCCAGCAGGGCCTCCTGGGAGGCGGGAAACTGCCCATGAGTGCCCTCTCTTCCTCTCCCTTCCTCCCTTTCCCATCTCTCTTTGTCTCTTCATCTTTGCCTCTGCCTCTCAATCTTTCTGTCTCTCCATCACTGTTTCTATCTCTCTCTTCCCTTCCCCCCTTTCTCTCTCTAATTTTTCATCTC
Organism: Trachypithecus francoisi; assembly: GCF_009764315.1. NCBI lineage: Eukaryota > Metazoa > Chordata > Mammalia > Primates > Cercopithecidae > Trachypithecus > Trachypithecus francoisi. Next base: position 1,150,713 of record NW_022681446.1, on the reverse strand, counting down.
TGTCTCTTTCTGTCTCCTCAACTCTGTATTCCCCCTCTTTCTCTTTCCCATTCCTCCTGCAAACATGCATTGGGTGAGCTGAGCTGAGGAGGTACCAGGTCGGGGGACACTGAGCTCCTGGGTCCACCTGGGCAACAGGCTCTGCCAAGGAGGCATCCTAGTCGGTCCAGTTCCCCACTGGTTGGGAAGTGGATGGCCACAGTGCTCTGAGAAGAACAGTAAGATGTTGACCCCATGAACCATCCCCAAAATGCAGTAACAAATCCTAAGAGGTTTCCCCATTCTGGTCTCTCAACTCTGGTCAGACGTCTGCACACTCCACACCTGCCATTCCTACCCACGTCCCTGCTTTCCCCAGATCCCTGCCTGGGTGTCAAATGCCAGCGATTCCCATTGCAGAGTCACCCTCCAGCCTCGCACTGGAGGCTCGTCCCAACAGCCCAGTATGGCTCAACGTAACCTCCTGTTGAAAGCCACCGTCAACAATGCACAAATGAATAGGCGCCGCCTCGTCCCGACAGAAGTCTAGGTATGGACACCAAAAGGGGATTTTCACAGAATTTTCATGTCAAGAAGGAATGTTTTTCTTTCGATTTACCTTTTCAATTAACTAAAAATCTAAATACCATTCTCAGTTTGCAAGCTCTGCAGAACCAAGCAGGGGCTGCATTTGGCCACCCTACTTTAAACCGGGCCCTGCAAGGGTGGACTAGACGACACCACCTTCCACATCCATCGCCTCCCCGCCCTTCCTCCCACTCACTGCAGCGCTCCTTGTTCCCTTGGCCAGGCTGACCGCTCTGCACGAGGCTCCCGGGGGGAACCTTCCCTGCAGCCTCGCAGACGTGTGCCTCCCACAGCTCCATCAGGTGCCTCCGCCTGACTCTGCCACAGCTGCTTGCCTCTGCATGTCAGCAGGTCCTGGTTGCTCCTCTAGTGGAGCAGAGAAGAGCAGGACATGACCACTCCTGGCAGGCACTGGCTCCATCTCACCTGGGACTGTAGGGATGTTGTGCATCCTCTGGGACTCAGGCCTCTTGATGGGCTGGCTGGTATCGAACTGGTTTGGGGAATGCAAATGGTGAGATGACGACCAGGAAGCTAAGATGCTGTCCTTCCCGACTGGATGCACTCAGAGTCTCAGGAAGTCACGATTCCCGGTAACAGCCACTGGATTCATTTCCCTGTTAGGAGCGGATCCTAAGAGTGCCACCTGCTCAGGAGGTCTCATTCATTCTCTGCCTGAGTGAGTGGAAATGTGTCAGTAGTTCTCATTCACTCTCCACCAAAACACAGTAGGGCCCTTCGGATTGCATGATGGTTAAAGTGTTAAAGTGTCTGTGCCACTACTCAGGAATTCAGGAAGCGTCCAGGCTGTGTAAGCCACACCTTGTTGAGAGGTGACAACCTGCTAGCAGCCCTCACTCTTGGTGCCTCCTCAGCCCCAGCATCCACTCAGGCCACGCTTGGGGAGCCCTTCAACCCACCGCTGCACTGTGGGAGCCCCTCTCTGGGCTGGCCAAGGCCAGAGCCAGCTTCCTCTGCTCGTGGGGAGGTGTGGAGGGAGAGGTGTGGGTGGGAACCCAGGCTGCTCCAGGCGCTCAGGGGCCAACATGAGTTCTGGGTGGGCGAGGGCTTCGCCAGCCCTGCACTCAGAGCAGCCGGCTGGCGCTGCCAGCCCGGGACAGTGGGGCTCAGCACCTGGTCCAACAGCTGCCCAGGGTGCACCAGGTCCCCCAGCACTGCCAGCCCACCCACCCTGGAATGCTCGCCAGGCCTCAGCTGCCCTCCCACAGGGCAGGGCTTGGGACCTGCAGCCCCTGCCATGGGCTCTCCTGCAGCCCGAGCCTCCCTGACAGGCCCCACCCCTTGCTCCATGGCACCCGGTCCCATCAGCTGCTCAAGGGCTGAAGAGTGCGGATGCACGGCTCAGGAGTGACTGGCGGCTCTGACCTAGACCCCTACGAGGCATCCACTAGATGAAGCCAGCTGGGCTCTTGAGTTGGGTGGGGACTTGGAGAACTTTTATGTCTAGCTGGAGGATTGTATATGCACCAATCAGCACTCTGTGTCTAGCTTGGGGTTTGTGAACCCAGCAATCAGCACCTTGTCAAAACGGACCAATCAGCTCTTTGTAAAAGGGACCAATCAGCTCTCTGTAAAACGAACCAATCAGCTGTCTGTAAAATGGACCAATCAACAGGATATGGGTGGGGCCAGATAAAGGAATAAACGTAGGCTGCCCCAGCTAGCCAGCAGCAAGTCAGTATGGAATGTTTGTGTGTTCACGCTTTGCAGTAAGTCTTGCTACTGCTCAGTCTTTCCGTCCATGCGGCCTTTATGAGTTGTAACACTGCCGTGGAGGTCTGTGAAGCCATTAAGACCACGAACTTATCAGGAAAGACAGTAACTCCAGACACGCAACCTTTAAGAGCTTAAACACACACCGTGAAAGGTTTGCAGGTTCACTTCTGGAGTCAGCGAGACCATGAATTCGCTGGAAGGAAGAAACTGTGGGCCCATATGAACATCTGAAGGAACAAACCCCGGACACACCATTTTTAAGAACTGTAACTCCGGGAGGGTATGTGGCTTCATCCTTGAAGTCAGTGAGATGAAGAACCTTCCAATTTCATACACATTGTGACTAGACAGTGTGCATGTATGCTTCTAAAGTCGGCATTGAAAGAGACTTAGCTGTGATTCTCAACCAGGGTTGATTCTGCTTAGGGAATATTTGGAAGTGGCGAGAGAGATTGTTGGTTGTCACACTCTGCGGAGGCCAGGGATGCTGGCAAGCTCCTACAGTGCACAGGACAGCCCTCTCAGGAGGCCTCTCATGCTAAACATCAAGAGTGCTGGAGTTGGGAAGATTTGGTCGACACACCCCACAGGGCTCTGAAAGGCATCCAAGAAGGCCTCCTCCCCAGCTGGTTCGGTGAAGACCTTGATAAGAATTTTCTGTGGTCAAGGCCTCTGTGTCGTTCCAGTTCTTTCCCAGAAACAGCAATTGTGCAGGGTGAATGCGGGGGAGGGGCCGAGAGCCTCTCTCCTGGAGCTGGGAGAAGGCAAGTTGCACCAGAACTCATTCATGCTGATCAGTGGCTCTTGGCAGGTCCTCTGATGGACAAGGCACGTCCAAGTTCTCGTGGAAGACACATACACTCTGCCCTCTGCCTGCACAGTACACAGACAGCGAGGGCTATCTTGGAAGTGTGAAAGCTCTGTTGGCTTGCAATAGCGTTTTCTCACACCTCTCAGCTCAGGGCCATAAAAATAGCAGGATCAGGACATCAACACAAGCCTCCGAGAGACACACAAGGGCAGGGTGTTGAGAATTCAGGGCTGTGCTTTGAAATCAGTACCAAAGTGTGGCTACATCCCCTGGCCCTATAAAGAAGCCCGTACTTCCATTATAAATTTGTAATCTGTGAGTTCGTCTTGACTATGTCCTAAATTCCTCTGAATTTTCAGTCAGTGTCATTTCATGGAAGTGATAAGCACCAAACCTGTGCTCCCTGGAAGGCTGGAGCACCTCGATTGGGAGGGAACTTGGCTGCATTCACGCCCTGCCCTCAAATGGTGCATTCTTCCCAGTACAGCATCATGGGTGGTGCTGATGGTATTGCAGCTCCTTTGATTTGAGGAAGGCTGGGAAGGCCTGAGTTTCACCTGGAGGGCACTTGGTGGGTGTCGGGGAGATTTTGAGGTCTCCGCCCTCTTTCTCAGGGCGCCGTTCTCTTCAAGCCCTCTCCATGCCGTGCTGCTCAGCACAGGCAGCCATGTTGTGTCTGGGGCTCCTCCTGCCTGCCTAGGTTCAGGCCACCAAAGGCAGTCACCTGGCAAGTGCCCAGCACGATTCCCTCTCCAGAGTCCAAACTGAGGATGCAGGGGTGGCTGCTGGTAAGCGCGGGGAAGGTAGGAGTGAGTCTCCTTCAGTGCAAAGCTGCAAGCAGACAGTACTGAGGAAGCAAAGGCAAGAAGCAGAGAGAGTAACAGGAGCCAGGGGGCCTCAAGCATGCAAATGCCCAGTGAACCTGAGAGTCCTGGCCCAGCCCCCTAAACTCCCAGGCACATGCACGGGTTAACTCCCAGTGCTGAACATAAGCTCCCCAATCGGAGCCACTTTGACTGAGTTTCTTTTCCTTGCAATCAAGAACTTTTGAGGGTGCAGCGCTCTGTCCAGAGGGGATTCTCTCAACCCTGGGGCGCAGGCAGGCAGCCACTTGGACTTCCTTTTCAGGAAGGAAACGTGTCTTCTTGGGCCGGCCCTGCTTGCTGTAGTGTGTGCCCCCCGGCAGTTCCTTCACCTCCCTGAGCCTCTGAGTCGTTCCCCACCCTTAATTCCCTCTCCAGAGCTGGCTGTGAGAAGCAAATGAGAGAAAACATGGGGAACAGTGTCCAGGTCACAGAGAGGCTTCCCACTCCGACTCACGACCCTGCCTGGTGGCAGCAGATGAGTCAAGAAAAGAAATGGAATGATCTACGCACTTCCTATCTGCAAAACACACACACGCGCACAGAGAGACACACACACAATGAGCTAGGCATGGTGGCATGTGTCTGATGTGTCCGTAGTCTCAGCTAGTCAGAGGCTAAGGTGGGAGAATCTTCCTGAGCCTGTGAAGTCAAAGCTACTGCAGTGAGCTGTGGTTGCACCACTGCCTTCCAGCCTGGGCAACAGAGTGAGATCCTGTCTCGAAAGAAAAGAAAAGGGAAGGGGGAAAAGGGAAAGGAAAAGAAAAATGAAATAATCCACATGGGCCTGGGGACATGAGAAGGGAGGCAGGAGATTCCAGGGGGACCCATGTGGCCTGGCTTTTAGTTTTCTGGGTTTGCCTCAAGCCAATGTTCTGCCCACAAACCTTTCTTCTGGCCTGAGCTGCTTGGAGTTGGGTTTCTGCCTCTTACAGGCCTGACTCAGGGAGTGCCTTCAGGGCACTGCAGACTTCAAAGCCCTGGCCTTTGACCGCAAAGAGGGGCTCAAATGGTAGCTCTGAGACTTAGAAGAGCCAGGCCATCATCCCTATGAGTGACCGCAGGCAAGAAAGCTCAGACGTCTGCTGCTCCCACGTGACATGGGGTGAAAATTCATATTCTGACCCCCTGCCATGTAGGGGGCTCTGAGGAGGCAACAGTGGTGAAATCATCTTGAACCAATACAAGTTGCTAAAAGGAAAGGCATTCTTATCACCGTGAGTCCGGTCTCCGTGTCTCCATTAAAAATTCTACTCTAATTGATTCACCACTTCCTACCGGCCGTATGGCGTCAGCACTAACAGCTGGGGGCAGAAAGCCCTGACACCACAGTTTACGGTACCTGGGACTTTCCTGTCAGACACACCGCTGGAAAGAGCAAGATGCCTAGAGTCACCCACTCAGCTCTCCACCTGGCAGGCAAATATCTCTCCTCCTGCCGGGAATGATAATCCCCCCAAATGTACCTGCCTGTCCTCCCCATGAAAGACGGCTTGTCACCAGTCCTCTGAAGTGTCAAAGAAACAATGAAGCTGCCAAAGGAGCTGGTTCTAGACACTCTGCCCTCTATGGCCTACCCCAGCCTGGTAGAGGCTGGGTCTCCTCCTCCTCTTCTGGGCAAGGTGGCCCTGCCAGAGTTAGATGCACTAGTAGAGGCCAGTAGGAATGACACTTCCTCAGCACAGATTTGGGGAAAACACTTATAAAAGTCTCCAAAGTCTTTACCCCTAAAGCACTGTCTGAGCAGAGATTTTGCTAAATACAAAAGAGCTCTCTGGGAGCCTGGGTGGATGGTCCATCCACCCTGCATCCCAGACAACTTGGCCTCCTGAAACCCCTTCCTTCTCCTTCAGCTAAGATTTCCTCTGCATGCCAGCAAGGGGTGAACCAAGCCAGCGCCATCTTCCAAAGACCCACGCAGGACCAACAAAGGCAGCAGCTGCTGAAACCTCCATACAGGGGCCTCACGCAGGTTCCATCCTTCTGCTCTGACTCGTCACTTAGCACAGTGTTCTCCAGCTTCATTCTCATTGCCACAGATGGCAGGATTTCCACTTCTTTAAAGCTCCATTGTAAGTATAGATCACATTTTTAATCCATTTATTCATGGATGGACATTGAGGGTTTTTTCCACATCTTAGCTATTGTGATGTGAGGTATCTAAAATAGTCAAACTCAGAGAAACAAAGAATGGAAGGGTGATTGCAGGGGCTGGCGGGGCAGTGGAAATTGAAGTTGCCGTTGGATGGATATAAAGTTCCAGTTATGTAATATATAAGTCGTAGCGATCTGCTTCTGTTAAGAGGGTAGACCTCACGTTGTGTTCTTGCCACAATAAAAGATAAAGAAAAAGAAAGGCAGGCTCCTCCAGTTCCCAGCAGGAAAGCCTTGACCACCAGTACTTTCCCTATCTGTGGGTCCGCTGCCAGGAGCCTGTGTGCTAACTTCTAACTGATTCCGAAAGCTCAAATCCTCAGGAACCTCCTCTCTCTAATCCTGAGTCGAAATCACTTCACTTGGTTCCCTGGACGTGCTGTCAAAGACACATACTTCCAGCAAGAGCAAATCTGTTAAGAAAGAAAAACCTGGTCCTCCCGGGTCCACATCCGCTTAGTCAGTATCTGAGCCCTTGATGTGGACTCGCTGAAGAATGTTCCTTTACTGGCAGGAATAAATGGCCGCTTGTCCCAGAATGTAATGTCTCAGCTCTAGTAAGGAGACATAGCTGCCAGCCCGAGCACCTGTCACCTATCGAGGAGCAGAGCACCCATGAGCTTGCACATTTCGCACACGGTTGGGGTGGCTCAGACCGTGCTGTCTCTGGGTCTTTACAGAGCACGGCGTCCATTTCCTCTGGACTCCATCAGTGTTCAGGTAGGGGAGAGGAAGGAGAGATATCTGAATATTCATGACATGCAAATTCAGGAAGCAAAATTGCCAGCGGTTTACCTGCTGTGCCTCCCGTTTTCTCCGCCGCACCCTTGGACCAAGCATCCTCAGCAGAGATGTGTGTTCCTGTGGCCGAAGCTGTTGTGGTGACGATGGTCTAGATCTGATGAGGTATTCAAGGGGAGCTGTCTTCAAGGTGTTCCGTATTTTCCTGGGAAAGAACAGTGGCTCATAACACAGTTAAGGGGAGGAGTTTAACTGGTATTTCTTGCGTGAGAGGCATAGGGTCCCTGAGAAGCAACTGCCAGGGGCTGAGTGGCTTTTTTCCATCTCTTGTCATTTGTCACTTCACTTTCTTTATCACACTTTAGACCTTTAAAGTCAGGAAGGTGGAGAGACACTGGTGTGGATGCAGTTCCCTCCTCATTGCTCTGCTGCATGCTCCTTATCTCATGGGGATGTGAGGAGAAGGACAAGAGACACTCACCATGGAATGTGAGTGGAGTTCCTCTGTGAGCTGCCCGGATGGCTTCAAGACCTGTGCACTTGAGGGCTCTATGCTCAGAAGAGCTAAACCTGCCCATGTTTTAAGGCTGCGCTATGGTAGTCCTTTGCATTTTCAGTTTGCACTGGAATCTTGGCTTAGTCTGTTCCAACTGCCCTAACAGAGTGTCATAGACTGGGTGGCTAGCACACCACAGTTCCAGATAGAGGCTCACAGTTCCAGATAGAGGCGCCAGCAGATTCAGTGTCTGGCGAGGTCCTGTTTCTTGGTCACTGTGTCCCCATGGAGTAGAAGAGGCTAACTAACTCCCTCTGACCTTTTTAATACGGGCATGAATTTCATGATGGGGTCCCCCCCATGACCTAATTATTTCACACACTTTAATACCATCACCTGAGAGGTTAGGATTTCAACATATGAATTTTGAGAAGGCCTGAACATTCAGTCCACTGTGGCACTGAAAATTAGGTCTCTCGCCCTGGTTATGGGGCGCTGGGCTCCATCCATCGTATGTGAAGAGGAAACCCTCCCTGCTGTAGAAGGAAAAAGAGGAGCCCTGCTTCCGGAGGTCTGGGGAGTCCTCAGGGACTTCAGGAGCGTCTGCCTTTAGTTTTGGGAGCCCCCAAGGGTGAAACTGAGGACCTACTGGGTGAGACGATACCTCTGGGACAACTTGGCCATCTCCCCCTCCTGGCCCGAGCACCTTGTGGCTCACACTTTTCAGGAGACCATGGGCAGTAAACAACTGCAGTCTCACCTCTGCAACTTCAGGTTGCTAGAACCCGAAATAAATAGTCAAGTCATTAACACATACGCAAACGCCACCTACTCAGAGTGCAGTTACTCGAGCAGGAGTACTCAGGTCCACCCAGAACTGCATTGGTTTTACCATGTTGACTTTTTGCATTGGTGTGATGATATCAATTTTGTATAGGGTCCTAATCAAAATGTTCCCAATTTGGCCCCTAATGTTTGTTAGAGCTTGCCTTCGCTGTCTAGGATCTGATCAAAGCTCATGCGTTGCATTTCGTTGACACGTCTCATTTGTCTAATTTACTCTAGAACAGTTCCCTTGCTTTAGTTTTGACTTTATTTATGTCTAATGATTGACGTTTGGAAGCATTTGGCATAGTTGTTTTACAGAATGCCTCATAACTGGGATCTGTTTCCTCACAATTAAATTCAGGTGAAACCTTTTTTGTCCCGATCCTCAGTCCTTCTCAGTGCACACGATGCTTGTTTGTCTCATTAGGGATCAAAATGGTGCCCATCTGATCTCTCCAGCAATGGTGCCCACCTGATTTTTCCATCAATAATGCCCACCTGACCTCTCCATCAAAACACACCTTTTCCATGGGTGAGGAAGGGAGTGCTTCGTGAGAGTGAGATACTGTTTATGAGTCAGCTCAGGCAGCTAGATAGCCAACACCACACTCCAGGGGCCTTCAGTAGCAATTTATTTCCTCACAGTCTTGAAGGCCAGAAGTCCAAGGTCAAGGTGTTTCGGGGCAGGTTTCTCCCAAGGCCTCTCTCTCCTTGGCTTGCAGAAGGCCATCTTTTTTCTGTGTCCTCACAGGGCCTTCCCTCTGTGGATCTATGTCCTGGTCTCCTCTTCTCATGAGGACACCCATCCTATTGGATTAGAGTCCATCGTAATGACCTTGTTTATGTTAATGACTGCTTTAAAGACCCTCTCTCCAAATATACCACTTCCTGAGGTGCTGGGGGTAAGGACTTCCACATGTGAATTTGGGACTGGAAGCAAGTCAGCCCATGGCAACTGGCAGCTTCTACCCAAAAGTTTCAGCATAGTTGATGGCCTTGCTTGCCTGTTGTGTTACAATGGTGGCTGCAAAACAGGAACGTTCTAACCTATCATTCTCTGATTCCATGACCTATGAGCCTTCTTTTTTCTACAAAGAACTGTTCACTCACCACCCTTTTCCAGACCTTTCTGGACACCACTGCAGACAATGGAGTTTCTTTTCAATCTCAATGTCTTGTCATCTGTCACCAGCATTATTCTTCTGATACATCATCCCACATTGGGCCAGTGGGGATCCCTCAGGATGTCCCTGGGCATTTTCTTCCTCTTTCTTTCTTTTCTTTTTTTTTTTTTTTTTTGGAGTCTCACTCTGTTACTCAGGCTGGAGTGCAATGGTGTGATCTCAGCTCACTGAAGTTTCCATCTCCCAGGTTCAAGCGATTATTCTGCCTCAGCCTCCCGAGTAGCTGAGATTACAGGCACACACCACTGTGCCCAGCTACTTTTTTGTATTTTTATTGGAGATGGGGTTTCACCATGTTGGCCAGGCTGGTCTTGAACACCTGACACCAAGTGATTCCCCCACCTCGGCCTCCCAAAGTGCTGGGATTACAGGCATGAGCCTCCGTGCCCGGCCTGTCCATGGGCCCTGTCTTGCTTGCTGACTGCTGGCACAGCAGGATGGTCCAGGCCCCCAGCACTCTCCCTGCCCCACACCTGGAATCAGACACTTCTCCGTGTAGTGCTGGGCCCTGTGAGTGGGGAGCAGGATTCATAAACTGAGGTCTGGGCACAGGGGGTACCCTTTTGTTTTGTTTTGCTGTTAGCACCTTTTTGGAGATGTGTTTTTGAGGGAATTTAGATTTTCAGCGTTCTTTTAACTAGGTTTTATTTAAAAACCCTGTTATAAAAGAATGAAAATGTCCTTGAGGCCACATTTTGTCATACACAGAGAAATGTATTAAAGGCTGAAGGAAAACAGAGTCTCTACATGGAGAAAAGCCAATGATGGGGCCTCCCAGGAACCCTCGCCCAGACTAAACATATTTGAAATTTTGCGAATTTTGCAAAAGAGCCACTGCGTCGTGATTGCTGCATATTTGGAAATGACTCTAAATGTTCATCCCAGAGAGAAAGCTGCAGGTCCATGGAATGGCGTAGGGAGAAGGTTTTACAAGGTGCTATGACAGGGCAGGAAGAGAGGTTTGTTGGTGCAGGAAAACACAAAACAACCCCCATTGCCTTAGGAAATAATGGGTTTGGTGCTACCGGCGACGGCCCCAGAATGAGATGTTGCCAGGAATAAAAGTGTTGGTTTCCTCCTCAGGTGTTCTTCCCCAACCCCTCAAGGCAGAGTTCTGCTCATGCCTCTGTATGCCCCTGCAACTTGGCATCACAGTCAGGCTGTGTACATGGCGGTGCTGTCTCCTGGACTCTGACTTCTTTGAGGCCTATGTCTTGGGTGTCTACTCTGTGTCAGGCCTGCAGACACAATGAAAAGCATCACTAGAACAAAAAAACACAGCCCGACATCAGCTCCACAGAGTCTGGGGTCCCATGGAGGATGCAGAACATCGACGGATGACACCGTGTAAAAGATGCCACTGCTGAGAGTGCAGGCGCAACCGAGAGAGGCTTCGTATGATGGAGGCAGCTGTTGGTCCAAGGGAGCGGGGGGTGTTGGGGGAAGTCATAATCACACAGAAATCTCAAGAATGAAAGGATTTGGGGAGAGGGGACAAGGAGGGTGCCAGGCAGGATGGCAAACGTGCTGAGGGCTTGAGTCAGGGTGCGAGGAGGGGCAAGGTGGAGTGTGAGGAATATGAGAGACAAAAGAAGGCCGCACAAGGAGAGCAGAGACTGTGGAAGGGGGTGGTAATGGAAAGGAGGCGGGGCTGGCTTTGTTGTTGAATGACTTTAAGAAGAGTCTGGAGAGTGTTGGGCGTACACTGACTCCCCACTTCCATTATTCTACGCTGATGTAGAAGGTCTCTATTTCTCAAAACCCTTGGGCTTCTTTCTGTGGACTAAATCATGCCCTCCTAAAATGAATATGCTGAAGCCCTAACCCCAAGTATGCTGGTAGTTGGAAGTGGGATCTTTGGGAGGTAATTAGAGTTAGATGAGGTTGTGAGGATGGGGCCCCCATGATGGCACTGGTGTCTTCATAAGAAGTGGAAGAGGCCGGGCGCGGTGGCTCAAGCCTGTAATCCTAGCACTTTGGGAGGCCGAGACGGGCGGATCACGAGGTCAGGAGATCGAGACCATCCTGGCTAACACGGTGAAACCCCGTCTCTACTAAAAAATAGAAAAAAGTAGCCGGGCGAGGTGGCGGGCGCCTGTAGTCCCAGCTACTCGGGAGGCTGAGGCAGGAGAATGGTGGTAAACCCGGGAGGCGGAGCTTGCAGTGAGCTGAGATCCGGCCACTGCACTCCAGCCCGGGTGACAGAGCAAGACTCCGTCTCAAAAAAAAAAAAGAAGTGGAAGAGAGACCAGAGCTTTCTCTCCACCATGGGAAAACACAGTGAGAAGGCCACTGTCTACAGACCAATAAGAGATCCCTCCCCAGACATGGAATCTGCAAGCAGCACCTTGATCTTTGATCACTTTATAGCCTTCAGAGCTGTGAGAAGAAATGTCTGTTATTGAAGCCTCTAGTCTACGGTACTTTTGTTATCACAGCCCAAATGGGCAAATATGCCTCCTGACCCCTTTTACTCATTCACTCTTCTGAGTACTATCTGCTTCTCCAGGTTTCGATTGTTGAACGGAACAGGCTGTGCCTGCAAGGTGGAGGTCTGCAGTTGCTCAGGCCACCTGCGACTGGGGGAGTCACTGTTCTGGGGTGCACTATTAGGGAGCCCCCTTGCCATATTTCCCCAAAGTCACATTTTCATTGCATCCATGTGTGATGAAGCTGGCATTTTGGTCTCCATCTGCCTGACTCCCTGTTTATCTCAGAATTTGTTCTAAATCTGAACAAATTATGCATGACCCCCCTCATATCCCAATGTAGTTGGAGGCATATCCCAATGTAGGAGGTGGCGATTTTGTGGAAAGGGAAGAAAGGAGGCCAGGATGAATGTTCATAAAGCAATTAGGAAAGTCATGCAATCTCTGGACAAGAGCCTGGAGAACTTGGGTTGAGAGATGGTGGGAGATACAGAGTAGTGTGGGTTGAGTTGAAGGGGTGCTCAGGATGCTAGTGGGAAGGATCTGATGCTGTGACAAGACACCATCTATGAAGCAGAGGGCTGCTTTTCCCAGATGCCAAATAAGATGGTGGATCAGGGAGAAGGAGGTCTCAGAGGGATCCCAGGCTTTTGGCTGAAGCCCTCCTTGGAGAAGGCTCCCTGGATGTGGCCACAGCAGGTGGGGTGGGGGTCCCTCCTCCTTCTGTCCAGCTATGCGCCCTGCATGCAGGCCTGCTGCCTGGAATGGCTCTGGAAGCTAGGATGAGAACAATGACCAAGTTCCACCAGTTTACTTTCTCATGGGGCGCACGGACAGTAAACCAACACACAAACCAACAAATGGCATCATCTGGGGCCGTGGTTACTGTGCTGAAGGACAGTGACGATCCTGAGCTCAGACCTGCACCTGCTGAGTCTGAGATGCCTTTGAGAAGTTTAAGTCTGAGGTGCCTTTGAGAAGAATGCCAAGAGGCACAGGACACAGCTGCCCCTCTGTTTCCGGCACCGCCACCCACCTGCTCCCTGGTAGCTACACTCGATGATTAGTTCCTCGGTTTACTTTTGCTTACATCGAATTCAAAGGGCAGGGCCATTGTTTTGAGTTCATGAAGGTCAAGGGTAAAATCTTCCCGGATGTGGACCCACCTCTGAGGAGGGGATGCTGGGTATGTCCTGGGGGCCTTGGATGTTGTATCCAGTTTTGTTTGGGCCGGTTAGGCTGACCTTGCTTAAAGAGAGACGTTCTCTTCGAGTTTCAGCCAGATCACCACAGCCAGTGAGCATCGACCCCAAACTCCATTGCAGAACCACAGAGATATTTCATTGTACTTTCTTCTTTGTACACTCATTGGCTGCAGGAGATGCAGAGACAAGTAAGACAGGCAGAGCCAGGCTGTCATGGAGCTTATGATGCTGACATGACAGAGGCAAACAGAAGGAAGGTTTGATCCAAATGGTGATGAGTGATGGGAAGCAGAATAAGATACAGTAAGGGTGGGAGAGGATGTGAGGGTGGTGTGCTGGAGGGGTCTTCAGGGAGAAGAGCTGAAGAAATGGAATTTGAAAGGAAAACTCAAAGGCTCTAGACTAGACTCCTGCAAATCTCTAGAAACAGACGGGGCTATTCCAAAAGGCAGCCAAAGCCCAACTTTAATCCTGATCATTGAACACACTTGTCATGTATTTTTTGGGTGCTTCTGGATTCCTAGAGGCCATGGCTTTTTCTGAGGTCTCCATCTTGTAGCAATTCTTGTTACCACTCTTCAAAAAGAAGCATCATAGATTTGAGAAAGGGTCAGAGGGCATGAGTAACAAACAGCAGCAGGGATATGAGGGCTCTGTAGGCAGACACAAGTATTTAAGGAGAGCTACGCCCTTCAGGAGGCCGAGGCAGGTAGATCAGATCACTTAAAGTCAGGTGTTCGAGACCAACCTGGCCAACATGGAGAAACCTCATCTCTACTAAAAATACGAAAAATTAGCCAGGCGTGGTAGCGCTAGCCTGTAAACCCAGCTACTCAGGAGGCTAAGACAGGAGAGTTGCTGGAACCTGAGAGGTGGAGGTTGCAGTGAGCTGAGATCATGCCACTGGACTCCAGTCTAGGCGACAGAGCGAGCCTCTGTCTCAAAAAAAAAAAAAAAAAAAAGACTTTGTCTCAAAAAAAAAAAAAAGGAGGCCACAAAGTGAAAAAGTTTCCAGTGTCCTCTCTTTCAGCCCCCCTGCCATTATTGTGGACTTGCTTAAATATTCCTTTATATTGAGTCTCTCAGGCACTCCCCAAGCCTGAAGAGATTATCTGAGGGGGAAATATAACTCACACCCAACCTCAGACCATTAACTAACAGAAGTGGTCATACTAAAAATAAATGGTCCAGAAAGAGTTTTGATCAATGAATGAGCCCCGGTGTCCTGCCATGCTATTAAAGGGAGTTTGGAGTTCTTTCACGGCACTTGGGGTTGACTCAGCAAAAGTAACCGGACCCCTGGCAAAGTGTACTTAGACCTGCTGTTAGAGACAAGATGTGAGGCTGGATGCAAAGTTGGCCTCACTCGGTGTGGCAGGAGTTTTTGTTGCATGTGCTGTTTCCAATTGCCATTTCCACACCAAATCATGGATTGTGTTCTTTAGTCGGATTCTCAACAAAATGTGGTATAAAGAATTTGACTAGCCTTTGTCCGTTGTTCCTGAGGAAGACTCGACATCCTTGGAGTTTTCCCAATAACTGGGATGTCTTTGTTATTCATTAACTTTTTGAACAACATGTGCATTGGTGATAACAAGATGAAGGTGGGGACTGGTCACCAGAAAGACTGATCTTTTTCTCTTTTTTTTTTGGAAATTGAGTCTCACTCTATTGCCCAGGCTGGAGTGCAACGGTGCAATCTCGGCTCACCGCAACCTCTGCCTCCCAGGTTTAAGTTATTCTCCCTGCCTCAGCCTCCTGAGTAGCTAGGATCACAGGTGCCCGCAACCACACGCAGCTAATTTTTGTATTTTTAGTAGAGACGGGGTTTCGCCATTTGGCCAGGCTGGTCTCAAACTCCTAGCCTCAGGTGATCCACCCGCCTCGGCCTCCCAGAATGCTGGGATTATAGACGTGAGCCACTGTACCCGGCCCAGAAAGGCTGATCTTGTGATGAGAGAGCTGGGGCTTTGAGCCTGGTGGTGCCAGACCGAAGGGAGGAGAGAAGGGGCTGCTGATTGCATTTGGTTACCTGGCCAAGCATTCAATCAACCATGGCCACATCATGAAACCGTGATAAAAGTTCTGGACGCAAAGCCTTGCGAAGCACGTTGATGTGCCTGGAGACTGGCCCCTGATTCCACAGGGAGAGGCCATGGAAGGTCTGTGTTTGACATCCTCCCAGACCTTGCCTACTGTGTCTCCCCACTGGGTGGTTCCTGAGTTGCATCCTTTAAAATAAAACCCTAATCATAAGTATACTGCTTTTTGAGTGTTGTGAGTCATTCAAATAAATTATCAAATCTGTGGGATCATGAGAAGTGCTGCATTTGTAACCCATTGGCGAGAAGTGCAGGCAGCTGAGGACTCTCAAAGTGCACCTGGTGTCTGGCCTGAGGGCAGCCTTGTGCAGGACCGAACCTTCCACCTGTGGCGTCTGTGCTAACTCCAGGTGTGAGTGTAAGAACTGAATTGCAGGGCGAGAGCCGGGGTGAGACGGGTTGCAGTGGAAAAAGAATCAAGTTGACTTAGGCTTTCTCATGTGTTCCTGCCAATAGAGGTGCGTTCCAGTTTCCGGGTTCTGATTTAGTCAGTGCACCTGACTCAATTCCAGTGGCTGGATGGGCTCCAGAACCCATGATGGAGCAATAACATGGGACTGGGTGCAAAAATTAGAGCAACAACTTCCAAATCAGAACCAATTCATCTTGTCATTACCAAGGCCAAGATGGTAAAGGGGCCCTTACAGCAAGCTGACAACTTTCCAGGATGGTGAGTCAGATTCACGGGCCATAGAAGGTAAAACAATCTTAGTTGGGAGAATGGGGTCCCCAAAATAGTTGGGTTTCAGGAAACTTTGCTGAGGGTGCGTGCACATTTCCCAAGCATCATGGTTCTGTTCCCGGCTTGGGAGCGCGGAGAGTCACTGTCATGAGGATGCAGCCGACTGGCCTGCAGATGCGTCTCTTCCTGGTCCCTCTTTGCTCTCTAGAAGACAACTTGACACTGTACTGCACCACAGCATCTCCAGCAGGAGTGCATATGTGTGTGTGTGAGAAACAGTGTGCATGTGTGTGAGTGAAAGTGTGCACATGTGTGTGAGTCTGTGTGTGTGTGTGCATGTGTGGGAGAATAGGTATGTGTGAGTGTACAGGGGGTGTATATATGTGTGCACATGCAAACGTGCATTTGTGAGAGGGAGTGTGACTGTGTGTGTGAATGCATGCAAGTATATATGAGTGTGTACCTGTAAGTGTGAGTGTACGGGCATATGCAAGTGAGTGTGTGTGTGTGAGTGGAAGTATGTGCATATATATGAATGTGTGTGCATGTTTGTGTATATATGAGAGTGTATGTGTGAGTATAGGTGCATGCACGTATAGGAGAATGCGTATGTTGTGTGAGTGTGGGGGTATATGTGTGCGCATGTGTGAAAGTGTGCATGACAGAGAGTTTGTGAGTGTGTATATGTGTGAGTGTATATGAGTGTGTATGCGTGCTCCTGTGTAAATAAGTGTGTATATAACTGTGTATGCATGGGAGTGAGTGTGTGTGTAAGTGGTGTGTATATTGTGAATGTATGTATATGTATATGTGTCTATGTAAGTGCATATTTGTGTGAGTGCGTGAGCATGTGAGCATGTATAAGTGAGTGTGTGTGTGCATGTGAATGTGTGTACATGTATGTGTCTGTGTGAGTGCATATTTGTGTGAGTACGTGAGCATGTGAGCATGTATAAGTGAGTACGTGTGTGCATGTGAATGTGTGTTTGGATGTGCATGTATGTGCAACTGTGCATGCACTGGCATCGCCCATATCAGGACAGGCCCTCCACTGCCTCATGTTCTCACGTCTTTTCTGGCCTGCACAGGAAACAGCTGTTCCATGGTACTTCTTGAGGCATCAACTCCAAAAGACGGGAGGTGAAAAGTGGTTCTGAGCGACAGGTGAAAACCTGGCAGTCTGACAGTGGAGAAATTCTTCTGCCTCCAGGATGACCTCACTCTTCGCTTTTTCATTTTTCACTGTCGGGAGCTGGGAGGCAGCTCTCCCTCCCCAAGTTGGGGGTTGGAGGGAGCCTCACTTAGGGAGAACACCACCAGGCTCATATGGCAAGATGGCTTTTCAAGCATTCTGCATTCTCCCTTCTTCCCAAGCTGCTGCCAAATCCATTCCTGGTGAGTGACAAGCCCCAGCAATTTATCATGAGTCCTGCGACCTCCAGAACAATCCATCAGTGACAGAGGAAGTCAACAGAGTGATGACAACTTGCTGTTTACCCACAGTGTATGTTTCATCAGCTTCCCAGCATCTGGTCCCAATATCAACATCCTCTTTTATTTGTTCTTCCCCTTGGAAAGGAACGTATTGAGTCTCAAGTCCATAAACATGGCTCCTTTATGCCCTTCCTGTGCTGTGTAGCACCCTTGACTATGTTCTCCGTCTTACAATAGACACTGTATGTTACATGTGTTTTATATGCATATGTGTGTGTAATACCTAATGGGCACTGTGTACATGTACACAGGCTATGTATAGTAAGACACAGTGTGTGTGTGTATGCATAAAATAGCCCTGCGTTAGTTAGTGCTGTCGTGTCCATCAATCCATGTACAGTTTCCTTCCCCTTCTCCATTCACCATTCCTTGCATTGCCCACTCCCCCACCCTGCCGCCCTCCACATACACACCCTGCTAAGGGCAGAAAGAGGCACAGTAACTAAAGAGCCCTAGGTCTGGTGGAAAAGGCAAGGATGTCTGTTGGGCTTTGTACAAGGACAGTTGTTCCTTTTCAAAAATCTGCAGAAACATAGAGACAGGGCTGATTCCTTCTAACTGAAGGAGTCAGGAAAGACTCGGTTCAGCCTGGCTTGAAAGACTGAGAAGAATCAAGATGGGCAAAGATGGGGCCACTCAGAGTGGGGCATCTGAGATGAAGACAGGCATGACAAACCCCACTCTGTGCTCCCAGGTCCCCCGTCCACCCCCAGGCTCCCCTGGTCTCCATCCTTGAAACTGAAATAATCTCACATGCTAGAGGCAATGAAGGGAAAATAAAAAATGGAGTCATTAGTCTTGGTGTCACATTTGCCATGTCCCCAAGTCCCAAGTGGAAAAGGGAGGAGGAGGGGCCATGGGGCGTGGGTCGGGCATTTGGAGGGTTCTGTGGCCACCTGGTGGCTGGACGTGTCTCCCCACTGGCAGAGCTCCCTGCCCAGCTCCTGGTGCAGACTGCCCAGGACGGGGCCAGGGAAACTCTCTCCCCTCTTTGAGCAGGGGTGGAAATTGTTGGGGCCTGAAAGGGGAAGGAAGACAAGAACTCCAGCCTCGTGGCTTTCAGAGCCTAGATCCAGAGTTACAAATCCATGGAGAGGAGAAAAGGGAGGGGCAGCCCCCCATCCAGGGGCTGCAGGGGGCCTGCCTGGGGGTGGGACCTTAGCTTTGCCCCTTGTCTTTCACCCTGCTTGGATGTGGAATGTTCCAGCATGAGGACCCAGTCACATCCCAGATTCTGCTCCAGCCTCAGGTTACAAACATCAGTGGCTGACAGTGCCTCGGTCCCAGATGTGAGCCAGGCCACCTCAGGCTGCAAGCCTCACAGCTGTCTTCTGCAGCACGTCAGGAGACCATGCTGCCGTCTGGACAAGTTCATGGAGGACATACATCCTGAACCTTCTGGTCAGAAGCCAGTGGGCCCCTCCCCACCCAGAACTGAGGTCTGAAGCTCCCCCAGAGAGCCAACACCAGATGAGACCCTTCAGGGATGCCGGGCGCATTCCCCACTGAAATTCCATCCTTTCATTCAGCAAACATCTGGGAGAGTCTACTGTGGGCCCAGCTGTCCATGGCCAGCCGTGCACAGAGGAGACATGGCCCCCACTCTGTGGAACACCACCGTCTGTGAAGTTCTGGCCACATTCTAGATCTCTCTGAAAAGCTCACATGTACTAATAATTTGCAAATAACAGCAAGTGTCATTGGCTTTTAAAAATAGAAGTGCTCACAGGATTTTATGGAATGGGGAAGGGTCAGGTTTGAACCTGAGCACTGTGAGCCCAGGGCCTCACTGGACACAGCCCCTCATGGAAGGGACAGCCTGGTGGGGCAGGCGGGCAGAAGATAAAGAGTGCACTTCAGCAAATGCACTGAGGGCAGCAGGTGCCGGAAACAGTGCAGAGGGAGGGGACCATGACGACCTGCTAAGAAGAAGGGACATTTAAGCTCAAAGTGTAAAGAAGACACAGAGATGTGGGCATGGGGGTCCTAGGCAGAGGGCACTGCAGCGGTGTAAGCCCTGGGTTGGGAAGAGGCCTGATGTATTCAAAGACAGTGTGGCGGGTTGAAAAGTGTCCCCCAAAAACACACGTCCACCTGAAACCTCAGAGTAGGACCTTATTTGGAATAGGTCTTTTCAGATGGAATTGGCCAGGATGACATCATTTTTGATTAGGGTGTACATTACTCAGGGTTCTCTAGAGGGACAGGACTAATAGGACAGATGAATATATGAAGGGGAGTTTATTAGGAGAATTGACTCACACAGTCACAAGGTGAAGTCCCACAATAGGCCATCTGCAAGCTGAGGGGCAAAAAAGCCAGTCTGAGTCCAAAAATCTCAAAAGTAGGGAGGCTGACAGTGCAGCCTTCAGTCTGTGGCCAAAGGCTGAGAGCCCCTGGCAAAGCACTGGTGTAGGTCCAGAGTCCAAAAGCTGAAGAACTTGGAGTCTGATGTTCACGGGCAGGAAGAATCCAGTACAGGAGAAAGATGAGGCCAGAAGACTCAGCAAGTCTCGTCCTCCCATGTTCTCTGCCTGCTTTATTCTAGCTGTGCTGGCGGCTGATAAGACGGTACCAGCCCATCTTACTGAGGGTGGCTCAGCCTCTCCCGGTCCACTGACTTGAATGTTAATCTCCTTTGGTGACACCCTCACAGACACACCCAGGAACAATACTTTGCATCCTTCAATCTAATCAAGTTGACACTCAGTATTCACCATCACAGGGTGGGCCCTAACTCCTCCTATGTCTTTATGAGGAGAGGAGAGGCGTGGGATGACGGAGCCTGACATGAGTCCTGCAGCTAAGAGCATCAGGAGCCCAGGGCAGCTGGACAAGGCAGAGAGGGTCCTTCCCTAGCGCCTTTAGAGGAAACTCAGCCCTGCAGACACCTTGACTTTGACTTCTGATCTCCAGAGCCACAAGATAATACATGTCTATTTTTAAACTACCCAGTGTGTGGTAATTATTATAGCAGCCACAGAAAGTAATGCAGGCAGGAAGGGGAGCACCGCACCAGGGTCATGCTGAGAAGGGCAGAGGAGCACCAAATAAATCCCAAAGGTCAAGGTCCCTGTGGGCTTGGATTTCCATCTCAGGGGCAATGGGGAGTCGCTGAAGGGTTTGAGCGGGTCAATGTCATGGCAAGGTCGTTGCTATCACTGTGTAAGAAGGCAGCCATCCACGCCCCACAGAGACCAGGAAGCCGCCACTGCTCACATACAGACAAGACAAGAGGTGGCATCTGCTCACGAGCTCTGACTCGATAGGGCAGAAGGATGCAGGCAGACCTGAGTATTGTTGTCGGGCTCCCAAGACCACTCCCAGGTTCACTGATTTGCTAGAAGGACTGACAGAACTCAGAAGAGCTGTTATAGTCAATGGCTATGGTTTATGACCGTGAGCAGATAGAGACTATCATCAGCAAAGGCGTGAGTCCAGGGGAGATAAGGCACAGAGCTTCCAGTTGTCCTCACTGTGGAGTTGTGGGGATAATGCTTCATTCTTCCAGCAATGACATGTGGCAAACCACATAGAATATCGTCAACCAAGGAAGCTCAGCCCAGCCATGTTGTCTGGGGTTTTTGCTGGGGGTCGGTCATGGAAGCAGGGAGCATCCACATGACTGACCTTAACTACTCAGTGTCAGCCTCTCCAGAGGCCAAACTGATACCATGTGGCCCAGTCCCCCACGGTCAGTCACATTATTTGCAAAGACCATTCATGTGGTCCAAGGCCCCAGGTAAACAAAGACACTCCTACCAGGATTTCCAAGGGCATCTCCCACAAGCAGGTTGAGAGCCAGAGCTTTCTTTGCAGTGTGCTTTGCAGTGTGCAGGGTTTGGGCACCCAGACCTGCTAAATGTGTTCTTCCTGCTCAGAGGTGAAAAAGATTGGATGCAGGGTGTGAGGAAAAGGGACAATGAAGCATGACTCAGCTTTTGACTGGAGCATCTGGGGAACCCTGGTGTCATTATCTTAGATGGGGACACTGAGGTCAGTTAAGCTTGGAAGGTTTGGTTATGAATCCTGTGAGTTTGAGAAGCCTGCAAGACCTTCGAGGGGAGATGTCCTGTAGATGGTTGAGTGGATTCATCTGGATATGGAAGCTGGAAGTGTCAATCCAGGAACTGTCAGCCTGTGGCTGTTTCAACAATGGTAATAGACAAAGTACCCTCAGGCAAGGTGTGCATAGGGAAAAGAGGCCCCAGGTCCCAGCCTTGAATGCCTCCTATGTTTAGGATCAGAGTGGAAGAGAAACCAGCACAGAGACCAAGACAAAGTGTCCAGAGAGGTAGGACAGTGGAGGCTGCGCCATCGTGGAGGCCAGAGGGGGAAAACAGTGAACAGAGTTCATGGAGCTGAGCAGCAGAATGAGGTCAGGACACAGGGAGGGCTGGGGGCTTGGGTCATGTGGGTCCTGCTTTCCCTGGACCAGAGTGTGGGGAAGTAGATGTGAAAATGGAAGTTTCCAGAAGGACCACCCTGCAGAAAAGCCTGACTGTATGTGATTAGAAGCAGAGAGAAGGGAGAGACCTGGAAGGGAGTGTGGGACCAAGGGAAGACTGTGACCCAAAGCATGATTGACTGATGATGTGACTGACACATTTGAAAAAGAAAGAGGACAATGCAGAAGAAAAAGGAGGTGACAGGAGAGAATAAGATCCAAGGGGATGTGACAGAAGCTGGGGCTGTCAGATTTAGCAAATAAAAATACAGGAAGCCAGTGAAATTTGCATTTTAGATAAACAACAAAGTACTTTTTAATATAAGTATATCCCATGCAATATTTGGGAGATACTTATGCTGACGTATTCTTCATTCTTTTCCTAAAATTCAGATACAACTGGGTGTTCTGTATTTAGCCCAGCAGCCTTGTCACACTTAGAGTCTGCCTGTGTAGGAGATATGTTACTTCCTCCATCCGACATTCATGTACTAACTCAACAAATGTTTATTGTGCAACTACTATGTGCCAGGCAGTGATCTGAGAACACAGCAGCAACTAAGATCACAGAATCCCCTCCCCCCAAGGAACTTACTTTCTAGCATGGGAGATGGATAGGAAACATACCAACGCATTCAGAAAATTGAAGTCTATTAAAGAAGTAAAACACATTGGGGTTGGGAGAAAGAAGCGGGAGATGCTGGTAGATTTCTAGACTCAGGATTTGAAAATTGCTGCAACAGCAAAATAAACTAACATCAGAGTGAACAGGCAACCTACAGAATGGGAGAAAATTTTTGCAATCTATCCATCTGACAAAGGGCTAATATCCAGACTCTACCAAGAACTTAAACAAATGTATAAGAATAAAACAAACAACCCCATCAAAAAGTGGGCAAAGAATATAAACAGATACTTCTCAAAAGAAGACATTTATGCAACCAACAGACAGAAAAAAAAATGCTCATCATCACTGGTCATCAGAGAAATGCAAATCAAAACCACAATGAGATACCATCTCACACCAGTTAGAATGACAATGACTAAAATGTCAAGAAACAGCAGATTCCGGAGAGGATGTGGAGAAATAGGAACGCTTTTACACTGTTGGTGGGAGTGTAAATTAGTTCAACTATTGTGGAAGACAGTGTGGCAATTCCTCAAGGATCTAGACCTAGAAATACCATTTGACCCAGCCATCCCATTACTGGGTATATACCCAAAGGATTATAAATCATACTACTATAAAGACACATGCACACATATGTTTATTGCGGCACTATTCACAATAGCAAAGACTTGGAGCCAACCAAATGTCCATCAATAATAGACTGGATAAAGAAAATGTGGCACATATACACCATGGAATACTATGCAGCCATAAAAAAGTATGAGTTCATGTCCTTTGCAGAAACATGGATGAAGCTGGAAACCGTCATTCTCAGCAAAATATCACAAAGACAGAAAACCAAACACCGCATGTTCTCACTCATAAGTGGGAGTTGAACAATGAGAACACATAGACACAGGGAAGGGAATATCACACACCAGGGCCTGTTGGGGGGTGGGTGTCTGGGGGAGGGATAGCATTAGGAGAAGTGCCTAACGTAAATGATGAGTTGGTGGGTGCAGCAAACCAACATGGCACATATATACCTATGTAACAAACCTGCACATTGTGCCCATGTACCCTAGAACTTAAAATATAATAATAATAATAATTAAAGGAAAGTTGCTGCAACAAAGTCGCCTACAGCACATCCTAAGGGTGCCCTCATTAGCTTTTAAACTATCATGAGGCCATACACCAAACCATGGTCTTACAGTGTGCTTTGGTACCTGTCTCAGAAGAAGAGCACACATCCATCTACTCTTCTCAACACAGATGTCATCATCTGCAATAGACTCAAGAACGCTGCTCTGACATTCTCTCAGTCATGTTCATCCTGGGCCAGAACTCCATGCCCCGCTCCAACCAGGAGAGCACTTGTTGGATGGGTTTGACAGCTGCTCAGTGTCCTCCTCCCTGCCTGGCCCCCCAGCCTTCCAGCCACCCAGCCCTCCACTCCACCCACAGTGCTCAGCCCCACCACTGGGGCATCATGACTTCCTGCCCTGGCACCTGATGGCCAGGCTCTAGCTGATAGGTGGCTTCTGGCTTTCGAAGCAGGTAGTGCCCTGGGGAGCTGGACCTGGGAGGGGAAAGAAGCAGCCAAGGTCCTCAAACTCACAGCCACACAGACCCACCCTCTGCCTCTCACTGAGCTCCTAGGAGAACAGAGCTGGAGGGTCCAGCGCACCCCAGAGTTTGCTTCATTACACGGAACTGGTGCTTCTCAAGCTGTGCCCAGCAGCCTCCCTCCCGTGGTGCTTCAAGATGGTCTCATCTCCTGGGAATAACCTAATTATGCTGCTGGCACCCGAGAAGGGAAGTGGACAGGGATTCATGTGCAGCCTGGTACACTCCGGTTACTGGATTTTTCTAACTCGCTGCTGTGTTTCTTTTGATCGATGACAGTGAATGGATCTTTGCTGGGAGATAAAAGGAAAAGGTCTTGGAGTAGCTTGGCTGCTCCTGATCCCGTCTCCTGGTGGCCGTGGGAGGCTCAATGATCCAGGCTTGGCCTCCTGTGCTGCAGGGCAGCAAGTCCTTACCTGAACTTGCAGGCGAGCCTCCCAGCTGGGATGGACTCTGTTGTGCTCTGGACTCTGGCACACCAAGCAATTTCACATTGCTTGACATCAAGGGATGAGCCAAAGGGCAAGAGCGTTAGCTCCAAATATTTACCCCAAGTCCAGAGGAGGGCCCATGTTGCCCAGATGTTGGGTGCTAACCTCTTAGCCGTCATCATCCCCTTTGAATCAAGCCCCCTGACAAGGATGCATTTGGCAGGACAGGGGAGCTCTGGAAGCTTGTGTCTGAGGGAGGAGATGCAGACTCCATGAGCTTCCCCACCAGCCCCATGGCTGGGCACTTCCTTGACATCTCCCGGGGCCTGGGCTCTTCCCAGGGAGCCTCAGTCAGAGGACCAGCATCATCCTAGACAACCCTCCTCTGTTCATGCCCTGAGTCGGGTGGGCTTCCCACCAAGGCTCCCAGAGCTGCCACTTCTGTCCTTGTGATGAGCTGAGTTAGAATCTCCCTCCCTGCATGACTGCCACGGCCCCTTCAACCCACTCCCTGCATCCTTTCAGGGCCCATTCCTCACCCCCAAACCCTTCTCTCCAAATGGCCTTCAGTGTGACCATTTCCAATGATGCAGGGGTTATTTCTCTGCCCTCACCCTACTGCCCTCAATTTCCCTCTGCCTCACACCCTCAGTGACTATGCAGCCACTGGCTCCTCCTGCTTTCCTCTTCCCTTAGGACTCTCCTCGTCCTAGGTGGGCACGTGGCCACAGTCCCTGATTCTTCTACAGCAGAGGGCAGCTGGGTCCTGGCTGGCGGGACATGAGGAGAGGGTATGTGAGCAGGCTCCCCTCCTTCCCCCAAAGGAAACTGCTGGCCCTCAGCTTCCTTCTCCTCCTTCCGGCGAGCTGGCCTGCAGACTTGGACAGCTTCCAGCAGGCCCACCAGACCCATACCGCACATCAAGGGTGCATAGCAGCAAGTTGGAAGGAGCGTGGGTTTCCAGGGACCCCTTGGAGCACAGAGACCTAATACCTCCAGGTATCTACCTGTCAGAACTGTCACTTGAAAAGCAACAGCACTGTTATGTGGTCTCTATGAAGGCAGCCAAGCCAATGATACACATGACTTCTTATTTTTCTTTTTTATTATTATTATACTTTAAGTTCTAGGGTACAAGTGCACAACGTGCAGGTTTGTTACATAGGTATACATGTGCCATGTTGGTGTGCTGCACTCATTAGCTCGTCATTTACATTAGGTATCTCTCCTAATGCTATCCCTTCCCCCTCCTTCCACCCCACAACAGGCCCCAGTGTGTAATGTTCCCCACCCTGTGTCCAGGTGCTCTCATTGTTCAATTCCCACCTATGAGTGAGAACATGCGGTATTTGGTTTTCTGTCCTTGCGATAGTTTGCTCAGAATGATGGTTTCCAGCTTCATCCATGTCCCTACAAAGGACATGAACTCATCCTTTTTTATGGCTGCATAATATTCCATGGTGTATATGTGCCACACTTTCTTAATCCAGTCTATCATTGATGGACATTTGGGTTGGTTCCAAGTCTTTGCTACTGTGAATAGTGCTGCAATAAACATATGTGTGTGTGTGTCTTTATAGCAGCATGATTTATACGCCTTTGGGTATATACCCAGTAATGGGATGGCTGGGTCAAATGGTATTTCTAGTTCTAGATCCTTGAGGAATCGCTGCACTGTCTTCCACAATGGTTGAACTCGTTTACAGTCCCACCAACAGTGTAAAAGTGTTCCTATTTCTCCACATCCTCTCCAGCACCTAAAGGGCTTCTTATTTTTCTTTAGACAAATGCCCAACCCCAGCCCTGTTTGGCCAGACCTAACCTCTGTCCACAGCCTCTGGCCTCACTGATACCTCTGTGCCCTCACTCCTTCCTCTGGAACTTCCTAGGTGTGCCACATTGCTTTCTCTTGCCACAGGACCTTTGTATGCGCCCTTCTCACTGCTTAGGAACCTCACCCTATGCCACCCGCCCTCTTCCATATGGCCAACTCCTGCTGGTCCTTCAGGTCACGCCTCAAATATCCCTTCCACTGGGGAGACTCTCAGAGTCCTCCGTTGAGGTCAGGCCTCTGTTTGAATCCTTCGTTCAGCCAGTTAGGTTTCCAATAGCCCTGCCCTCACCTCACTTCTCTCAGGTTCAAATTTGTTATTATTATTATTTTTTTTTTTTAATTATTGGATTAAAGTCTGTGTTGTGGGTTGAGATGTGGTCCCCACAAAAGATATCTTCAAGTGCTCACCCCTAGAACCTGCAATTGTGACCTTATTGGGAAGCAGGGTCTTTAGGGTGGGCCCGATTCCAGTGACTTGTGTCCTTACAAAAACAGGGAAATCTGGACACAGACACCCGGAGAGTAGAATGTCCTGTGAAGGTACAGACACAGGGACGCAGGGACGCAGGGATGCAGGGACACAGGGACGCAGGGACGAGGCCGTGGGAAGACGGAGGCAGAGACTGGAGCAAAGTGGCCACATCCAAGGAGCGCCTGGAGCCAGCAGGGACTGGAAGAGGCAGGAAGGATCCTCCCCCAGCGCCACCAGAGGGGATGTGGCCCTGCAGTCCCTTGGTGGAAACCTTGGTTTCAGACCTCCGGCCTCTAGTGCTGTGAAACAGTGAGTGTCTCGTTCAGAGCCACCCAGCTCGTGTTCATCTGTTCCAGCAGCCCCAGGAGCTCATGCAGCCTCATTTTCACCAAAGAGCTGGCACCACAAGGGCAGGGCTGGGTTCATCTTGCTTCTTTCCAGCGCCAGAGCCTGGGACAACAGGCCAGGGCCTCCGTAGATGGTTGTTGTGAAGTCTGTGGAGACTGACTTGGGTGGTTATAACACAGACGAGAACAATGTGACTCAGAGGCGCTGACCAGACGGCCTTCCAGGAGCCTCCCAGGTGGAGGCACAGGGGACGTAGAGCTGTCCCACGAGACCTGCAGCTCCCTGCATGGCAGCCACCACCTCTTCCTCCCTTTGTTTTCTGCTCCCCCTCTTCTCCACTCACCTTTCTTGTTTCTTCACTGCTCCCTTTCTGTCTCCTCTCTCTGGGACCTGCCAAGCCCCTTCAGACCTTCACTCCTGACGGTCCAGGTGGCGATGGACCATCTGCATCACTGTCATGGCTGGGCTTGGCTCTTCCTCCTGCACCCTCTGCCTGGGCATGGCCAAAGCCAAGGTCAGGCTAAGCTGGGAGGCAAAAGCCTTTACATGAAGCACGTGGTGCAGTCAGTTGGGGACAATGGGTCACGTGGATGACCCGCCCATTGGTGGGATCTCAGGGAATGGCAGCATTTGGCCAATTTGCTTTGGGTCCCAGTGGCCATGGGAGCTTGTGGTGAGAGCATGGCCATGTGGTATGGTGTGGGGGATGCAGTGAGTGGATCCTGGCGAGAAGTATCCCAGGTTGAGTGCCACCTGCCCCCCAGATGTGGGCACTTGGCCATCACTTCACCTCTGAGTGCCCACTAGGACAGGGAAGGGGATGGCACTAGCACTGCATTGTGAGGTGGTGGTGAGGATTCAGGAGTCCCTCTGGTAAAGCCCAGTGACGGGCACTCTGGAGGTGCCATTTAAGATTCAGAGACTAGGATTCTCAGTGGTCTTGAGGAACGGGATCGGACGCGCGGCCTGAGGGAGGGAGGGAGCTGGGTCACATAGGAGAGGCCTTCGAGGGTGGAAAGGTCAGGAGAGCAGGGCTCAGCAGCAGCCCAGAGTGGGCACACAGCTGCAAGGACTTTTGTTTAACTTTTATTTTGAAGTGAAATCACATTTCAGAAAATGAATCATTCAAGTGCACAAATCAGTGGCATTTAGTACATTCACAATATTGTGCAACCACCACCTCTCTCAAGTTCCAAAGCATTTGTATCACCCCAGAAGAAAACCCTGTACCCATTAAACATGCGAAGGCTTTTATTCTTATAGTGTTCTTGCTAACTCTATGAGGGAGGGAGGATGGTTACTCTTCTTCTTCTTTTTTTTTTTTTTCCTTAGGCAGCATCAGCTGAGAAGTTTCAGGGATGTGGAATTGGGTGGAGGATGGAGCCCACCACCAGAGGATTTGGGCGACAACGCTCCACACCTTCCCCACAGCCCCGCCCTGAGGCCAGCACAGGGCAGGGCAGGACCAGATTTGCTTGTGAGTCTGGGAGGCCAAGATCTCCCCTGGCACCCTAAAGGCATGCTGTAAACACTCCCCTTCCTCCCTCTCAGCCGTCAGACATTCCAGCCAAATGCAAATGTGCGGTGCCTGTCTGGGTAGAGCTTTTTCTGAAACATTATCCTCTGCATCTCCTGCACCTCCCTCATTTCACCAGGGCTGAGCCTCTGCAGAGATTCAGAGCAATTTGTTGCCATAACAACCCCTCTCTCCCACTCCAGAACGTTTAAATACCAGCCTTCTTCAGCCTCGTTCTTCTCAGGGGACTCTGCAAAGTGGTTTCCTCAAGGGAGAGGGGAGGCAAGTCCTCCTCCTCTGTTCTTGGGGTGTGGAGCTCCTGATCAAACTCCCAAGTAGGGACCAGGTTTGCCCTCTGCCCTGATCTAAAAACAGCTGAATCCTAAGGAAACCAGCTCAGCTTGGCCTCACCTCAGAGCCTAACACTTCTGTGTGACTTCCAGGCTTCGCTTAGCTTTGTTCCATCACAGAGAAATTATGAAAAGAATTACGGAAGAGCAGAAGTTAGTTTAGGGTTGTTTTCCCATTGGGAAAACCACGGTCCCACGGGGGTGTGACGTGTCTAAGGCCACGTCAATCACTGCCCAATGCAGGTGCAAATCCAGGATCTGCTGTTGATGCCACTTCTCTTGAGTGGAGACCTTCAAAGGTCTTGAGGGAAGACTTGAGCCACTTCCACATCAGCAGGCAACTCCCCAGAACCCAAGGATCAGGCCCACCCAGGAAAAGAATGTGTTTTCCTCTTTTGATATTAAGGGAGACCCAGAACGTAAATGAGCCCAAGCCTTGCCTACAAACCGAAAGATGCTGAGAAACCCCACAAATGGCACTGCCCTAAAGCATCAAAGAATGAATGGGCAACCAACAGGCTTCATTCTGTAGAATCAAAAGAACAAGACAGCCAATTCGGGAAAATCCTCTAGTACAGAAATCTCTGTCCTCCCAGCTTCTACCATGTTCCTCTCCTTCCCCTATCAATAAAGCCTAGATGATATATTTATTCTGGGAAATCCTTTTGCCCCTGCCGGGGTCTTATTTATAAGTCAATCCTGACTTTTAAACAGAGGTTGTTAAATGCCAATAGTTTTGATTTTATATCTAAATCAAGCAGAAAGCTTTCTAGGCTTATAAGAGAAAAACCTTTGTCTGAAATCTTGCCTTTTCAGCCAGTTTCCTTTAGGAACATTTTTTTTTTAAACCATAACTGTCACTTATAAATTATAAATTCTGTTCCCTGGCCTCTCATGTTCGGTTGTATAACCTTGTTATGTTAACATAGAAATTAAACACGAGAGATGAATCAGCTAAATTGGATTTACTTATATAGATCAAATGGCCGCAGCCCAACTAGTATGAAGATGGCCCTAAATGGTGCCAGGAAGGAACTAGCTTATTCCAAGGGATCTCGATTTAAAGAAGGAGAATGAGAAGGGCTTGAGGAATCAATACCAGCACTCAGGGTAGGTGTGGTTTCTTCTGATGCTCTTGTTGTACATTCCAGATGGTTGGAGTAGGAGCATGACAAGTTATCATAAAGTGGTTGGGGAAAGGACAGCTCAGGGGAGGCCAAGGGGAACCAGGAGCATCCTGGTAGGTGACTGGGTGGAAGTGGCATGCAGACCTCCCTCCTTCGCCCTTGCATTGGGCCATTTTTCAGCACCTTTTCATACATGATCTGCTTTGAGCCTACCAAGAGCGGAGATAAGCAGGAGGGAAGCAGGTTCTGTTGTTCCAGTTCTGCTAATTGAATTGCAGAGGCGGAATGGGCTTCCAGATACTCCATAAAGACAGCTCCATCACACAGAAAAGAATTAAAATCAAGTCACCTCGATCATTGCTAGACAAGGCTTGGATCTAAGTGCCCAGTTCCTGGCCCAGAGCAGTGCCCCAGAAGTGATCCTCCTCCCTGCCTGCCCAGCCCTCACTTGGGGCTCCAGATGGCTTAAACTGCTGCCCCTTCACTGAGCAGGCCCACTCCCCAAATGCAGGACCTAGGCCTCATTCTAGAACCCATTCCCCATCCTGAAGTGCCCTGGACTCAGCCTTTGGGGCTCAGTTTAGACACTACATCTCCAGTCCCCCAGGACTGGGTTAGATGCCCTCCTTTGTACTCAAAGAGCCCTCACTCTATAAACCACCTGTCTTCCTGCCTGTTTCACCTGCTGGTCTCCAGGCCCCAGGGCAGGGGTGGGCCTTGCCTTCCCATGGGCATCTCCAAGCTGGTGCACAGCAGCAACTCTGAAGCTACAGATTGCAAGGCTGGGAGGGGACAGGTTGAGGTGAACACCAGCTGATGTGGGAGTGAGAATTTGGTCCTCTGGGATGCACCCTGAGATCATGCCTCGAGATCCTCATTTCTTTCCTCCCAGAGAGACCCTCTCCCCTGGAGATCGGCAGCGTTTCACACTCTGCTGCACTGTGGCTTAAAGCCACATGGGCTCCAAGACTTGGCTTACTTGGTTTTCTGGAAGAGATGGGTGTCTGTGCTGAGTTTTTGAATCGTCTGAATGTTGCTCAAGCCCCATGGTGCACCACAGCCATTTTGGGTGTGACTCTGGGGGTGGCTGTAGGAAAATACGGCACAGGGTCTCCAAGGCAGTGAGGCATAGTCCTTCTGGGCAATGGCTGAGGGGAGGCAATGGGCAGAGGGCAGCTGGACTCCAGCTCCCTCGGTCTTCTCCCCAGCACGAGGCTGGGGTCTTGCTGGGAGACCTACTGCAGTGTTGCACTGGGTCTCCAGGTGGCCTGGATCCAACACTTCTCTCCTGTTTTAAAGGTGTAGAGGCAAAGCGGAGAGAGGAGAGGTGCTCGCCCAAGGTCAGAGGAAGGAGTGGGGGTAGAGCTACCTCCTGAGTTCTCTGATCCCATCCGCCCCCATATGCCTCCGTGCCCACTGTGTCGGCTCCCAGCCTTGCAGGAGGGCAGCACACATCTCGTGCACACATCTCATGGGCAGTGCTGGACATGCAGTCCCTGCAGGAGGGCAGGGCTGCAGCAGGGAGGAGCACGTGGTGGCCACGCAGGACAGCGACCGGGGAGTGCTTCCTGGGGAGAAACAGCAGCAGCAGCAGCCAGTTCCCGGACAGGGATCCTCACACAACACAGAGGTGCACAGACCGCGGAGAGGGCCAGAGAGCAAGCCGTCCTCATCGTCCTGATCGCGGGAGGGTCACTCTTGAGGAGGGGCAGGGCCTGTGACAGGAAGGACAGTTCCCATTGGTTCCCAGAGGGGACGTGTCACTGCAAAGTCAGTTATCATTGGCTCCCAGAGGTGGCACACCACTGAAAAGACACCTCCCAATGTTTCCCACAGATGGCGCATGATTGAGAAGATAGTTCCCATTGGCTCCCAGGTGGCAAGTGACTGAGAAGTCAGCTCCCATTGGTTCCCAGAAGTGGCACGTGACTGAAAAGTCATCTCCAGATGGGTCCCAGACACCGCGAGTGACTGAGAAGACATCTCCTATTGGTTCCCAGGTGGCATGTGACTGAGAAGACAGCTGTCATTGGTTCATAAGTGGCACAAGAATGAAAAATAAACTCCCATTGGTTTCCAGTGGTCATGACTGAGAAGTCAGCTCCTATTCACTCCCAGGTGGCTCCGGACTGAGAAGTCAGTTCCCATTGTTTTCTGGAGGTGGCCTGTGACTGAGAGGTGACCTGAGAGGGGCCGCCTCACCTCTGTCCCTCCACCGGGGTGGGCCTTTTTCCCCATGATCTCTAGGAAACCACCGGGACTGTCCTCTCCAGGCTCTGTCCCTCTGCAGGTGGAGAGGAGCCACATCCTGTGGGTTTAAAGGTGGTACCGATTCCTTGCTACGTCCCACTGAGCAGTGAAATACACGTCCCTCACCTTGAGCACGGGCTCTGGCAACCGCCTGACAGCAGAGTGAGGTCTGGGGCTCCCAGACAGTCTCATTAGATCCCTGGAAGATGCTGCTTGGGCCTCCTGTGAGACCCACCCTTGGAGTCCCGGCTCAGTGGGAAGCCAGACGCGATGCCATGGAGCCCACGACCCGGGCAGTGCCACACCCTACGGGTCCCCAGCCACTAGACAGACCCTGGAGGCTACAGTTGTGGGGAGAGAGCAAGGCCTGCGGACACCAGGGCTCAGGCATGGAACTGAGGTGGCCTAGCTGGCCCCATCCACCAGGGACACCCCCAGACAAGCTCTGCTTAAATGTCTGACCAACAAAATCATGAGCAAAAGCACAGGTCTGTTGTGAGTCGCTGTGTGTCAGCGGCTTCTTTGTGCAGCAAAAGTCCTCCAGAACCGGAGCCCAGACTCCAAGCGTGCAGGGGGAGTTAAAGAATTAAAGCGAAATTTCCGAAGATAAAGATGATGAACAACACACCCTGGGTCACTCCTTCTTCTCTTCTTTTTTCCCCCCAGTAAATGTCATGCTTCAAGGAAGCATAACTAAGGAAAGTTCAAAGTAATAATATCAAGAATCTGCTTCCTTTTATTTCTTCTGACATTTTATTGTGATATGTAATTGGAAGAAGATGAAACCTCTGATGGGTATATTTAGTTTGTTGTGTTGGTGAGTGTTTCAAAGGGGGGTTCTCTGTGGCTCTCATTAGCATCAAGTATACGAATCTCCAAGTTGCTCCTTTACTGAGCTGAGTCACGCTATGGGCATGTGACATATCCATATCTAGAACTGGGCATCTCATGATTGGGTCTCATGTCATAAACCTGGAACTCAGCCCCAGCAGAAACACATTCCTAGCTATGGAGCTATGGCAGCTGCTCGGCCAGCACAGCCTCACTTCTGTTCAGTCCCAGCGGGGGCTCCTGACTGAGAAGTCAGCTCCCGTTGGTTGACTTCAGCAAGTGTGAGCCATTTTCTTCCAGATCTGTAGGACCCAAGGGACCCCGACTTCTTAGTCACATGCTACCACCTCTGGGAGACTGACAGGCTTTATCCCAGAGAAGACTTTTCCAAGGGAGCACCAAGCTGTGAATGAGTTCTGGCTGTTGTTTTCAACTGAGGCAAAGATCATCTCATGTCCTTGCCTGTCTCAGCAGGTGGCCTTTGTTCCTTGAAGCATGGCTCAGTGTCTCACCAGGGAATCAGGGCACACTTGTTCCTGACTGGCTGATGGGATGCACTGCAGGCCCTCTGAGATCTGGTTCTCTGCTTGTCTTTGTTATTTTGGCTTTGTTGTCATTTTTAATGGTAAGTGTCTCAGAGCACTATCTCTCCAAGATCACACTGAGCTTGCCATGTCCTCTGGTAAGGGAGAAGGTGATTGTGGTCTGACGTTTTGGATTCATCCAATCAGTGTCCCCCAACCTACCTACCTGTCAGTCTAAGCCTTCTGAGCCAAATCAGCCTCCATAGCCACATCCACTGGCAATGCTACCCACACAGCATGTCTCAGGTTATTTGACTAACTGAGACCCATCGCCAGTGTGGCACACAAGCTCTCCACTGGGAGTTCATTGGTAAAAGGAGAGATGAGGTCATCCTCCCATGTGGCTTAACTCCTAGGGGGCCAGACAGCCAATAAACAAGTAAATCAATTCACAAGCAAAATAAATGCAGATAGTGAAGACTGCTGTGAAGAAAATAAAATGGCAAAGCTAATGTGGGAAGCCCAGGGTGTGGGGAAAGACTATCTGGTGGGAAAGTCAGGGAAGGCTTCACTAAGAGATGACACTAAGTCCTGCATGACAGAAGAAGGCAGCCATGCAGTGGTGTGAGGACCCAGGAATCCAGGCAGAGGGCACGGCCAGTGCCAAGGTCACGAGGTAAGAATGAACTTGGAGAATCTGAGAAACAGCAGGGCCCACGTGGCTGAGCAAGTGGGGCAGCCGAGGGATTGCCTTCCACCATTTGAGGTTCAGCTCAAAATCCTCCTTAGACTGGCTTTTCCTGATGTCTCCTGCTAAGAGGTTCTGCCTGCCCTGACCCTGACCCCAGTGACCCTCCAACCCTTCACCTTTTCTATTCGCTTGGCAACTTTTATCGATTTCCAGACCACCTTGGTCGTGTGTTTATCTGTTCACTGTCTGTTTCTCCTGCTGGAGTATATGCTTTGTAGGGAAGGTCATCTCTGCCTTTTCCACAGTCATATCCCCAGTGCCTCTTACAGCTCAGGGGATCTGGTGTGTGCTCAAGAAATAATTGTTGAATGAACAATTCACCACACCCATTGGGAGCTATTCACAAAGCAGTGGTACTGGCATCACCAGAGTGGGTCTGTCACATCTGGAGAGAATTTAAGTCTATTAACATTCATCTTTGAGCCTGGAGGACATTGTATACACACACACACACAAATACAAATAACAGTTACAACAAGCACAGTCGTACTTGCCTGTGAGGTCTTTATGTGGCAGATTTGTCTGAGAAGTTAATCAATTCACGTATAAAGATGTTAATGTCAACAAGAAAAAACAAATAATCCCGTAAAAAAAGTAGGATTCTTAAAAAAAGACATACAAACAGCCAACAAACATGAAAAAATGTTCAACATCACTAATTATCAGGGAAATCCAAATTAAAACTGGAATGAGATACCACCTTACTCCTGCAAGAATGGCCATAATTTAAAATTCAAAAAACAATAGATGTTGGTGTGGATGTGGTGAAAAGGAACACTTTTACACTGCTGGTGGGGTTGTAAATTAGCATAACCACTATGGAAACCAGTATGGAGATTCCTTAAATAACTGAAAGTAGAATTATCATTCAATCCAGCAGTTTCACTACTGGATGTCTACCCAAATGAAAAAAGTCATTATGTGAAAAAGACAATTGCACACACATGTTTATAGCAGCACAATTTTCTATTGCAAAAATATGGAACCAGCCTAAATGCCCAACATCCAACAGGAGGAGAAAGAAAATGTAATGCATTTACACCGTGGAATACTACTTAGCCATGAAAGAGAATGAAATAGTGGCCTTTCAACTTGGATGGAGCTGAAGGTCATTATTCTAAGTGAAGTAATTCAGGAATGGAAACCAAAATATCATATGTTCTCACTTTTAAGTGGGAGCTAAGCTATGAGAATGCAAAGGCATCTGAATGATATAATGGACTTTGGGGACTCGATTGGAGGGGAAGGGTGGGAGGGGGATGAGGGTTAAAGGCTACATATTGGGTACAGTGTACACTGCTTGGGTGACACGTGCACCAAAATCTCAGAAGTCGTCACTGAAGAAGTTATCCATGCAACCAAACACCACCTGTACCCCAAAACTATGCAAATAAAATGTTTTTTTTTAAAGATACTAATGTCTCTATTCTGTAAATGAGGTGGCAAGAACTTAAAAAGGTTAATGGCTTGCCTGATGTCACACTAAGAGGTGTTGATGGGTCTTGACCCAGGACTGGAGCTTCTAAGGCTGGTCTCTCCACTCCTCTGCTTGGCTCAAACTCATAGAAACACAGGAACACATGTTTGGAGGAGTTTATTGATGCTTCCCTAGATTGCTTTAGTCCCTTGTCTGTAAACCTCTCTGCCGGTTTAAGCTGGTTTAACAGTTTTAACTGGTTAAGTTTCCCATGTTGGTTTTTAGGCCTCCACAGAGGCAATATGGTATAGTGTTTAGCCATATGGTATAGTGTTTAGCCCCCAGGAGCCACCCTGCCTGGGCTCCACCTCATAAGAGCCTGATCATTTGGGGCAAGTGATTATAACTGTCTGTGCCTCATTTTCCCCATCTGCAAAACAGAAATGCTAAGGATAGCTACCTCATAGATTAGTTGAGAGGGTTGAAAGTATTCATCTCTGAAAAGCTCTGCTTTTGATTAAGGAAGGGAAACTTCTGTGAGGACATTGTTCACAGTCTAAAAACTAGGAAAAGTCAGATAATATAACAAAATCACACACGTTAGTGAGCTCATCAGAGAGCTGAGGCAGCAAGACAGCCAGGTGAGCTGAATTCCAAAGAGTGGAGAGTTCCTCCAAAGAGAGATGAGATCCATAGCTGTTTTATCTTGGTGAAGTACGGGAGGACAAGATGCCAATCATAAAAGTGAAAAGAAAATAGCTAAAATTTTAACAAATTCTTAAAGACAGGGTATGGGTTAGCATGATAAAGTAGACTTCCTGGGGGCCGAGACACTAGGGATGTTTCCACTCACCCACAAGCTCCTCTCTAGGGTCCTTACTATGGGGAGGGTCTCAAGAGACACTGAAGCAAGGCAAGAGACTAGGAGAGGATCTCCCCATGGTGGTACCCAGGCACCTACTTCACTCCTGCTGCAAAAGCCCTGGGCTCTGTGGGAGGAGCAGGGGAGCCTCCAGCCCAGCCCCAGGCAAAGGTAGACCCCCACAGAGAGGAGGAGAGAAGCTACAGCCATCTGCCCACGAGAGAGAGAGGCAGAAAAGACACTGGACAAGACCCAGGATCCTGAACAGATATTAGAGCTCTGCTATCCCCAGGGGAAGCATGGGAGACTCTCTCTCCCACCCAGTCCCCCCACATGTATAAGACAGACTACATACTATGGTGAGAGGAGGAGCAGCATCTGAGAACCCCCACTCAACCCCAGGGCCAGACTCAGAGTGCATGCCTAAGACTGAGGCTGGAGCAGGAGAAGAAAGAATATTCCATGCCCACACTACCATTTTGTACAACTGACAAGCAATGGCAATCTACTACTGGGGGAGGAACCGACACATGGAAAGGGATATCCCCTCTGTAACACAGATGGGCAGAGAGCTGAAGGTGGAGCCCATGGAGGGAGGGGTTTAACATCTCTGAAGCACTGAAGGTAACAATGACAATGAACTCTCCACCCTTTGGGACTCAGCTCACCTGGCTGTCTTGCTGCCTCGGCTCTCCAATGAGCTCACTGAAGTGTGTGATTTTGTTAGATTATCTGACTTTTCCTAGTTTTTAGACTGGGAGCAATGTACTCACTCAACTCCTGGATAAATTTCCTTAATCTATGACAGTAATGCCTGACCAAAAAGATTCTATTTCTGAGTTTAAATACTATTTACTTCATTATCTTGTATGCATATCTTGTGGCAATTAATTTAAAAACTATGAGACACACACACATAAGTAAGAACAAAACAACCCACTTTCAAGAGACAAAAGAGTCAATAGAACCAGACCCAAAGATGATCTGACTTTTGGGACTATCAGGGCCTTTAAAATAACTATAGTTAATGTATTTAAGAATATAATGGAAAGGTAGACAATGTGCATGAACAGATGGGGAATTACAGCAGAAGGATGGAGACTGTAAGAAAGAGCCAAATGGAATAAAAAAATCACAATATGACAGATAAAAAGTCAATAGCAAAGGACTTAGAATAGTGTCTGACATGCAGCAAGTGTTCAGTCTTAGTCAACTGTTATTATTTTGAAGAATAGGGAGAGTCTTTTACTTCTTCCCTCATGGCCTCAGCATTCAGCACAGGAGTAAATTTACTCAGAGTAAATCCACAGCCATGAATGTACAAACAAATACTTCCTGGCACTAACAAGGGAAGTATAACTCATTCCTTCCAGCCACACACACCAATTTGTATATATAGGAAAGCTTTAAATTGTCATTAATAGGACTGTTGGGCTTTCAGCATGAAGGAGAGGCAGTTCTAATTTTTTCACGTGCAGAAAGTCACTAAGTCTTCTCAACCTCTTTATAAAGTAGGCACTATTATTTTCACTTAACAGATGGAGAAATTGAGACCACAGAATGGGGAAATGGCAAACTTGGGCCATTTTGATGGTAGACAGGCTACCCCAGCACCCACATTTTTAGCCACCCAGCTGACAGTTCTATGTAAAAACAATGTTTGAGCTTTGCAGTCGATGCCTGTCATCTCTCGTCACTAACGGACTCCTAGTTCAGATGAATCAGCCAACAGCATCCTAATGACACTAACAGCTGACAAAAATCGTGTACTTTGTAGAGTACTGCTTCTCACCATCCCCTCCCACAATGCTTTGAGCAAGATTCTCTTATCCTCCTTTTATCCTGATGAAGAAATGGAGGCACAGACAGATTAAATCACTTGCCCATGGTCATACAGCTTTTCAGCAGTGACTTGGGACTGGTGTCCCTGCTCTTCACCTGTGTACTAAAATGCCTCTACAGAAGACAATCGAGTTCCAGAGAACTAGCAGACATTGTGTCTCCACGAGAGAAAAGTTGTCAGAGAATAGATGGCAGCAGAGCTGAGCAGGGTCATCAGGCCAAGGGCATCACCAAGCCTCAAAGTCATCACTGCTTGAATTTTTTAAGATGCATGAGCCAGCACATTGATGTTTTTGCTTAAGCCACTGAGTTAGACTTTTGCTTTCTTGTCAGTGTCCTAACAGATAATCCAAGTCACTCTCAGAAGAGCTCTGGTCTGGGAGAGGACTTGGCCACAGTTGCCTGCTAACCCCTGGTCCTCAGGTGGAGGTAGAAGGTGCTGGACAGGGAGTAGATGCTCTCCAGCTGCAATGTGAAGCTCTAGGCCCAGGAGAGCAGCAGCTTACTTTTTGTCTAATCAGCTGTCATTCCATGAAGCACCTGAGGTCTGAGTTCACCCCAAAATGAACCCTCCAAACAGCCTTTATCACTACGATTTGTAACATCACTGACAACGTCATCACTTTGGATTGAGTTTTTCAATTCTGAGTACCATTCGGTGGTGTCTGTTCTAGCCAGATGACCCTGGAAGGTTAGGCCACGGAAGCATTGCTAACTAGATTGTGTTTTCAAATCCCTATGACGATTCAGACCCCAAATCCATCTGACTCCTAAGCCTCACCTGCACTATTTGTTCCACCTGATGGGTCCAATGAACAATTTCCTTTGACTAAGATTTGTGCCTCTCCTCTCTCTTCTTGGAACATGTAATAAATTTTCCATACCCAATTTCAAACCAAACTCAATTTCCTAATGCTCTCCGGTGACTTCCGTTCAGGTGAGTCATTTAGCCTCTTGGCTTCAGGACTTCTCTTTAAAAGAGAAAAATGAATGATCCCCACACTTCACAGGAGGGTTGCAAGAATTAATTAATGTTTATAAAGGGTTTTGCTGTCCTGTGGCGTCTTTGATATCGGAGGATGAAAGTCTGCGAGTGAGGACAGTGAGCACCAGATTCAGGAGGGAAACAGAGAAAATAATCCTCTATTTGTTAGCTCTGGTTCTCCTCTGTTTCGCTTTGACATTTAACAAAGTTCTTTTAAGTTTTGTTCAAAGTTGAACGCATTCATTTCAATGTCATCCTTTGATGAAGCCATTCAAAATAAAGTTTTTTAAAAAAACAAACAAACAAACAAACAAAAACGTTGCACAACCCAGAGATACTGGAGGTAGAAGTCTGCTTCTTGTCAACCAGAAACCTAACTTTCGTAACCTTCACTTTGTCATCACCGGGAGCGATGTGAACACCCCTGTTCCTGCCTCCCTAAAATAACACCCTCCCACCCCACACTGCAGACTCCATCTCCACTCTTTAAGTGTGTTTTCTGTTCTAAGGAGAGAAGGATGCGTGTTTACTAATTTACTTTTTCCAGGAGGGGAGACTACGTCTGTTATGGACTGCATTATGCCACCCTCCCTTCCAAATTCACGTGTGGAAGTCCTAACATCAGTATCTCAGAATGTGGCTGTGTTTGCCACATTCTGAGATACTGAGGTGATTAAGTTACAATGAGGTTGTTAGGCTGAGCTGTGATCCAACAGATCTGGTGTCCTTATAAGAAGAGGAGATTAGGACACAGACACACAGAGAAGCATGATCGTGAGAATACACAGGGAGAAGACAACCACACAGGCCAAGAAGAAACCAACCCTGCCCGTGCCTTGATCTCAGACTTCCAGGCTCCAGGACAGTGAGAACATAAATTTCTGTTTAAACTACCCAGTCTACGGTAGTTTGTTACGACAACCTGAGCGAACGAATACAGCGTCTTAGCCCACTCATGGTCTTAGCCAAGTTTCTCTGCGGTCACGAATCCAGGAGGGAATTTCAGTAACAGAGACCCGAGTGGATGTCTAAGAAATGCAGGAGTTCCACTTATCTCTCCCCTGGAGTTCTCTGATAGCATTTGGGAAGGAATTTGGGGTAAGAACTGACATGGAGGCTCATTTCATACAAAAATGACTGATTTTTTTAAGTCCTTCAAGTTTTGTTTTACAACTTTAAACACTCAAGTTTTGTTTTAAAAACCCATGTTCTGGCTCATTCAGGAAATGCATCCAAACTCTTTTCTGTGTTGCTATTAAAGAGGTGCTAGGACAAGTTTTTAAAAATATCTTCTCTACCTTCCAGAGAAAGGAAATGATCACATGGTTTTCTTATCACTGAGGAACTGATGGTTTTCACTAATATTTTGTAGCAAATTAAATAGGGCCACAAATGATTTGTACCTCCTCTAATTAAGACTTGGAGTCTATTTCTTCTCTCCTAGAATATGGGGTTGGGACTTGCTTAGCCAATAGAATGTTGTAGAAACGGGCCAGGCATGCTGGCTCATGCCTGTAATTCCAGTGTTTTGGGAGGCTGAGGTGAGTGGATCACTTGAGGTCAGGAGTTTGAGACTTGCCTGGCCTACATGGTGAAAACTCGTCTCTACAAAAATGCACAAATAAATAAATAAAACAGCCAAGCGTGAGGGCATGTACCTATAATCCCAGCTACTTGGGAGGCTGAGGCAAGAGAATTGCTTGAACCCAGGAGGTACAGGTTGCAGTGAGCAGACATCACACCACTGTACTCCAGCCTGGGTAACAGAGCCAGGCTCTGTCTAAAAAATAAGACAATAAAAGAATGTTGTAGAAATGACATGTGTGAGTTTCAGAGCTGTATTAGTCAGAGTTCTCCAGAGAAACAGAACCACCAATAGAGCGTATGTGCGGAGAGAGAGAGATGTTATGAGAAATTAGCACATGTAATTATGGAAGCTGACGAGTTCCCTCATCTGCCGCCTGTAGGCTGGAGTCTCAGGAAAGCTGGAGACGCACTCACGTCTGAGCCAAAAGGGCTAAGAACCAGGGAGCCAATGGTCTACATCCCCATCAAAGGGTAGAAGAAGACGAATGTCCCAACTCAGGCAGTCAGACAGAGAGAGATCGAATTCTCCCCTCCTCTGCCCTTTGGCCATTTGGTTTCTCAACCAACTGGATGGTGCCCACCCACACTGGCACCCTGTGGCCCAGTCGAGTTAACACATAAAACTGATCATCACAGGAGCCTTGGCCTTAAGACATTTGCAGTTTCTACCTTTGCCCTCTTGAAATGCTTCCTGGGACCCCCATGCCAGGAATAAGCATAAAAAGTCACATGCGGTTGTCCCAGCTGAGACCCCAACCCAGCTAAGCCCACTCTCGTGAGTAGACCCAGGTGTAACCAGTCACCAAATATCTCAGTCAGCCCAGAGAATCGGGAGGAATATTAAGTTGCTGTTGTTTTAAGCCACTAATTTTGGGGGGTTGTTTGGCTTAGAAATAACTGAAATACTTTTCTTCCAGTCAGTTTATGAAGAAAGAAGGTCAGTCTGAATTTGATAAAAGATAGGCTTTCAAGAAATTTTAAAAATCTAGTTATATTATTTTTAAACTAATGCAACAAAGAAGTTGTTCAATAAAATCGTTCAGAGACACAGAGCCCTGAAGCCATGTTTTAAAATAATTTGTAATATTATATTAATCATATGCAAACAATACTTCCAAAAGGCTAGGAAACAATTGATTCTTTTAATAATTTAAACAATGCCCCTGAAATCTTTTGCAACATGATCTGCTTAGCAAAATACTTTCTCCTAAATCATTTAAGGGAAGACCTTGATCATCCTATAAATCACACCATCACAAATTCCACACTGCTGTTGCCTGAGTCAG
The DNA here is from genome assembly GCF_009764315.1 of Trachypithecus francoisi. NCBI lineage: Eukaryota > Metazoa > Chordata > Mammalia > Primates > Cercopithecidae > Trachypithecus > Trachypithecus francoisi. The sequence goes on along the minus strand of NW_022681446.1, from coordinate 1,108,321 downwards.
GGGTGTCTTCCTGGATGTGACCCTAACAAGCTTCATTGCTCTGCTTTATCTACCCTTTGGGGGCCTTTTTACTCCCAAAGTTGGTTAAGTTAGCATATTTCCTAAAATGTAGGGTTCACATTGGACCTTTATATTTGTCACAGCACACAAACCACAAAGGTTTGCAGCACTTTCCTGAAGATGCTGTCTGGGGACCGAATCCCACCATGTGTGCATACACATGTCCATGTGCATCTGTTTCTTTTTTTTTGAGACAGAGTTTTGCTTTTGTCCCCCAGCCTGGAGTGCAATGGCGCGATCTCAGCTCACTGCAACCTCTACCTCCCAGGCTCAAGCAAGTCTCCTGCCTCAGCCTCCCGAGTAGCTGGTATTACAGGCCTGTGCCACCACGCCCAGCTAGTTTTTGTATTTTCAGTAGAGACGGCGTTTCACCATGTTGGACAGGCTGGTCTCGAACTCCTGACCTCAGGTGATCTGCCCACCTCAACCTCCCAAAGTGCTGGGATTACAGGTGAGAGCCACTGCACCTGGCCATGCGTGCATCTTTCTGTGTGTGAACATGTGTGCATACACATGTGTATTGCATGTGCATCTGTGTGTACTGTGTGTCTCTGTGTCTGCGTGTGTGTGTGTGTGTGCATGTGTCTCTGTGAGTGTGCATGTGTGGATGTGTCTGTGTATATATGTGTTTCTCTGTGGATCTGTGTGTATATATGTGTGTCTCTGTGTGTCTGTGTGTCTCTGTGTGTGCATGTAAGGATGTGGATGTTTCTTTGTGTATATATGTGTGTCTCCATGTGTCTGTGTGTATATATGTGTGTCTCTGTGTGTCTGTGTGTCTCTGTGTGTGCATGTATGTATGTGGATGTGTTTCTATGTGTATATATGTGTGTCTCTGTGTGTCTTTGTGTGTGCATGCCTGTGTGCACACATGTGTGCCTGTATGTGTATGTGTGTGCATGTGTCTCTGTGAGTGTGCATGTGTGGATGTGTCTGTGTGTATATATATGTGTTTGTGCATCTGTGTGTACTGTGTGTCCCTGTGTGTGCATATCTGTGTGCATATGTGTGTGCCTGCAATGTGTATGTGGGTGCATGTGTCTCTGGGAGTGTGCATGTGTGGATGTGTCTGTGTGTTTGTGTGTATATATGTGTGTCTCTGTGTGTGTGCACATGTCTGTGTGCATATGTGTGTGCTGTATGTGCATGTGTGTGCATGTGTCTCTGTGAGTGTGCATGTGTGGATGTGTCTGTGTGTCTATGCGTATCTCTGTGTGTGCATATGTGTGTGCCTGTATGTGCATGTGTGTGCATGTGTCTCTGTGAGTGTGCATGTGTAGATGTCTCTGTGTGTGTATATGTGTATCTCTGTGTGTGCGTGTGTGCCTGTGTGTGTGTGCTTGTGTCTCTGTGAGTGTGCATGTGTGTGTGTGCATGTGTATGCACGCTCTGCACTGACTGAGGTCCATCTGAGAAGACGACTCAGTCCTGTCTGAGATAACATAGCCCAGGGGCTGTGTTAATGTCCCTAAGCAGATGGTGTGGCTTCCAGACCCTTTGTGACTAGTTTTTTTTTTGTGGATCATTTGTGTCATCCCACGTCAGCAATGCAGCTCCCTGAAGTGGGATGGATGGGACTGCTTTAAAAAGGAAAGTTTTCCCCAGCCCTGGAAAATAAGACCTAAAGCTGGCAGTGCAGCCACCAGGGTCCTTCATGCCACAGACAGCCCCCGGACCTCTGCACAAAAGCCGGAAGACCTTAAAGGAAGTACAAAGAATACTTTTATACCTCTGGGACTTCTCCAAAGAGAAGTGGCAAACAATTGAAGAATAAAATATTGCTCCCATCAAAATGTCTCATTCCAACATTTATAGGGTCGGGAGATTCACGTTTCCCTCCCACCTTGTGGGCCAACTCCTTCTCCTAATTAGCCAGCAAGGTTATCTTGTTGGTGGCTGAATGGCAGCAGCCCCTCTGGTCGGTTCTAGGGAGAATGATCAAAGAGGGATTTAATTAAATTTTCATATTTAATTTTCTTCTTTCATTTTTATTTTCCCTTTTTGCTCAAAACATGCCATTCTCAGGGAGCTGAAAAGTTGCTCAAGAGCAGAACTCAGTAAGACAGGGGAGCAGTGGGGACTTTATGGGTTTTTTTTAGAGGACCCTGATCTCCCATCTTCACTCAGCTCAAAATGTGTGTGTAATTTAGGGCAGCAACATTTGAATGATGAATTGGCGGCTCCAGTGGCAAATTAAACATGCGGCAAGTGACTTCCGTTCCAAGCGTCCACTTGCAACTCACCCAACCTGAGACTAATGAGTTGAGAATGCAGACAATGGCAGATTCATTCCAGGCCCCAACCCCACCTGCTTCATTCACCTGTGCTTCTTGGTTTCACGAAAGGCAGGGCCCTGTGTAGCTGGTGCCTTCAATTCACAAACTATGCAGTACACAGTCTGTGTGAATAATGCTGTAGGTGAGGATGGCATGCAGGCAATCTTTCCTGGGGGTTGTTTTGACTTGGAGGCCTGTAGCAGCTTGACTTCAGGCTTTCTGCCTCTTCACACCAAGGCCATGACCACGCCTCCTTTCTCTTCTGTGGAAACATTGTCCCCTTGTTGCCTCTGCAACTGGACTCAGTGGGTTGACGGGATTCCAGAGCCAGTACAGAGCAAAGCCTGGAGGCCTCTTTTGTTGAAATGCACACGTCTGTACCTCCCTAATTGGGAATATCTGTTCATTTGCATAGAGTCTATAACCAGAGTCTTCCCAAACCAATGAGTGCAGTGAGTAAGATCTGTGCAGCTCTTCTTGTAAAAGGAAGGAATCTCTTTCCTAAAACTTCAGAAGCATCATTTACATATTCATAATTCATGTGTTTATTATACATCATTCTCATCTACTCAGTAGAAGGGAGAACGGTTCTCCTCCTGCTGATGACTACTCATGTTAGCCTAATGGGAAGGGCACACACAGGAAATGTTCTGTGCCTCCACGGCCAGTAATGGATGATGGATGGATTCTCCACTTCCGGCGCCCTCTGGCGCTGCAGACAGCAAGGGTGTGACTTGACTCTGCCCAGCACTTCCTGATAGACAAGGCGAGTCCTCGCTCCCAAGGGCTGGCGAGGCCACTTGGCAGTTGTTAGGGCTTGGATTGTGTCCCATAAGTGGCATGTGCAAGTCCTAACCCCCAGTACCTGGGCCTGTGACTTGATGCAGAAATAGGATCTTTGCTAACAGACTCAAGTGAAGATGAGCTCATCCTGGATTAGCACGGGCCCTAGTCCAATGTGACTGCTGTCCTTATACAAAGAGGAGGAGAGACACAAACAGCATGATGTGATGATGGGGCAGGGATGGGAGAGACGCTGAGACACACGGAGGATCGCCAAGGATTGCTGGAACCTCTGGAAACTGGAAGAGGCAGGAAGCATCCTCTTCCCCCGGCGCCTTCAGAGGCAGCATAGCCCTATCCACACCTTGATTTCAGACTCCTGGCCTCCAGATGGGGAGAAAATAAAAGGTTGTTGTTTATGCCACCCGGTGTGTGGCACTTTATGATGGCAGCCACAGAAAACAAATGCAGCTGTTTACCTGAAGTCAGGTGCTTTGTCTCCTGCTCAGGTGACCAAGTCATGAAGAGTCTAGAGCAGGACCACTCCCAGATGGGGCTGGTGACACAGTCACGATATGAACATGTGACCCGCCGCAGGGCCTCGGACACCCTCTGGGCAGTGCAGGCTCAAACACAGGAGCAGGCAGCACAGCCCTACAACGGGCTCCACAGCCTGGGCTTAGACCAACCAACTTCACATCCCACAGTCCTGGAGGCCCAGAGTTGGAGATCAGGGTTTCTGTCGGCTTGTTCCTCCCGAGGCCTCTCTCCTTGGCTTGAAGATGCTGTCTCCTCCCTGTGTCCTCACAGGGTCATCCCTCTCTGTGTGTCTGTGTCCCAATCTCTTCTTGTAAGGACACTAGTCAAATTGGACTAAGGCCCACCCTGATGACCTCATTCTGAGGTCTTGGGGAATAGAACGTGATATACAGAGGAAGGGACTCCTGCCAGACGGGGATGCCACTGCGAATCCAAGGGAAGCACTGACTCCCAAAGACAGCCCCTCTCCTCCTGACCAAGTCCTGGGCATCACTCGGGACCACTGAGACTCAAAGAGCTGTAGAAATTAAAATAGAGGACAGCATCCGGTGCAGTGGCTCACACCTGTAATCCCAACACTTTGGGAGGTTGAGGTGGGTGGATCACCTGAGGTCAGGAGTTCAAGACCAGCCTGGCCAACATGGTGAAACCCCGTCTCTACTAAAAATACAAAAATTAGCCAGGCATGGTGGTGCACACCTATAATCCCAGCTACCCAGTAGTCGGAGGCAGGAGACTTGAACCCAGGAGGTGGAGGTTGCAGTGAGCTGAGATCATGCCACTGCACTCCAGCCTGGGTGGCCGAGTGAGACTCCATCTCAAAAACATAAAATGAAATAAGTAACCTAATGAAATAGAGGATGGGCTGCAGGGGCCCTAAAGTTAGCTCTCGGTCACAGAAAGGGTGTTGTGACTTCAATTCGAGTCATTGGCACTTCGCTATAAAGCCACAAAGATTCTCACTCAGGGAATCCAGCCCCCACAGGGCTGTGAGCTATGACCTTTCCAGTTGCTGCTTCCCCTTTCTTTGAGGAAGAGACAAGTTCGAGGCAGGACATGACATTATCAGCCAGCTATGACCTCTGCACCATGGCCTCTCCGGGAAGAATCCCAGGGGCCTCCTGAGCTGGAGGTGATCATGGATAACCCACGCCCCAGCCAGGGAAGGGCCATGGCTGGCCAGTGTATTCAGCAGACTAGGAAAGGCAGCCACTAGCCTCTCCCTTCCTCCAGCGAGGGGAGGCAGAGCAAGTCTGACCAGCCCTGCTTATTGCCCCCAGCCAGCCGAGGGAGGACACCTGGCCACGCCACTCACTTGTCCCCTGCAGCCCCTCTGTGGGTGGTCAGGCAGCTCCGTTCTCTGCTGCTCCCACACATAGAGTGGGTCTGGGTGTGTTGGGAGAGGAAGGAGGAAGACGGAGCTCCACAAGGTCTGGCCACATCACCTGGCTCTCGTTTGCCTTGAAGTGTCCTTGAAGTGCTCCTTTCTCCCACCAGAACTCCGTGGGGAGGAGTGGGGAGGCCTGCAGCAGAATGCAGGTGTTCCTGGTATCCAGGTTTCCAGAACCCCACATATCAGCAAAACAAGCCCAGCTCCAAGAGCCAAGATGAATGGGTTATCCTGTGGGTTATTTCAGTCATGGCCAGTGAAGGAAGTTGGCACTGTGTACACGGGGCAGTGGGAGGAGGTTGGCACTGTGTCCATATAGCAGTGGGGAAAGTTGGCACTGTGTCCACTTGGCAGTAGAGGAGGGTGGCACTGTGTCCACGGGGCAGTGAAAAGGGATTGGCACTGTGTCCACGGGGTGGTAAGAGAAGGTTAGCACTGCCCGTGGGACAGCAGGAAAAGTGGACACTGTGCTCATGGAGCAGTAGAGGAGGTTGGCACTGCATCCACAGGGCGGTGAAGAAAGTTGACACAAAGTCCATGAGGAAGTGGGGGAAAGGTTGGCACCATGTCCACAGGGCAGTAGGAGGTTAACACTGTCCCGACGGGGCACTGAGAAAGCTTGGCACTGTGTCCATGTTCATACAGAAAAAAAGCAGATGGACCAACTCCTGCCCCACAACTGACTCTTTGATGACCTGAGAGGGGCCCACCTGTGTACCAGCCACTGCCTTCTGCAGTCAGACATGTCACCTGGCCATCGCAGGTGGCCAGAGAACCTGGCCAAGCAAGTTTTTGTACGTGGGTCCACGACCACCCTGGGTCAAATCGGTTCCGTTCATCAGCAGGAAGTGGTGAGGGGCAGTGCCTGAGCCACCCACAGGACTGGACTCAGGCTGGACACAGGGGCAGGACCTTCTCCTTAGCTTAAGTGGAAATTTGGGATGAGACATAGGCTCTAGGAGTCCTTGATTTTATTTATTTCATTTTAAACATCTTTATTGAGCTGCAATTCCCACATCATATAATTCACCCATTTAAAGTGCACAAGTCAGTGGCTTTCCGAACATTCACAAACTTATGTCACCATCTCCACAATCAATATTGGACATTTCATCCCCACAAAGAAGTCCTGCACCCTTCACCTTTCACTTCCCAATCCCCATGCCCATCCTCTGCCCCCAGCCTCAGGCATCCATCAGTCTGTTTCTCTGTATATCCACTTGCCTATTAGGTGCACTGTGCACTTTATATAATGTGCATAAATGGAACCATATGTTTTTATATAAAAGGAGTCATGCATTTTTGTGTCTGTCCATGTCAGAGTTCTGGATCTTTTTTTTCCTTTTCCTTTTTTATTTTTTTTTTCTTTTAGGTGGAGTCTTTCTCTGTCATCCAGGCCAGAGTGCAGTGGTGTGATCTCGGATCCCGGGTTCAAGTGATTCTCCTGCCTCAGCCTCTTGAGTAGCTGGGATTGCAGGTGCATGCCACCATGCCTGACTAATTTTTTTTTTATTTTTAGTAGAGACGGGGTTTCACTATGTTGGTCAGGTTGGTCTCCAACGCCTGCCTCGGCCTCCCAAAGTGCTGGGATTACAGGCGTGAGCCACCGCGCCCAGCCAGCTTCTGTATCTTTTGCTGAGCGAGCATGATGTGTCCTCAAGGTTCACCCTCCTTGTACTGAGTGTCAGTCTTTCATTCCTTTCCATTGTCAAACAACAGTCCATTTTAACATGGTACATTTTGTTTATCATTTGTTGATGGATATTTGGGCTGTTTTCACCTTTTGGTGCCTATGAGTCAGGCTGCTATGAACATTCTCAGACAGGTTTCTTCAGTTCTCTTGGGTATACATCTGTGTATTAGTCCATTTTCACACTGGTGATAAAGACATACCTAAGACTGGGCACTTTATAAAGAAAAAGAGGTTTAATGGACTCACGGTTCCACGTGGTATGGGAGGCCTCACAATCATGGTGGAAGACAAAAGGCACAGCTTATATGGTGGCAGGCAAGAGAGAAATGAGAACCAAGCAAAAGCAGAAACCCCTAATAAAACCATCAGATTTTGTGAGACTCACTCACTACCACGAGAGCAGCATGGCGGAAACCACTCCCATGATTCAATTATCTCCCACCAGGTCCCTCCCACAACACAGGGGAATTATGGGAGCTACAATCAAAATGAGATTTGGGTGGGGACACAGCCAAACCGTATCAACCTGGGAGTGGATTTACTGGTCAGTTTTCTTTTGCATGTACTCAAGAACATGCAGCATTCAGCTTCTATCATCCAAAATAGTGACTGTTGCCGATGGAGCCTCATCAACCACTAGGCAAAAATGCACTGGTAATTCCTAGGCCACTTTTGGTCACAAACTACCCTGCATCTTTGTCTTTGGTCCAAACAAGAGAAAAATGAATGTTGTGGTATTTTTTCTTCCACTTTCATGTGCTGTTTGTTGTTACCAGGGAAAATGCAAACTGCTGGGTTAGCAGAAAGCCTGACCTGTTCTCCTGAAATCTGCTTCTCACACCGGCCTCAGCTGTTGTCTCCTCCGGCCTGAAGCTGGGGGCAGAGGCACAGAGTCCTTCCCTCTGCACCTCACCCTCACAGTTCCTCGCTGTAGCAGCTGATAATGCTTAAGTACCATCGGAGGCATCAACAACCAGCCAAACCTCCACCGTCTCCCTTCCTCAGCCCAGACTGTGGACACACAGTGTGTTCAGTTACTTTTAATTGCATGTATATTTATAAAACCCCATAGCAAACTGGAAGAAAAGCTACGCAAACCCCTCCTGGCCTTTCCTGTTGTGAATGATTTTTTTCAGGGGCTTCGATCTGACTCTGGAGACCAGAGTGGTAGGTATAATTGGATGGATGTTTGGATTGGCCTCAGACAGTTCCTTCCCCACTCATCATTCTTTCCCTAATTCATTCAACAAACAACCCAGGGCCAGGCCACGTGCTAGGATTCAGGACAGAGATGTGAACAGAACCCAGTCCCTGACCCCAAAGCCTCATTGTCAAGTGGACAAGAGCAGCTGAGACCAGGGTGTGCAGAGCCTGACACCTTGGGGTGGGGCAAATCCTGACTCACAGTGGGGTTGGAGGGAAGGAGGGAGCTCTGGATCCTCACCCCAGTGCTGCTGGTCCTCCTTGGAGACAGCTGGTCAGGGGAACAGTTTCGCTGTCCGCAAACTTCTATTTCCCTTGTGGATTTCACCTACGAAATTGTTCTGAGAACCTCCTCTTCACCCTGTTTGGGAGGGAGGGACTCCTACCCAAGGGTCACAGGGAAGACCAAACATGCAACACCCAACTGTGGACAGATGAGACCGACAAGGCTTCTGAGTCATATGTACTCAGCCCAGGGCGGGGGCAGGCACTGCAGGCCAAGCAGGGCCATGGGGGCCTACACTCTGGCACAGATGGCACTGGCCAGGGCTGTAGGAGGCAATCTCTGTGGTGCTTGACAAGAGGGTGGGATGACCCTGGCCCCAGGGGAGGATGTGAGTGGCTTCTTTGAATTATACTGTGGGCTGGCAGGGATATGACCTGGTTAGGCTGAGGACTGGATGGGGTGCAGTGTATGGGGCTGGTGGGGAACTAGTGGGTGGGAACCTTTCTGGCAGAGTGGGGGCGCATATCTGGTGAGAGCAGGAAACTCGTAGTGAGGCCTTTGGGGTACTGGGAGGCTTAGAGTCAAGGCTGCTCATGAATTTGGGGGCCCTGCAGTACAGCGGGTACTAACCGTGGGAGTGGGGGCTGTCCTGGGGTCTCTGATGTCCTCCTCACCCACCAGCCCTAGCCAGGAAGGGGTTAATGGATGAAGGCAGTGAGGGTGATAGACTCAGGAGGGCTGGAGCAGCCCAAAGCCCGGCAAGAGCATGTTCCTGACCCTGGATACTCCTTAGGCCTCTCCGGCCGTAGGCTCCGGACACTGCTTTGTTCCAAACTATTTCGGAATCCTCCCTGGTCCGGTTATTTGGTCTCCAGCCCTGGCCTATTTTTAACTCAGAGACTTTGCCCTTGGAAGGCGCCTTGGTGGCCATGAGCCTCTCTCCAGAATTCCACACCTCCTACCTGGCCTTTCAGTCCCCAGGCATTCCATCAACACTCGAGTCCCCTCCTCAGGCTACACCCCACCCTCCACCACCCCCAGGCTAGCACTGCCCTTTCTTAGCCCCTCCACGCCCCTGCCTGCTTCTACAGCACATCAGCCTGTGGGCAGGAGCCCAGGTGAGTTACTACAGGAAACCTGCTGGGAGGGGGGCATGCTGTGTTATGGAGTTGGAAACTTCCACTAAATCCTCTGCCAGGGTGCCCAGGTCCCCCAGAGCCCACCCTGAGTTTGTCTGTCTGCTGCCTGGTGTGGCCATAGAGCTCTGGCCCACACACAGGCTCCCACTCTGCATATGACCTTCAGAAGAAGGGCCGGAGGAAAGATGACTTCTGAAATCGTTTCTCGAGCAAACCTGCGCGCGTGCACGAGTGTGGGTGGCATTTGCTCCAGGCCAGAGGTTATCAGTGTTTCCAAGGAGCTCCACCTCTCTGAAACTGGCTCTGAGTTCTGCAGCACTCTGATGATGCCAACGTGGGTGGCAATTCCCGATACCCAAGAAATGTGTATTAACACAAGACCATCGGCCCGTCTCCAAGGAGGAGCAAACTGATCATCACCATCATCCCTGCAGTTTGCCAAAGGCATCTCCACCACAGGATCTAGAAGAACAGGATCTGTGTTGAAGACAAGAGTTCAAGGGCACTCGTCATTTTATAGGCATCTTTAGGCACCTAGTACGTGCCATGCACAGTCTTAAATCCTGGAGAAACACAAGTTAACCAAAAAACAAAAAACAAAACAGAGGCAGGGAGATAAAACTCTCTGCACTCATGGAGCTGACATTGTACTAGGGAGCCAGACAGGACAGGATAAATGACTAGAATGTATGTTATGTTCACAAGGTCTTAGGAAGGAAAGTAAAGTGAGTGGTGGTGGGGGCATGGCATGCCGGGAAAGGGAGTTGCCTTCTGGAATGGGCCAAACCAAGAAGGCTTTTCTGGGAAGGGGCTTCTAGGCAAAGACCTGAAGGAGTGAACCCAGTTGCAGTCTGCGGGAAGCAGAGGTCAGGTGGGGAGAAGGGTGTGTGCAAAGGCCCTGAGGCAGGCCAAGGACTAGCAAGGATGTCTACGTGGCCAGACTGGGGCAGACGGTTATGGGGGAAGATGAGGCCCCTCTTTCCACAGGAGAGTTGACCAGGCCTGTAGGTCCCTGTGACCATCAGCGGGCTGGGCAGGGAAGCAGCACGGGTGGGTAGACTTAGAATCTGTGAGCCTCCCACCAGCTGCAGTGGCCAGGCAGAAGCAGGGAGGCGGCAGCTGCTCCCGGCCTGGGCACCATCCAGCTCACACCACGGCTGTCTCCGGCCTTCCCTGGCCAGCTGCCCACACACACTGTCACCCTGGGCTTCTGCCTTTTCTTTCCCTCCTGTGGCCATTTTGTAGCCATTTCAGGTCATACCTTTCTAGCAGGATACAATGATGCATGAACCAGCCCATCCCCAGAATTGATGTGTCCTTCTCCGAGGTTCTGTCCACATCGTGGCCTCCAGACGGTGCTGCAGTAACCCACACACTGGTTGCTCATCTGACCTTTGCATTTGGGTTTATGGGAAGGGGGGCTCCAACCATCAAAGGATGTCCTTTCTGGAAGAATCTAGAAAGAGGTAAGGAATGTTCCCAACAGCAGCAAGAAGACGGAAGGGCTCTGCAGTCCCAAGGGCTAAAAGCAGAGCTTATTATTATTATTTTGATAATAAGAGGGCTGGACACTCACATAGAACTTGAGTCTCACTAATTTCGGCTTTCAAACAACCTCACCGATTTTATCATCGCCATTTTCTGATGAGGATGCTGGCGTCTGAAAGTTTAAAATAAGTAGCTCCATCACTGCACGCAAGCACCTCACCTAGAAGCCAGATCCCTCCACCAGTGTCTGAAGCTCCCTCCGCCTGGGCTGCTCCTCCCTCCCTGGCTCCGTCCCCTCCACCAAGGGTGTGACCAGTCCATCCGTCGGGGTGCATTTTGCTTTGTACATTTCTTGGGGAAAAAAATTCTTACTTGATTTTGAAAGTATTGTTATTATTGATTTTACAGTTTTTTCATACATTTTTAAAACCATTTTTCCCCCAAACTGTTTTGCAAACCCGTGGTGAGGTGGTAGGTCCCATGCCTGTGTGCTTGCTGGTTTACTGGCCTGGCTGTGCTCACGGCCTCCTCCTCGCCCCCTCTTCCTGCCTCCTTTGGGCCAGCTGACTCGGGGGCTTGGCTCTCAGAAGCGACACTTCCTGGCATCTGGTCCCTGCCCTCCGGAACATTCTGCTCTTCCTGGGAACAAGCCTTTGCACTTGCCGCAGTTCTGGTTCTCCTCCCACACACCCTGCAAGGCCCTCCTCAGCCTCCGGTGGGGTTGAGGGCAGCCTGTGCTTTCTGCCCCACTGGCTCCCCGGACCTCAGCACCTACCCCCGCACTGGGGTTGCAGAGAACATGGATCTCATGAGGTGCACGGCTTCTTCCACAGGAGATGAGGATCATTCCTGCCACTCAGTCATCTCTAAAATTGTTCCCTAACTGTCCCTGTCCCCAGTTTCATTTTTCTTAAGCATTCAATTACATTAAGCTACTAGCAGCATGCTCATTTTAATTTTCCTGTTTTACACCCCATGAAAAATAGTGACAGTGTAATAAGATGAACTCTTCCTTTGGCCTGCTTGTCCCCCTCACCCATCATTTCTCTGCATCTTCTTCCCTGAATGTCTCAAGGGTCTTGAACCTCAGGGATGAGGCTGGGACAGGCTGGCTGGAGGATCCTCAAGCAGGCGCCTGCTTTCCTTCCTAGCTTTGTTCCCAGGCTGGTGGGATGGACTGGGAATGCAACGGTGGCCAAGTCTGTCTAGGTGGGTGAGCCTGCGAGTAGATGCACACACAGCCCGGCAGATGCACACACAGCCAGGCTCCTGAACTCTGTCCCCAGCCACCTTTCAGCAGCTCCTGTGGCTTTGGCTGTTGGGTGCTGATGCCTCTTCTCAGGCCAGCTCAGACCCTGGCACTTCTTGAGTACAGGTGGCCCAGCTATGCACACTCTCTGCCTACGGGAGCCAGCTTGGGTCCAGGTGGTCAGTGTCCAAGACCTGCCTTGGGGAGGTGCTTTTAGAGGGGTTGGCTTGTTCCATAGGGAAATCACAGGGTGGCCTTCCGGTTGGATGGAGAAGTGATGATTGCAAACAGAAAAGCGTCGTTTGTTGAACCATTTCTCTAGGTTCACGTTTTGCTCTTAAACCTTTAGCCACGTTATTTTATTGAATCTTCACAGAGTTATGCAATGTCAGTGGCATTGTCTCCTTTTTAAAGAACAGAAAGTCAACAGTGTTCTGAGGAGCCCAACAACCTCCCCAGGTGGGTTGTGCAGGCAGAACTCAAATACGGGCTTCATGGCTTCTTTTTCCCGTCAAACCATCTGTCTCTGATTCCTGCCCCCAAGGAGCCCTCACTGATATTTCCAGAATGCTCTAAAGTGGTTAGAATTTGGCCAGTCTTTTCATTGATTTCTTTCTGAGTTGTGACTCACTGACATCATTAGGGGGAAGGCATTGAGTTTGAGCCCCAAGAGTGCACTCCCAAGTCAGACTGACCATTTGAGTGGAATCCGATCCCACGTCTTATTGCTTTGGGGGGGTCTTCACCAAGCCTCAGTTAACCTCATCTGTAAAATGGGTTCAACTGCTCTAACAAAAATACCCATGACTACAATGGCTTCAGTAGGACAGATGTTTGCTCCTAGCTCACATAACATCCACAGGTACATGACCTCCTTTTGTGAGCTCAATCAGGACCAGGGTTTCTCTCACCCTAGCTCCGAATAATACTCTTGGAAATCATCCTCTTCTGCATGGTTGAAAGTTGTCCACCAAACCCCATCACAATCCACACGATTGAAGAAAGAAGGAAACAAGCACAAAGCAAAATTTTCTTTGAAGGAAAGGACATACAGTGTGTGGCAATATACCACCTTCTGGTCACTTTGCAAGAATGACAACTTAGTCCAGAGATCAAATCTAGCTGCAAGGGAGGCTGGGAACAGAATCTCTAACTGTGTAGTGAGGAGTCCTGTTAAAACTCAGAGAAAGCAGAGTTGTATTGCCAAAAAGAAAAGACATAACATAGATGCTGAAAGAGGTTGATTAACAGTCTCTGCCACAGGCAATAATACTGGACTCATAGGTTTTCTGGGAGCATCAAATGAGAAGTGCACATAAAGTTTTGCATGTACAGGGCATGTGTTGTCTAAATCTGTTGGGGGAACCCTCTCCCAATATTTCAATGTGGGTTCTTTCTATTTTCCATAAGTGTCGGCCGGCTGAGAAATAAAGAGAGATAGTACAAAGAGAGGAATTTTACAGCTGGGTTGCCAGGGGTGACATCACATATTGGTAGGACTGTGATGCCCACCTGAGCCTCAAACCAGCAAGTTTTTATTAAGAGTTTTAAAAGGGGGGAGGGGATAAGAACAGGGAGTAGGTACAAAGATCACATGCTTCAAAGGGCAAAAAGCAGAACTACTAACAAGTGTCTAACAAAGATCACATGCTTCTGAGGAAACAGGACAAAGGGCAAAAGCAGAACTACTGATAAGAGTTTATGCTCAGCGGTGCACGTGTTGTCTTGATAAACATCTTAAACAACAGAAAATAGGGTTCAAGAGCAGAGAACCAATCTGACCACAAATTTACCAGGGCAGAGTTTCCCCACCACAGTAAGCCTGAGGGTACTGCAGAAGACCAGGGCGGATCTCAGTCTTTATCCCAATCGCATGAGACAGACATTCCCAGAGTGGCCATTTATAGACCTCCCCCAAGGAATGCATTCCTTTCCCAGGGTATTAATATTAATATTCCTTGCTAGGAAAAGAATTTAGTGATATCTCTCCTACTTGCACATCCATTTATAGGCTCTCTGCAAGAAGGAAAATATGGCTCTTTTTGCCCGACCCTGCAGGCAGTCAGACCTTATGGTTGTCTTGCCTTGTTCCCTAAAAATCACTGTTATTCTGTTCCTTTTCAAGGTGCACTGATTTCAAACACACATGTTTTACAATCAATTTGTACAGTTAACACAATTATCACAGTAGTCCTGAGGTGACGTACATCCTCAGCTTATGAAGATAACAGGATTAAGAGATTAAAGTAAAGACAGGCATAAGAAATTATAAAGGTATTATTTGGGAACTGATAGATGTCCATATTAAAATGAAATCTTCACAATTTATGTTCCTCTGCCGCAGCTCCAGCCAGTCCCTCCGTTTGGGGTCCCTGACTTCCCACAACATCTTTCCCTTTCTTTTTATATAAATGTGCCATGGCGACAAAGGCTTGTTCATTCTCTTGGTTTTGATGAAGGATTCTTTGACTGGTCTGGTACACTAAAAACAAGCTGATTAAACAGAGAAACATAATTCCAAAATTTACTACAGTGGAGCCCCCAGTAGACTTAATCCAGGTCATGGGGTTTAGTCCAGAAAGACTTTCTGCCACCTGATCTAACAACTTAGCTCCAGGCACAATGGATAAATGAGCTTGAGAGGCTTCAAAAATTTGTTTATTTAATTTAGTTATGTCCAAGGACAAATTATCTTCCCTACCCAGCAGGTGTCCTTTGATCAGTTCCCATGAATGATCAGTCTTGTTGTAGGAATATGGTGTGATACAGAAATCAGAAGCGTTCCAATTACACTGCATTTGCATGCAATGTTTGAGACTCACTACCTGATCTCCAAGCCAAATAACAGATTGTCTTAAATCATTAATCTGATTAGCTAATTTTTTATCAATGCTCTGTTGAGAATCCCACATTTGGGTGGAATTGGCCTGCCAATCATTAACAAAATGAGCCGTTTGAATAGATTGGTGTAATGCAACTCCAGCAGTGGTGGCCAGTGCAGTGACCATAATTAGGCCCATGATCATAGTGATTAAAGTGAAAACAAATCTCTTAGATCTTTTGAGAATTTATTGTAACACTTCATTACTTAAATGTACTGAGGGGGAAGATTCCCAAAGTCTGGGTAAAGTCACCAGTATCCAGATTCCTTCTTGAGCTCGGACCAACATTACACTTTTCCTGAAGTCAAAATAGGAATTAACAAAAGTGTATAAATGACAATTAATGCATTAGACAGTTTGATTGTTCATCCGAATTTTGATATTTCCCACTAACAGCATGTAAGGAGGCTTAACACAACTCTGTATAGGAATAGTCATGTTGGAGGTAAACAAAGCAGAATATTTGAATCTATATTGATACTGAGGGAGAGGAGCAGCGGTGGCAGTGCCCGATGTTCTCTGCTGTAAAGAAGCAATCTGAGGTACCCGGGGATGCCGAAGAGGTAGAGGGGCATACCTGAGTCAAGAAGAATGATCATAATGCCAATCAGAGTCCTGTAAAGGAGGATTGGCATCACAAAGAGGAAGAGGGATCAAAGGGGATTTATCGTGGGGTTCAGAATCATGGATGTGAGGGGCGGTGATGGGGACAACAGACAAAAAAGTTTCCCCTTCCCGTACTCGCAGTCTGGACATGGCAATAGACAATTTCCAAAGTTCTGGGTGCTCTGGGCTCAGAATGGGGAGTATCACATGAGGCCTCGGGGCGGGTAGGGGCGGGTAATGCACTTATCTTCCCATTTTAAGGGAATGAATGAGCTGAGCCTCCTATGCAAAGTAGGATAATGATCCTCGTCCTCCCAATAAAAAATAAAATAAGTAGCCTCCAGGCATTCCCTTCCACCAGAGGAGAAATTGTTTGTTTTTTAAATAGCCCTTTGGTGCCCAGTCTATTACTAAACCATATGAGTCATTTTTTAATACTACTGCATGTGAGTTAACACAATCTTCCCAGATTAAAGTTTTAGATGGGCCCACAAAATTTTTAGGACATGGTTTTCCTACAGCTTTATAGTGAAAATATGGGGTATCTCCTATTACTCCCCCTTTCATTTGTCTTAAAGGAGAGAGGGAGAGGCCGGAGACCAAATGACCCCATTCCCCTGTGGCTGATCTCTTCGGAAGGTAAGCAGCCCAGACTTGAGTTTCTAGACGGATACAACCAGATGCATGTCTGAGGCACAGAGGAGGGTATTTATAACCCATAGTAACATTAGATGCAGTGCCTTCTCCTGGTTGAGCATGGCAATGGTCATCTATAGCTCCAGGCATCCATACGCTATTATTAGTTTAGATTTCCGCAGGAGCCTCCATCCAGGTGAGAGGTCGAATAAGTGGAGGAAAAGGCACATAAGCCCAATAAGAATAATTTTGTGTAGCAGGTAAATCAGTTTGAGGGGAAACTGGTGAGACAGAAAGTATACGGAGGAGAATCATTAAATAAAATCTGTTGTAAGCAAGATCCAGTGTTGAAGGAGGAAGAGAAGAACAGAGGGATGCTATTTTCAGGCTAATAGAAATGGTGAGATTTTTAGGTTCATAAGGAGAAAAAGAAAGGGAATTAGGAGAAGTGGAATTAGTGAGGGGGGTCTCCGTTGCCATTAGGGAGGATGAACCCGGCCCATTTTGATTTGGCATCCCAGTTTCTAAGGAGTCGGCACAGGTCTCACCAGGTATGAGGGCGGTCTCTGAAGCAGACGTCTCTTCTCTGTGTTTTTATTGTCAGTATTCACACGAAGTTTAAGACTCCTAGTGGGCACCCAGACAGCGGATTGATGGCCTCCTGGTGAAACACAAGCATACCCTCTTCCCCACATTATAATTGTTCCAGATTCCCAGGTGTTGGTTTGGGAGTTTTTCCATAACACTGGCTTGCCTTCATTTAGGGAGAATTTTTCGCCTGTATAATGGCATTCAGCTACAGTCAGACTATTGTCTTTAGGAACACTTAGAAAGTTTAAAGTAAACAATGCTAAACGTGATTGAGGTAAATTTTGTCGTTGGACCAAATGCATGGCCATTTTACACTCATGGTTCGCCTTCTCAAAAGCTAACATATGAAGGAGAATACCTTGAGCGTGCTCGTCAGAGACAGATTTTTCGACGGCATCTTATAATTTAGCTAAAACCTCAGGATATAATTCACGGTGACCCTGCTTAACAGTAGGAAAAGAAACAGGAGCTTGGCCTGGGTGCGTAATTTATCCCAGGCTCTCTTACACACCTTTGTTACTTGTTCCGTGGTGAGAGCATCAAAGCCTGATTGGGCAGTAGTGTCAGAGTAATTATCGGGGCCTGTGAGCTGAGCCTGAGTAATTGGAATGCCATCAGCCCGATTTAGCTGAGCCTGCAGACGGGCCTCCTCTGACCACCAGGTACGGGATTGTAAATGCTGAGATGGAGTTAGAACAGCTTTTGCCAAAAGATCCCAGTCTAAAGGAGGCAAAATGACCTCAGTACAAAGAGTCTGTAATATGATTTTAACATATGAAGAAGTAGGACCATAGTGAGCACAAGCATCCTTGAATTCTTTTAAAAAGGTAAGACTGAGTGGCGCATATCAACGCATTTGTACCCCTTGAGCACTGGGAGGTTCCAGCATGACCAGATAAGTCCAAGCCTCTAATCCACTTGTTTCTTTGTTCTGGCATAATAAGCGTGCATGGAAGTTTCAAGAACAGGCACATGAGACAGAGTCAGCATAGAAGTGACAGGAAAAGTATGTGTAGATAAGGGAAACTGAGGTTCAGGAGCTTGGACCAGTATGAGAGTGTGAGAAAGGGACATTGGAGAAGCAGAAGAGGCATAAGCATACTTGTGATTATTGTCCCAATCCTGTGGAACCAGAGTGGCAAGGGCATCCATGCATGAAGAAGGATGCAGAGAAGCAGGTTGACAGGAAGGCAAACTGACCACTTGAGTGACCAAAATGACAGGAGGGCGAGGGGCTGTGGTGGACAGGGGAGGGCCTGCAGAATTATAGGCAAATTGTACTTTGGTCCTGGAGCCATTCGATGGCTTTGGAGGCAAAGGCTGCAAAGGTTTGAAGAGGGAAGAGTCAGCATAGATATGGTCCCGGGCTGTCCAAGTTGGGGCTGCAGTAGCTACAAGTACCGGCTCCTTGTGGAAAGAAATAAGATCATCAGAGGGTGACGTTAAGCCAAAGTCACCGGAGTTGGATATTGAATCCTCCGTATCGTCAGGCGGGGGAGGAGTATGCGAAGGGAGAGGCTGAGCAGATAACAAAAGCTGAATGGGAGAGGACACTTGAGTAAGAGGTAGAGGGTCACCAGATTCAGAAAACTGTGGCAACTGCAGGGGGTCACGGGATTGATATGTCTTTAGGACAGCTCATACCAAGGCCCAATCACCCCAAACAGTGACGGGAACATAATTTCCTGTCGGGACCAGTTCCCAGAATTTTGCACCAACACGATCCCATAGTTCCACATCTAACGTTCCCTTTTCAGGAAACCAAGGACAGTGTTCTTCCACCGCCCTGAATAGGGTGACCATATTTTCCATGGGTACCTGAACTCCTCCCTGTTTTAACAGGAGTTTAATATAGCAGAGATAAGCAGAATGTTTAGACTCCACATGACCCATAGTTACCCCAGACAATACACATACAACTCACTAATCATCAGAGAGCCAAACAAGCGCTTCTGTGAACTGGACCAATGAACGTTTCTACATACCTACCAAAGGGAATCAGGTTCCCACATGCACTTAGGAAGAAGAAAACCACGTTGGTGCACCAGATACTGGGGGAACCTGCCCCCAATATTTCAGTGTAGGTTCTTTCTATTTTCCATAAGTGTCGGCTGGCTGAGAAATAAAGACAGACAGTACAAAGAGAGGACTTTTACAGCTGGGTTACCGGGGGTGACATCACATATCGGTACGACTGTGATGCCCACCTGAGCCTCAAACCAGCAAGTTTTTACTAAGGGTTTTAAAAAGGGGAGGGAGTGTAAGAACAGGGAGTAGGTACAAAGATCACATGCTTCAAAGGGCATAAAGCAGAACTACTAACAAGGGTCTGACAAAGATCACATGCTTCCGAGGGAGCAGGACAAAGGGCAAAAGCAGAACTACTGATAAGAGTTTATGTTCAGTGGTGCACGTGTTGTCTTAATAAACATCTTAACAGAAAACAGTGTTCAAGAGCAGAGAACCAATCTGACCACAAATTTACCAGGGCAGAGTTTCCCCACCACAGTAAGCCTGAGGGTACTGCAGGAGACCAGGGCATATCTCAGTCCTTATTTCAACTGCATAAGACAAACATTCCCAGAGTGGCCATTTATAGACCTCCCCCAGGGAATGCATTCCTTTCCCAGGGTATTAATATTAATATTCCTTGCTAGGAAAAGAATTTAGCGATATCTGTCCTACTTGCATGTCCATTTATAGGCTCTCTTCAAGAAGAAAAATATGGCTGTTTTCGCCCGACCCTGCAGGCAGTCAAACCTTATGGCTGTCTTCCCTTGTTCCCTAAAAATTGCTGTTATTCTGTTCTTTTTCAAGGTGCACTGATTTCATATTGTTCAAACACACATGTTTTACATATCAATTTATACAGTTAACATAATTATCACAGTGGTCCTGAGGTGGTGTACATCATCAGCTTACAAAGATAACAGGATTAAGAAATTAAAGTAAAGACAGGCATAAGAAATTATAAAGGTATTATTTGGAAACTGATAAATGTCCATATTAAAATGAAATCTTCACAATTTATGTTCCTCTGCCGCAGCTCCAGCCGGTCCCTCTAGTCGGGGTCCCTGACTTCCCACAACATAAAACCACCTGAAATGGATTTATTTTCATCATCATCTCATTCTCAGGTAATGCCAGTTCAACCACTATCAATGACAATAATCATGCTTTTATTAGCATACCTTTTCCCTAGTGAAATACACCAGTCTCTAATGAGAGCTTATTAGTCACTGCTGCCTTCATTTTTTTGCAATTCAAGTGCAAACCGTTATTATTACACCAGGTTCAGCAAACACTACCTTGGTATACTAATTGGTGCAGGTTTCAAAACAGTTTTGATCATAAGAAATTCACAGTGCCCTTTGGAAATAGTTTTAAAATGGTGTGGCATACTCTTTGACCCAGAAACTTTGCTGTTGAGATTGTAGCCAAAGGAAATAACTACACAAAAGCAAAGAGATTTATCTGCTGGGATGTTTCTTCCAGCAATATTCATAACCATTGAAAAATGAGAAACAGCCTAAATGTTGAAGAGTAGAGACTTGGTAAATGAATTATACTACAGCTATATGATGAAATACTACACAGCTTTAAAAAAATTATGTGTTGAAGAATATTCAAATATACAGAAAAATATTCATGATATATTTGTTAAATGGAAAAGCAGATTTTAAAACAGTATGTGAAATTATAATCTCAGTTAGTGGGCAGGGAACAATTATCAGTGAAGAAAATAGGCTTCGGAAACAGAAAGATTTAAATACCCTTTAAGCTGGGTATATAATTCAGAGCCGTGGACAAGTTACTTAACTTTTGTGCCTCAGTTTTCTCATTTTCAAAATGTGGATTCAGGTTGAGTGCAGTGGCTCATGCCTGTAATCCCAGCACTTTGGGAGGCCGAGGTGGGTGGATCACCTGAAGTCAGGAGTCAAGACCAGCCTGGCCAACATGATGAAACCCTGTCTCTACTAAAAATACAAAAATTAGCCAGGCGTGGTGATGCAGGCCTGTAATCCCAAGCTACTTGGGAGGCTGAGGTGGGCGAATCGCTTGAACCTAGGAGGCAGAGGTTGCAGTGAGCCAAGATTGTGCCATTGCACTCCAGCCTGGGCAACAAGATAAAACTCCATCTCAAAAAAAAAAAAAATGTGGATTCAAATAATACCCTCCTCAAAGGGCAACCAGGGAAAGCCTCTCCCCTCTTCTTTCAGTGCCACACACCTGGTGGGCAGTCCCCTAACCTCTATTTGGATATCTCCTGTGCATGGGGCCCTCATCACCTCCTGATACTGCCTATAACACTAATAACTCTAACAGCAAACTACAGTTTAAGTGACAGAAACCATCTGAAACCTACACTCTCTTTTCTTTTTTTTCTTTTCTTTTTCTTTTCTTTCTTTCTTTTTTTTTTTTTCTTTTTTCTTTTTTTTAAGATAAGATCTCCCTCTGTTGCCCAGGCTGGAGTGCAACAGCATAGTCATAGCTCATTGCAGCCTCCACCTCCTGGACTCAGGTGATCTTCCCACCTCAGCCTCCCAAGAGCCTCCCAGCCTCTACAGTGCACACCACCACACCCAGCCTAAAACCTACATTCTTAAGTCTGAGACTTGTGCTGTCATTGTTAATGAATAAAAGAGTTATAGACCATCTATGGCTACAAGTAGTTGTTGCTGGGATTCTTTTTGTTTTCAGGATCCCCAGAAAGTTCATGTTAATTGTTTCTGGACCAGCTCAGGAATGAGGGGCTGATAATTAATCACTCCTGGTTCCATTGTCATGGGTTAAAGGTAGTCTATAGAGTAGCTTTGTCATGGTGGAGGACATGAACAGAGCCCTAAGAGCAGTTTCCAAAAGAGATACCTTTTGAACACTCCAAGTGCAAAGTCTGACCTCAAGTGAGAGCTCAATTAACGCTGCAAGTCCATCCCAGCCTGGCCACTAAATAATCGGGTCACTGGCCGGGTGCAGTGGCTCAAGCCTGTAATCCCAGCACTTTGGGAGGTTGAGGTGGGTGGGTCACAAGTTCAAGAGATCGAGACCATCCTGACCAACATGCTGAAACCCTGTCTCTACTAAAAATTCAAACATTAGCTGGCTGTGGTAGCATGTGCCTGTAGTCACAGCTACTTGGGAGGCTGAGGCAGGAGAATGGATTGAACCTGGGAGGTGGAGGTTGTAATGAGCTAAGATTGCATCACTGCACTCCAGTCTGGTGACAGAGCAAGACTCTGTCTGGAAAAAAGAAAAAAAAAAGAATTGGGTGACCTTGGGAAAGTTACTGCATTCAAGGTGGTAGCTTCCTTGGCTGAGGAAAGATGTTTGGGGAGAAGTCAGAGGTCTCAAGGTATCCTTTTGAGGCAGGATGACTGTATTAGTCTGCTTTCACTCTGATGATTAGGACATACCTGAGACAGGAAAAGAGGTTTAATGGACACTCAGTTCCAGTTCCACATGGCTGGGGAGGTCTCACAATCATGGTGGAAGGCGAAAGGCACTTCTTACATGGTGGCAGACAAGAGCGAAATGACAGCCAAGTAAAAGGGGTTTCCACTTATAAAACCATCAGATCTCATGAGACTTATTTGCTACCACAAGAACAGTTTGGGGGAAACCACCCCCATGATTCAATTATCTCCCACCAGGTCCCTCCCACAACACATGGGAATTATAGGAGCTACAATTCAACATGAGATGTGGGTGGGGACACAGCCAAACCACATCATTTAAATATCATCTGATGCAGAAGACCAATGTCCCAAGCAAACAAGGAAAGAAGCTCTGGCCACAGCAAGAGAGGACAGGGACCTGGAACATCTCTGCTTCCTCTCTACAAGCACCCAGAGACCAAAGGGCCTCAGTGGGAACTTGCTGCACCTTCCTTATTCCTTATTATACCATACAATTAATGCCTGCAACACCATGCACAAAACCCAAAAGGCGGAAGCAGCTCAGAGGCCTATCAATGATTGAGAGGAGCAGCAAGTTGAGGCCCCTCCATCTGGTGGCTGTTGCTCAGTCACAAAAGGAATGAAGTTCTGGTTCACACTGCAGCAAGGATGAACCCTGAGCACTTATACCAGGCCAAAGAATCCAGACACAAAGGCCCACACATTGTACAGCTTCATTTCTGTGAAATGTCCAGAACAGGGAACTACTTAGAAACAGAAATCAGATAAGTGCTTGCCAGAGGCTGGGAGGAGAGGGGAATGGAGAGTGACTGCTAATGGGTACGAGGTTTCTTCTGGGGTGATGAAATGTTTTGGAACTAGATAGAGGTGATGGTCACAATATGGTGAATGTACTAAATGCCACTAAACTCTATGCTTGAAAATGATTCATTATATGTCACGTGAATTTTACCTCCATACAAAAATCCAAAGCAAAATAATAATAGCGTCCACACCCTAAAGGGGAATAATGATCACCTGTCACCCACACAGTGCTCAGTAGGGGCTTTATTTTTTGAGACAGGGTCTCACCTTGTTACTAAGGCTGGAATGCAGTGGCATGATAATGGCTCACCGCAGCCTCCAACTCCCGGGCTCTGGTGATCCTCCCACCTTAGCCCCCCGAGTAGCTAGGACTATAAACATGCACCACCGTTGCTCAGCCAATTTTTGTGTTTTTTGTAGACAAAGTGTTTCACCATTTTTCCCAGGCACGTCTTGGACTCCTGGGCTCAATGGATCTGACCGCCTTGGCTTCCCAAAGTGCTGGGCTTACAGGAGTGAGCCACCACTCTTGGAGGCAGAGGAGTTTGTAATCCTACACTTGTTTAGCTTTCCCTACCCATTTGTCTGGCAGATGACACCCTATCTTTGGAGTTTACTGCTTCCTCATGGTCATGATGGCATGGCCAGGGCTGGACTCAGGTCTCCAGGCTCCTAATCTGGTGCTCTTCCCTTCCCTCTGAGTGTGTCCCAGAGAAGAGGAAGGGACAGCACCTTAATCTGGTGCTGTCCCTTCCTCTTCTCTGGGACACACTCCACTGGTTCTCTAGTGGCTGCTCGTGAGTCTGTGGAGAGACTGTGAGCCTCTGGGCACGCCACACACAGGCTGCTCCTGAAGTGGGAAGTCGTATTCCTGGTACCCGCTCACCAAGGGGTAACAATGTGCCATTGTTCTAAATTCTCTTCCCTTAATCCTGGCTGTGCCCCTGGCAGATGAGAGGTGTCAGTCCCAGTGTGTGGTGGTAGAAATGGTCTCCACTTGTTCAAAAAACTCTTCCTGAGCCCCTGTGCTGCTCATGCAGATCCCATGCTGGGTCTGGGGCTTCCATGGTGAGCAAGACTCACTAGGAGCCAAGCACAGGGACCTTGCAGCCTAACTGCATTATGATGGGTCACCATAAGGCCAGCTCCCGAGTACTCTGAAGGCAGAGCTGAGGGCTGAGGGCACACGCCATGGGGTGGAGCCTCCCACAGGGTGACCCAGGCTGCTAATTGGAGAAAGGGCAGGAGTCATCATCCACACCAAGACAGGTGGGGAAGGGGGTCCTCTGGGAGCCCTTTCTCCTTCCGCTAGCCTTCCACTCCTCTATGGGTGAAGTGCCTGAGCCAGGAGAGTGGCCCAGTGTGCAGACTGAAGTCCTCAGAGGGAGGGCAGGACAATAGCATGGTCAGATGTGCACTTGAGGGGATTCCTTCAACTGCAGCTGGGAGACTAGATTGGAGGGGACTGGATTGGGACAGGGAAACCCTGGTGGCCCAGGTGAGAAATGCTAGTAGGTTCCTGGGTGATGATGAAGGCAGCAGGCAAGAAGAGAGGCATGGGGTCGGGAGCTATTTGGGAGGAGGATTCATCATCAGGGCCTGGTGTTGAGTGGCTTGGTGCAGGAGGGCTGGGAGCAGGGGCAGGGCAGAGCACCTGTCCTGGATGAGGGATGGAAGGCAGGGCCTTCACTGAGATGCAGGCACTGAGGATGAGGGGCTGTGACTTAATCCATCCTCGCAGCTACAACCAAATGCCTGCCACAGCCTCCATGGCTTATAAACAACAGACATTTATTTCTCACAGTTCTGAAGACTGGGAAGTTCAAGGCCAAGGCATGGCAGATTTCCTATCTGGGGAGGGTTTGTTTCCTGTTCATCAATGACATCTTTTATGTGTTCTCAGGTGGAAAGGATAAGAGAACTCTCTGGAGCCTTCTTTTGTTTTATTAATTTTTTTCTTTATAACTGACACATATTAATAGTTTATATTTATGGAGTGCATTGTGATGTTTCAATGCATGCATACATAGTCTAATGACCAAATCAGGGTAATTACCTTATCTGTCACTTTAAACAGTTATCATTTCTTTGTGGTGCCAACATTCAAAATCTTCTCTTCTAGCTATTTTGAAATACATGAAACAGTGTTACTTTCTGCAATCACCCTACTGTGTGACAGTACCTCAGAACGTCTTCTTCCAACTTCTATGATTGTGACTTTGCACCCATTGACCAACCTCTCCCAGGCCCCTTCTCCCCACCCTTCCCAGCCTCTGAGAACCCTATTCTACTCTCTATTTCTTTCTTGCTTGCTTGCTTTCTTGCTTTCTTTTTTTGATAGAGTCTCACTCTGTCACCCAGGCTGCAATGCAGTAGCGCTATCTTGGCTCACTGCAAGCTCCACCCCCAGGGTCACGCCATTCTCCCGCCTCAGCCTCCTGAGTAGCTAGGACTACAGGCACCCGTCACTATGCCCGGCTAATTTTTTTGTGTTTGTATTTTTGGGGGAGATAGGGTTTCACCACATTTACCAGGATATTCTAGATCTCCTGACCTCGTGATCCACCCGCCTCAGCCTCCCAAAGTGCTGGGATTACAGGCGTGAGTCACTGTGCCCAGCCCTACTCTCTATTTCTATAAAATCAACTTTTCTAGATTCCACATATGAGTGAGATTATGCAGTGTTTGTCTTTCTGTTCCTGGCTTATTTCATTTAACACAATTTTCTCCATGTTCATCTCTGTTGCCATAAGTGACAGGATTTCATTCTGTTTTATGGCTACATAGTATTCTATTTTCTGTATACTACATTTTCTTTATCCATTCATCATTAGATTGGCATTTAAATTGATTCCACACCTTGGCCATTGTGAATAATGCCACAATAAACATGGTTGGGCAGATGTTCTCTTTGACATACTTAGCCCATTTCCTTTGGATATATTCCTAGTAATGGGATTGCTGGATCATATGGTAGTTCTATTTTTAATTTTTTGAGGAACCTCCAAACCTCCATACTGTTTTTCATAGTGAATGCTCTGATTTACATTCCCTCCACCAAGGTAAAAGAGTTCCCTTTTTTCCACATCCTTGCCAGCGTTAGTGATTTTTTTTGTCTTTTTGATAATTGCCATTCTAACTGGGGTGAACTGATATTTCATTGTGATGTTGATTTGCATTCATGTGATGATCAGTGATGTCGAGCATTTTTTCATATATTTGCTGTCCATTCATACGTCTTCCAGACCCCTATCTCTCACCATATACACAAGTCAATTCTAAATCAATTAAAGGCTTAAATGTAAGACCCTGTGAAACTGCTAAAAGAAAACATTGGGGAAAAGCACCACGATGTCAGCCTGTGCAAGGATATGGTTTTAGTTTGTTTGTTTAGTAAGAACTACAAAGCACAGGCAACAAAAGCAAACATAAACAAATGGAATTACAATAAAGTAAAAATCTGTCCCACAACAAAGAAAACAATAAAGTGAAGAGAAAACCCTGTAAAATGGTAGAAAGTATTTGCAAACCATGCATCTGACAAGGGGCTCATATCCAGAATCTATAAGGAACTCAACTCAATAGCAAAATCACAACAAATTTTTAAATGGACAAAAGGCTTGAGGCCCCTTTTGAAAAAGGACTAATCCCATTCACAAGAGTGCCACCTTCATGACCTAATCACCTCCCAAAGTCCCCACCTCCTAATACCATCATCTTAGAGATGAGGATTTTAACATAGGAATTAGGAGGGGACACACACATTCAGATCATGGCAGTAAGGTTAGAAAAGATGGCAGAAAATGTTGGCTATAAGACCCCTGCAGGCCGTCCACGTGAAGCTGAGGGGAGGCAATGGGGACCTGGCAGGATCTTGAGTGGCCAGGCAGTGTAGACATCTACATATACGAGCAGAAAGACTGAATACACAAATGAACAACGGACAGGCTATACACAGAGATGCAGCTCTGACCACCAAATGCAGAAACAAGTCCCACGTGGCCAGCATTTGAGAAGTAACTAATGGCTTCCCTAATTTTTGTCCCCATTTTCAACTCATATTCCAATTCCAAGTATGCCCCTTCCCCTGTTTCTTGGCCACCTGCAGCTCCGCAGGTCAACAGCCTCCATTGGGCCTCACCCAGGGCTTCCCCTTCTCCACTCTGAGGCTTCCCACTCCCCTGCCTGTTTTTGAGTTTCTGCCAGGGCAAGCAGTGGTAGCTAACTCCCTTGTTACAGCAAGTTCTGAGTAAATTGCCTTTGCTTGTTCTCATGTGGAGGGATTTTCATTTCTGGCTATACTGGTTAGCGTCCGATGTATAACTGAAACCTGGGGTTGGGTGGAGTTACAGGGTGTTGCATTACATGAGAAAAGTAGAACCCCAAGGCTGGAATCCACAGGAACCTCATCACTGGTTGGTGAAAGACTTGGAAGGAGGAAGGGGCTGGAGAGCTGGAGGGTGGGCACCAGTGTGGGCACAGCAGCTGGGAGGGCAGGGACTGCCCGGCACACACTCTCCACGCCTTGCTGGCCTCGTCTTGGCACTGTAGCAGGTAGCAGGAATGGATGGGAGCTCCAGGTCAGCCTCTAGCTCTGCACTGACCAGGAGAGTCCCCATCCCCAGCTCTCAGCTGTCCCACACCCAAACCATCTTCTCCTTCCTGCTGATGAAGTTGAACCCCGTTTAATAACCACATTGCAAGCATGTGATGTGTGCCCAGCCCCACTGCTGGACAAATTCTAAGGGCATGAAAAACCACACAAACAAAAGATAAGAAAGGCCAAGTCCTCGTCAAGGAGCCCACAGCCTCACAGTCAGCAAATGCTCCAGACCCTACCATGGACAGCACTGAACACAGTCTCTCTTGATTAAAGGAAACAGGCCCAAGGAGCATCCAATTTATGATGTCTAAGCCCATTCCAGGCTATCAGGGGTTAGGAGTTAATGCCACTTGGTATTAGAGTTTAGGGAGGGACTGTGTCAGAGAGACATTGGTCAAAGGATACAAAAGTTCTGTTAGACAGGAAGAATAAGATCAGGGGATTTACCTAACAACCTGGTGACTGTAGTTAATAACACTGCACTGTAGACTTGAAAATTGCTAAGAGAGTAGACTTTGAGTGTACTCACAAAGGAATAAGTGTAGGAGATGCCAACCTAAATAACCAAGAAAGGCTCTCTAAAGGAAAATGACATTTACTTAGGAGTCAGTATTGCAATGGGAGTATATGTGCCATAGCAAACTACATATGTATTCAGGGAGAAACAGGAAGACAAAAATTCTTCAGGGAAAAAATGAGGAGGATCACATAATTGCTTTGAGATAATTATCCCTGTGTACAAGGATCAGTAACATGAGTGATGCCAGTCCGGGGTGGGACAGGCAGTTGCTGGGCAGATGTCCGTGCAGAAATATTTTTGTGTGTAAGGTTGTGATGATCTTTGTGCAAGGTTGTGGTGTTTGCAGAGTCATTTGTGATGGCTTTGTCTGCAGGCATCCATGCATAAGAACCTCCCCTCCTGGCCTTCCCTGCTTCCATTTGTCAGGGTTTTTAACACAAGTGACTCCACTTTGATTCGGCAGCTTTCACAGAGGTAATGCATATGTTAATTAGCTCACCTGAGCTGTTCCACAAGACGTACATATCTCAACACATCATGTTGTGCACCATAAGTATGTACAATTTTTATTTGTCAATTAAAAAATGGATAAATAAAATTAATGCCACTTGGCTTTGTGGGAAGCCAGCAGTCCCTCTGAGCCAGCTTTGGTCCTGAGAAGACTTAGGTTATTTATTTATATTTATTTATTTATTTATTTATTTATTTATGTTTGAGACAGAGTTTTGCTCTTGTTGCCCAGGCTGGAGTGCAGTGCACGATCTTGGCTCCCTGCAACCTCCGCCTCCTGGGTTCAAGTGATTTTCTTGCCTCAGCCTCCCAAGTGGCTGGGATTACAGGCACCCACCACCCGGCCCAGCTAAATTTTGTATTTTTAGTAGAGACAGGGTTTCACCATGCTGGCCAGGCTGGTCTTGAACTTCTGACATCAGGTGATCTGCCTGCCTCAGCCTCCCAAGGTGCTGGGATTATGGGCCTGAGCCACCTCGCCCAGCCGAGACTTAGATTAAATGTGACCTCGACACCAAGGTTCTGAGTCACTGTAGGCTATGTGGTGCCTGCACACTTCGACATCACTGGGTTCATTGAGGGCCTCCTGTGTGCCAGGCTTTGGGGTTGCTGGGATCCATAGCCCATGTCCTCCTGCCTCCAGGCTCCTCTATCATGGGCGGGTGAGGGATGTTAAATGGAATAAAGATGAGGTCAGCACAGTGCCCTGCACATGATGGATGCTTCTGTTTAGCCTTTTTACCTGGATCTTCCCACTTGTTCCTCACAACAGTTTGCAAGGCGAGCACATTCTGTCATGTTGTATGAAGGAGGAAACTGAAGCATAGGAAAGTGGGTTAATGTGAAGGTCACGATGTCAGAAAGTGGATTCAAATTCATGCAGGGAATCCTGGAATTGGTACACAGCCAGTTCACTCTTCTGCACTCCGGGCCGGCCATCAAGAGATCAAGTGTGGTCATACATAGTTTCAAGACACCTACAGAATAACAGACACTGAGGCCTACTTGTAGGTGGAGGGCAGAAGGAGGGTGAGGAGCTAAAATCTACCTATTGGGTACCATGCTTATTACCACAATGACAAAATAATGTGTACCCCAAAAAATCTGTATCCCTGAACCTAAAATGCAACTTTTAAACATAAATTAAAAAAATAAATTTCCTTCTGCAAGGGAGGCTGACGGGCTAGGGATAGACAGATGAGATGCCTCCACCAGTGTCTATTCCATTCCAAGTTTAGATGTTCTTCTCCACCTTGAAAACATTTAGTGACTTAACAAAATTCTAATAAATTAAAAAATAAATTGACTAAGGCTTAATCAAGCAATTCATTTAAACATCTCTGGAAATGGAATGCACAAAAAGTATGCAAATCCCATGTTAATCTGTACTCCTCTTAAAGCATTACTGGGGAGCTTACTTTCTATGCAAATACGGCTGGAGACGGAGGGAGAAAGCAACTTCTGGTGGCTGGACATCTTTTTCTTCCTTTATAAATTAATTTTTTCCCCTCAAAAGACTTGGAATTCTTCACAAATGTTCGTGTGCGCATTGCAAAGCATCTTTATTTTTGGTCTGGCTTGCTTTTTCCCATCTCTGGACCAAGAATTCTCTTTAGACCCGCCAGCAAGTCGAGGGCTGCCAGAGACAGTTTCTCCAGGGCCCCAGCGGGTGACGAGCATCTCAGAGATGGAAAATTACTGGAGACCGCACTAAGAGCCTAGAAGTCTTAAAACCAGCCCCTCCAAGCTTTCCCAATCACAGTCAGCACCATGCATTTCAAATGCAAATCCTGCCCCATTCTTTGAGAATAACTGCACATCTAACTCCAAAGCCATTTCACAATTAGCCCCGTTTCCCACAGGGAATTTCAGCCACCGGGAAATTCAAACTCACTGCTTGAACAAAGGATTTCTGAAAACTTCCATTTCAGTCTCTGCTGGGATCCAGGGCTCTTAAGTGTAGTTCTGGGGTTCCCCATTTGGACTGAACTCTCTGGGAGGCACGCATACCCCCTCCCTGGGGCCCACTCTGACCAGTGCTGCAACACTCTGGGACACCAGGCTGTGCGTTTGTGGAACATGTCACAGGGCACACAGTGCGTTTACTGCATCATCTCATCTGACCGCCACGCAGGTTCTAGGACAGACAGGGAAGGTGGCGTTATCTGTGTTTGACAGATGAGGAAACCGAGGCAGGCATGAGCAGGTGATTTGCTTAGGCTGTTGTATCTTATCAGTACCTACTGTGGTTGCTAAGCACAGGGCCTTTTGCTGGCATCTGATCACAGTGGGCTCAGCTGTTCTAGGCTAGAAATATAGAAAAACAACTATTTTTGTGCTTCCAGAAGTTTGTGGCATCTATAACAGAGTCTGCAACCTCTTCCTGTAAAGGGCCACTTAGTAAATGTTTTCTGTTTTTGTCACCACGCAGGTCCCTGTCACAAAACCTTGTGAACCCCAAATATCTGAGATAGGCCTCAGTCAATTTAGGAAGTTTATTTTGCCAAAGTTAAGGACAGACACTCATGACACAGCCTCAGGAGGTCCTGGCGACATGTGCCCAAGGTGGCTGAGGCACAGTTTGATTTTATACATTTTAGGGAGATGTGAGATATCAATCAATATACCTAAGAAGAACATTGGTTTGGTCCAGAAAGGCAGGACAGCTCTAAATGAGGGAGGGGGCTTCCAGATCACCGGTAGATAAGAGACAAATGGTTGCATTGTTCGGAGTCTCTAATTAGTCTTTCCGAAAGAGACAATCAAATACACATTTATCTCAGTGAGCAGAGGGATGACTTTGAACAGAATGGGATGCAGGTTTGTCCTGAGCAGTTCCCAGCTTGACTTTTCCCTTTAGCTTAGGGATTTTGGGGTCCCAAGATTTATTTCCCTGCCACAACCTCACTACCACAGTGGTTTGAAAGCAGTGTAGATGGTATGTAAACCAGTGAACAGGACTGTGTTCCAACAAAACTTTATTTACAAAAATGGGCAGGAGGGCCAGATGATGAATGGTTTTGGCCCCTGAGCGATGATCCACCAACCTGTGATCTACGAGTTGACAGGATGCTGAGCTGTGAGCAGCCAGTGGATCGTGGCAAATCTGAACCAACAACATACTAATGTAAGGGTAAAAGACAGAGGAAAGAAACACAGTTAAAGACAGGTTTTCTTTAAGTAAAGCCTGACAGGTGCTCCTGGCCCATTGTGGTCAGGAGTGCTTTCTCTTACGGACTAAGAGTATATATTGGTTTTCGGGTGAGGAGGCTTATCACAAGCTTTGAATGTTTACGTGTGTGGAGAAGTTTATGGCGGGGTTGGAATCTCTCTGGGAGGAGGGGAGGTTATTTTGGGGCTACATCTTTCCTGCCCGGAGAGGGGTTTATTTTGGCGCTAGCGTGTCTCTCGTCGGGGAGGAGTCTGGAATGTTTCTGGCTGGAGATGTCATTTGTGGTTTATGGTCCTGCTGACCTTAGCCATTAGGCTGATGCCCTTTGGAGTCAGGCAGTTTTTTTTATTAAGGTGAACTTTAGAACGAGAGGCTTGCCCAAGATGGTGATGTTCCTACTCCGTCAGCCAGCACTGGGTATTTCCAATCCGATGAGTGTGGAAAGTTTTACCAAAGGTATAACCATGATCGATGAATATCCCATTGTTGTCTTTATGAAATGGCTAAAATGACCAGTTGACCTCCATCCAAGACCTGATTCCTGCCAGCCAGCAGGATGGTCTCAGGGCAGGCCTGCAGTCCCACTGGGGTTACTCATGCACCCTCTTCACTCTCCACAAGCCTGGTTGAGATAATCAATTACATATTCATGTCATTAGTGTGCAATGAGAGGGCTGGTCATTCAGGCTACACGCTGCTTCCCAGCATCAGGCTCTGGAGAGACTCAGATCGATGAGATAAAGGTATATTGTAAACATATACAATTGCCCCTGCCTCCAGCAGCCGCTGGTGTAGTAGAGGAGGCAGAGGAGACCGTGGCACCGTTGCAGGAGAAGTCTCAGTGCCACAAGAGCAAGTAGAACAGACTTCCTGGAGGAGGGGGAATCTGGACAGAATCTTAAAGGATGCAGAGGAGCTGGCCAAGCTAAGGAAGAAATCAGAGTGCGCCCTTGGCGGCAGGAGAGACACCAATGTCACGGTCCTAGGAGTGCAAAGCAGCTTGTTTATGGAATGTGCTACCAACATTCTAGTGCTGTCGGAAAGCGGGGATCTTTCAGGGAAAAAAAAAAGAATTCTAATATAACCACTTATTTTATACTATCCTGGATTCCTCTTTATTAATAATAGACCTCACCGTTTACATTTAATTTGTTAGTGGTTTAATATCTAATTGTGAACCTCTAATTAATTCTTAGTCTTACAGTAAATGAGGTTTTCTCCCTACAACTCAGCAGGCAAAAGACGTGCAGCATTTAATTTCCTAACCCAATGCCTGCAAACCATCTCACAAAAAAAGGCAGGAGGGAAGCCTATACACTCCATCACCTTCTCGTTGTCATCTGTTTGTTTGTGTTATTCAAAAAGGTTTTGTGGATGAAGTTATCTTATGCACCACACATGAACCCAAGGTGTACCCTGCAGCTGTGCGTCCTCACTGCACATCCCACCTCCCTCCACCAAACCAAGATGATAGGAAAGAAGGAGAAGGGAAGCAGATGGCTGAGATAGCATCTGAGCAGCACAAATGTATGTGTGTGCAAATCATTTGGTGTATGATAAATGCTACATCCTATAGAATACACATTCCACTAGCAGCATATGACGTACAACACATAACTTATAAAAGATAATTCCAGGCCTGGCGCGGTGGCTCACGCCTGTAATCCCAGCACTTTGTAAGGCCAAGGTGGATGGATCATGAGGTCAGGAGCTCGAGAGCAGCCTGGCCAATGTAGTGAAACCCTGTCTCTACTAAAAATACAAAAATTAGCCAGGTGTGGTGGCGTGCACCTATAATCCCAGCTACTCGGGAGGCTGAGGCAGGAGAACTGCTTGATCCTTGGAGGCAGAGGTTGCTGTCAGCTGAGATCATGCCACTGCACCCCAGCCTGGGTGACAGAACGAGATTCCATCTCAAAACAAACAAACAAACAAAAAACAAATGAGAGATCATTCCAGCATGCCCATATATGTCCTGGTTTTCTTATTGCTGCTCTAACAAAGCGCCACCCCCTTAATGGCTTGTACTAGCACCCACTTCTGTCTTATTCCATGGGTCAGAAGTCCAGGCATAGCGGGGCTCAGCAGGGCCATGGGCTAAAATCAAGGTGTCTGCTGGGCTGGGCTCCAACCTTCTGGAGGCTCTGGGCAAGATACCGTGTCCAAGGTCCCTCAGGTTGTCAGTCAAATGTAGTACCCTGCAGTTTCCACTTCCCTGAGGTCTCATTTCCTTGCTGGCTGTCATCGGGGAATCCCTTCTCAGGAAAAACACCTTCTCGTGCCTTCCACATAGCCCCTCCAGCAGCAGTAGGTCAAATCCCTCTCACGCTTCAGCTTTCTCTGGTGGCTCTTCTGCCACATCTCTGTGAATTGCTCTTCTGTTTTTAGGGGCTTGTGTGGTTGCACTGAGCCCACCCAGATAATCCAGGGCATCTCCCTGTTTTAAGGTGAGCTGATGAGTCACCTTAACGATGGCTGTCAAACCCCTTCACAGCAGCCCTTAGGTCAGTGTTTGGATGAGCAGAGGGAGGCGATCTCACGGGACAGCTTTAGAACCCTCACTATTGCTATAGACACACACATCCCCATCATATAGTGACATTGGCTGTGAGGTGGCTGGGCTCATACTAGACCCATGAGAAAAGCAACTAAAATATGCCGTGACTGAAGAAAAGCATATGACAAAAACATGAGTCCTTGAATTCTACAGTAGAAAATATTTATTGTTCATAAGCTTATTGATATTTCATTATTCAGTTTGAACATTCAGTTTCTGAATGTGTGCTTTCTTACACCCATGACTGGCATCTATTAAAACACTGGGTCCAGAATGCTATGCATCATTCTGAAAGACATTGGGAGAGATTCTCTGTGAACACAGCTCAGAGACAGGGGAAAATTTGAGGCTGAGGAGCCAGCAGCAGGGTCCAGATTCAAATTCACAGCCATCCAGCGTTGGGAGCAGCACAAGTCATGTGGCCAAAACGTGGTAACAACCTTATCCTGAGAGGAAGGGGTAAATCCAGAAAAGTTTAAGCAGGGGAATGATGCAGTCATATTTGTGTTACAGATTAATCTGGAGGACTTGTGGTTCTGGCAAGATGGCAGACCAAAGACCTCAAACTTATCCCCAGATATGCTGGATGAAAGATAACAAAAGCCTATTTTAGGTGCATATATGGGCACCCAAGGAGGAAAGGACACCCTCTGGTCTCCAGCATAAAGAGAGACTTGAAAGCAAATGTGAGGAGCCCTGAGCTAAGGCTGCTGCTCCAAGGTGAAGTAGGCAGGTGAGGTGGGCAAGTGACGTGGGCAGGTGAGGTGGGGAGCTGAAGTATGCCAGTGAAATGAGCAGGTGAGGAGGACAGGGGAGATGTACAGGGGAGATGGGGAGGTGATTTGGGCAGGTAAAGTGGTCAGGGGAGGTGGGCAGGTGAGATAGGCAGGTGAAGTGAGGAGGTGAAGTGTGCAGGTCAAGTGGGCAGATGAAGTGGGCAGGTGTGTTTGTAAACAACAGCTTGAGCTTTAACACCGAAGTGTCAACAGCAAATGAATCCAGGCAACTGGGGAGCCAGAGGCAAGACACCTGATTAAAGTGCAGCCTCAGTTGTGGCAGCCTTAGAGATGCTGTAGGCGCCACCTGTATGCGGAGAGATGAGGAAGTGCAAACACCTCTGCCTGGGTTCAGGATGAAAAAATAAAAATCTGCCCCAATAACAAACAGCTTGGAGCTGTGCCTCGTGCAGGTCTGCAGTTCGGGCTCACATTATCAATGTGGTCCGGGGTGCCTCCCTTTGACAGCAGCAAATCCAAACCCTCTCTGGAGGAGCCCTCCCCATATGTCCGTGGAGTCTCACAAGGGAGTCCAAACCCATGATGAAGATGAGTCTCCACTTAACCTTCCTGAGATATGTGAGGACCCATTCTCCCATGAGTGGGTAAAGCACACAAGAGGGTCAGCGCCTCCATGAGCTTGGGGCCCTGCAAGAAAACACAAGTGTGATTAAAACAATGAAAGTCACAGGAAGTGACAGAACAGGACCTGTGTCCAGCCTGGGCCTCTCCCCTCATGCGAGGCTCCTGCACACAACTGCCCACTCCCACCTCCACCTGGAGGGCTGACAGACACTTCGCATGCCTGGCATCTCCCTCCTAGTGCCCGTCTCAGGAGAGGACAATGCCGCCTTTCCAGAGACCCAAGACCAGATCCCTGGAGTCATCCTTAACCCGCCTCTTCCTCTCATGCTTCGCAACAAGCCAATATGGGATTAAAAACAATAGGAAATAAATTTCCTGCAAGTGGAAGAAATCTCCTCATCTTCCTAACCTGCTAAAGCAATGCTAGTGTTGCTATTGTCATTACTTTCAAATTATGAGTTGCTATGCATTTTAGATCTGTAATCATTTTTGATATAAAAAATAATAGAATTTAGCATATTTCATGTAAGAGAAAGAATAGAATAGAATAGAATAAACTGCCAGAGCAAGTGTCATGCAGGCAGGATAAGTAACATCTGGGGTAGTGTCTGTTTCAGGTGTACGTCTGTTTACGCAGGTACATGGGCACTAGTCACGGAGTCAAAAGGTTGTTTTGCTTTGTGTTTTTTTTTTTTTTTTTTTTTTTTTGCTGTGGTTCATGAAAGCCACAGTGATCAAATATATTTATCAGAACATATGTGGCAAATATTACATTTTACGGAAACATGCCAGCAGCAGTCCCCTTCAAAATCAGAAACAAGAAAAGAAGGTGCATTTGTATTCAGCTTTGTGCTGGAGGTCCTGACTAGCACAGTAAGACAAGAAAAACAGAAATAAACGTTACAACGGTTTAAAAGGAAGACACAAAACCATCATTATTCGTAGCTGTTATGACTGACAGCACACAAGACCCAGGAGAACAGAGATCAACTCAGTATAAATAATAGAGCTCTGCACAGCTTCTGGTTATGAGGTGCAAAACCCCAAAACTGGCAACATGCCTATAGTTCCACAACAACCAAAAACAAAAATATTACTTTAAAAGTACCATTTACAATTGGAAAACAAGTACAAGTTACTGAAAATAAACCCCACAAAAGAAGTACAAGGTGTTCACAGAGATGACAAACTTTGGTTGGTAAAAGAAAATGAAAGCAAATCTAAATGGAGAAAAAAGATATAATGTCATAGAAATTGCCAATCCTTCCCAAATTAGTCTATAAAGTCAATGCAATTTTCATAAAAACCTCAATAAAAATTTTCATACAATTTAACAAGTCTATTCTGAAACTTGTATGAAAGAATAAAAGCTTGGGAAGAGTCAAGAGTATTTTAAAGGGGAAGAAAAAGGAAAGGTCGGGATGTTCCCTACTACACACTGAGACAGAAGCTCCAGTGATTGAAATATGAGAGAAAAATAGACCTCCGGCACCAAAGATAGCACCAGACACAAATCTACCTGCATCTGGGAAACTGGTCTAGGACAGAGGCACCATTTTGAAACTGCCTTTGCAAAATTATAACTCAGGAAATTATGACAGTGAAAGAAATCAGACCTAACCGACTCCATCTTGCTTCTAACCTTTAATCTGTCCTTGTTCATTCCTGGGTGTACACTGAACTAACTTTGGGAAGGAATTCGGTTGGTAGTTTGACTCTGAAACAAAATTGATAATAATCCTTTCCCGGAAAAGACTCCCTTCTTGCCTGGGGACCAGTCTGCCTTTGCAGAACTAACACATTAGCTATAAGATTAGAAATTACAGTTTAGGGGTCATGTAGCCTCTGGCTCCAAGAGTCGGAACCTTCCCCAGATTGCTTCCTGCGGATAACATCACTATTGTAAAGCCTAAGATCAGTGCCTGAGATATTCTGCAGACCCTATACTGGGTGGATCAGCTGACACAACCCAGACCAGTCATCTGGCTCAACCAGTTCTGCCATCCCACCTAGGAACAGAAAACAGGTAGAAAAACTCACTTCCCAGGCCCTACCTGCCAAATTATCTATAAAAACTCTGATCCCTCCATGTTTTGGAGACTGATTTGAGTAACAGTAAAACTCTGGTCTCCCACATAGCCGGCTCTGCGTGAATTATTCTTTATCCATTGCACTTCCCCTGTCTTAATAAATTGGCTCTGTCTGGGCAGCGGGCAAGGTGAACCCATTGAACAGTTACAGTTTCAGACCAGAGGGGTAAGAACGATCTCCTCTTGATGAAATTAGATGGACATGTTACCACCACACCCCTTCCTGTTGGGATCTTTGAGGGGACAGATTACACAGCACCCTTTTCTCCCCTGGCTTCTGAACACATGGAAACATCAACTCTAGAACCAAGGTGTTGTAGAAGTCTACAAGGTGTTGTAGAAGTTGACAACTTCACCTCTATCGTTGATGGGGCTGAGATGGAGAACGGGGGTCGGCATAGTGACGAATTCTGCTAACTGCCCCTGAGAAATGGCCAGATCTCCCATCCAGTCCCAGGAAACTCAGACAGGGCAGGGCCTCCTTTCTATAAAGGATGCGTCCATCCAGGAGGAGCACAGAGTGTGCAGGGAACTAGCTCATGGGAGCCAAAAATAAGTTGCTGAACCAAGGCTGTCTCTCAGGTTTGCCAACCCAAGGAGCGCTTCAACTTCCCTGGGGTGAAGGAAAGAGGCTGGAGAGAGGCTGCCAGGATCACCCACATGGAGCTCTCTGCAATGGGCAGAACTGCTGGGCTTGGAGAAGAAGTGCTCCTCTATGTCATGTATGCAAAATACATTTTGGACGGATTAAACACCTGAATATAAAAAGCCAGTAGTGCAATATCTTTCCAAAGAAAACAGGGGAGACGATTCACAGGACATCACATAGGAAAGGATTTTTAAACAAGATTCAAAAAACAAACCATAAAAGAGAAGGTTGATATGTTTGACTACTTTTGAATAGAAGATTTCTTGTATGGTTATCTTATAAAAATCATCATGTAAGAGACACCACCATGAACGTGGGAATGGAAGATGTTCAAACCCAAGGGTCTTAGTAGGTTCAGGCTGCCATAACAAAAGATCACAGACTAGGCGGCATAAACAACAGAAACTTTTCTTCTCATGAGCCTGCTGTGGGAATGCAGGAAGAAGATTTGGAGTGAGAAGGCCAACATTTATATCCAGGCTTGGTCTCTCGAGGAGCTTCTCTATGGTGAGCAGTTACCTGATCTCTCTGAGCTGTAAAACAGATGATTACACGATGGGGATATTCTAACAGTGCTCCCAGGCCTAATGAGTTTAAGCAAAGCTTTTTGAAATCTGTTTACACCCTCAGCCTATGAAAGTGCTTTGTAGAATGCAAATGTGTAGGCTGTGGTTATTACAATAATCTTATTCCTATGCTCTGGGATTTCTCACCTCTTTCACTCCATCTTTTAAAACCATTCTTTTGCCTTTTCCTTCATTTTGTAGATCTTACGGTAACTATATTTCTATAATTCTACCATAGCTTTTGTAACATCCGTCATGTTTTGGGTATCCCATAAATTGTGTGAGTATCATAAAAGACTGAGGACTCTAGAAGAACCCTGGAGGTTTTTGAGCAAGTGGGTGGCCAGAGCTGGTTAGGGATAGGATGACATCAGCAGAGTCGAGGAGCACAGCTGTGTTATGTCTAGTGTCTGACCAAATGCCTCACCAAGACAGCAGAGAGTCCTGCAGTGATCCACATTGGACCTTTTCATGAGGTCAAGGTACCAAGACTTCATGAAAACATGGAAGCCAAGGTGGTCTCTGGGCTGGGATGGCTAGAGAACTCACCAGGAAACCAACAAAAATGAAACTTCAGGGTTCCTCATAGCCATCTCCTTCCACTAGAGTCTGTGTCACACGGATCTTTGACCCTTGGGTCAGGTATTGGTGGAGTGGCCATGGGTGCTGCGGATCCAACCAAGAGGAAGTTGAGTTGGGAATATCTTTAGTTTGAGTCAATAGGGTGGATCCTGCAATCACAGCCACTTCTCCATATGACTAATTATTGCTAGTGTATGAGCTTCCCAGGTCTGCCAGAAGGAAGTACCACACACTGGGCAGCTTAAACAACGGAAACTTACTGTCTCACAGTTCTGGAGGCTGGAAGTCCAAGCTCAAGGTGTTGGCAGGGTTGGTGATATGGTTTGGATCTATGTCCCTGTATTAGTCCATTTTTACACTGCTATAAAGAATTACTTCAGGCTGGGTAATTTAGAAAGAAAAGAGGTTTAATGGACTCACCGTTCTGCATGGCTTGGGATGCCTCAGGAAACTTATAATCATGGTGGAACATGAAGGGGAAACAAGGCACGTCTTACATGGCAGCAGGAGAGAGACAAGGGGGAAGTGCCACACTTTTAAACAACCAGGTCTCATGAGAGCTCACTCACTATCATGAGAATGGCATGTAGGAAATATGCCCCAATGATCCAATCACATCCCACCAGGTCCCTCCCCTAACATGTGGGGATTACAGTTTGACATGAGATTTGGGTAGGGACACAGAGCCAAATCATATCAGTCCCCATCCAAATCTCATGTTGAATTGTAATCCCCCAGGTTGGAGGTGGGGTCAGGTGAGAGGTGATTGGATTATGCGGGTGGTTCCTAATGGTTTAGCACCATCCCCCTAGTGCTGTTCTCATGATAGAGGTCTCATGAGATCTGGTTGTTTAAAAGTGTGTGGCACCTCCCTCTTCTTTCTCTTCCTCCTGCTCTGTCCATGTAAGACATGCCTGCTTCTCCTTTGCCTTCTGCCATGATTGTGAGTTTCCTGAGGTCTCCCCAGCCATGCTTCCTGTACAGCCTACAGAACCATGAGCTCTTTTCTTTATAAACCACCCAGTCTCAGGTAGTTCTTTAGAGCAATGCAAGAATGGACTAATACAGTTGGCTTCCTTTGAGGTCTCTTGGCTTGTGTATGTCGTCTTCTCCCTGTGTTCTCACATGGTCATTCCTCTGTGTGTGTCTGTGTTCTGACCTCTTCTTATTAGGAAACCAGTCCTATTGGATGAAGGCCCACCCTAATTATTCACCTCTTTAAAAATCCTATCTCCAAATGCAGTCACATTCCCAGATACTGAGAAGTAGGACTTCAACATGTGAATTTTGGGGTGACATAACTCAGCCCATAACAGCTAGGGTACCCATGGAAGAATGACCCCCCCAAACTTTCTAATCACCTACTGGGCCAGCTCATCCCATGCTATAATGTGGGGCACCAGGCCAGAGCTGTGTCAGGTGGTTAAATAAAACAGCGTTATAATATAGTTTTTATTTGTTTGTTGGTGGCACTTACCAGCTTTTTAAAATTTGTAATTTTTCAAATGTATTTTCCCACTCTAAACAAATACGAGTGTCCCAGAATAATTTGTCTTAAAGAGAGCATTCAAAATTAAACAAGTTTCAGGCTTCAGGAAACCTGCCTCTGCCCCCACTGTTATCACTGCCTGCCCAGGAGAAATGTTTTCAGGGTGAAGGTGCTTATGTGGAAAAATGCCACACATATTATTTATATGGAAGCAATTAGCCCAGAACCTGGCATGGAGTAAGTGCCTCATAAGTACTAGCTTCTTAGACTGGTTATCCCAAGGGCCACCCCAAAGACAGGACTTGGGTGCAGGTAGTTTACCTGTCGGGTGACCCAGGAATCTCAGTGGGCAATAGAAAAATGAAGAGACAGGGAGGAGAGAAACCAAAGTGTGCTAAGCAGTGGGTTCCTGCTGTGGGCCTCTGGGCCTCACTCCTGATGAAGGTTCTCTGGGAAACCACAGCCATGGGGAGGGAGCCTGCTGGGGATGGTCTTGTAGATGTGGGAGGTGTACATCACTGCCTCCTGTGCCCATGGGTTGACGGGATTATAGTGACCCCTCATGCTGAGCTCTCTGGAAACTGTCCACAGCTGTGGGAGACTGGGATGGATTGAGGCCATAGGGTGGGGAAACTATGGCCCCTGGTAAGACGTGCTCATTCATTTATAGGTCAGCCATGTCATCGGCCCAGGAGACTGATGGTGAAAAGTTTTGACAGCTGACTTGCTTTTTCTTCTTTTTAAATTAATATTAACAATAGT
Organism: Trachypithecus francoisi; assembly: GCF_009764315.1. Taxonomy (NCBI): domain Eukaryota; kingdom Metazoa; phylum Chordata; class Mammalia; order Primates; family Cercopithecidae; genus Trachypithecus; species Trachypithecus francoisi. Next base: position 1,066,477 of record NW_022681446.1, on the reverse strand, counting down.
TTTGATTGACAGATCATAAATGTGTATATTTATGAGACTCAATGCTAGATTTTGATGTATGTATACAATGTGACATGGTTTCATCAAGCACAGTTTCTTCACATGACTCTCAGTTACCCTGGGGGATCTTAGAAGCCACTGCAAATCCAGGAATTCTACTTAGGAATCTGTGTGTATGTGTCAGGGGCTGGCAGATTTTTTCTGTAGAGGACAAGCAGATCAGTATTTTAGGCTTTGTGGGCCAAGTTGTCTTGTACAATGACACAGCTCTGCCACTATAGCGGGAAAGCAGTCATAGGCAATATGTACATGAATGGGTGTGGTTTGTGTCCCAGTGTGTCCCAATAAAACTTTATTTACAAATGCAGAGGGAAGAGGGTGGCTACTATGGGGGAAAAAAAAAACAGGTAATAACAGGTGCTGGTGAGGATGTGGAGAAATCAGAACTCTATGTGCTGCTGGTGAGAATTGTAAAATGGTGCAGAGGCTATGGAAAATAGTATGACAGCTCCTCAAAAAATTAAAGGTAGAATTACCCGATAACCCAGCAATCCCACTTCGGGGTGTATACCAAAAGAATGGAAAGCAGAGTCCTGAAGCACACCCGTGTTCACAGCAGTGTTACCCACAAGAACCAAGAGGAGGAAGCAGCCCAAGTGTCCTCTGAGAAAGATGAATGAATAAGCGAAACACAGTCCATCCACACCGCAGAAAATTACTCAGCCTTAAAATGGAAGCCCTGGTACCTGCGGCAACATGGATAAACGTTGAGATAAATCACAAAAGGACAGAGACTGTAGGATTCCACTTATAGGAGCTCTCTAGGGTCATAACATTCATAGAGACAGACAGTAGAATGGTGGGTATGAGGGACTGGGGGAAGGGCTTTGTGGAGTGAGCATTTAAGGGGACAGGGTTTTGATTTCGTAGGATACAGGAAGTTGGAGATGGATGGTGGTGACGGTTGCACAACATCATTTGTGTTTAATTCCCCTGAATTGTACATGCAAAGTGGTTCAGGGGCCGGGCACGATGGCTCACGCCTGCAATCCCAGCACTTTGGGAGGCTGAGGCAGGCATATCACTTGAGATCGGGAGTCTGAGACCAGTCTGGCCAATATGATGAAACCCTGTCTCTACCAAAAATACACAAATTAGCCAGACATGGTGGAGTGGCCTGTAATCCCAGCTACTCGAGAGGTTGAGGTGGGAGAATCACTTGAACCTGGGAAACAGAGGTTGCAGTGAGCCAAGATTGCACCATTGCACTCCAGCCTGGACACTGCAGCAAGACTCCCTTTCAAAAAATAAAACAGGGCCGGGCGCAATGGCTCATGCATGTAATCCCAGCACTTTGGGATGCCGAGGCGGGCAGATCACCTGACTTCAGGAGTTCAAGACCAGCCTGGCCAACATGGTGAAAACCCATCTTTACTAAAAAATACAAAAATTAGCTGGGCGTGGTGGTAGGTGCTTGTAATCCCAGCTACTTGGGAGACTGAGGCAGGAGAATCACTTGAACCTGGGAGGCGGAGGTTGCAGTGAGCCAAGATGGCGCCACTGCACTCCAGCCTGGGTGACAGAGTGAGACTGTATAAAAAAAAAGAAAAAGAAAAGAAAAAGTGATTCAGATGGTAAGTGTTATGTGTATTTTACCACAATAGGAAACAATGCAGGGGAGAGCTGGCTATGTCCCCCAGGCTATCCTTGCCGGCCTCTGGCTTGTCTATCTGTCCATGTTCCCCCCCTGACTAGCAACGGCCGGGCATTTAACTGCTCCGCATCTTTGATTTTCCTCAATTTAGGTCTCTCAAGCTTCAAGAACTGCTATCTAGGAGTTGGCAAACAACCCACCTGTTTTCATTTATTTCAGATCCTACCTAGGAAATAAATCAAGAAAAAGTTAGACTTACCTTAAGTGCCTTTTCCTAAAACAGGACAAATTTATTTTGAAGGGGGCAAAAGAGCAGCAAGGAAATGTTACAGAGGTTTTTTGTGCACAAAGAGTGTTCCCTTGGTTCTGTGGAATGCTCTGCCCACTCAGGCTCTTCTCAGCACTCTCTTGCCCTCCTAGGCCTGTTTTGTCCTGTGTACAGAGGAGATAAGGACACGGGAAGTCAACTGGCTGCTCCTATATTACAGAATTTTTTCAGGACAAGGGATTCAGTACTCCCTGTCCTCCTTCCAACATCCTACACTGCCACTGGATATAAATAACGAGGAAGATCAGTGCCCTGGAGGTGGACGTCAACCCTTGCTGCCTCTTTAAGAGCTGGGGCCAAAAACCAGAGATGGCATTTCCCTTCCTCCTGCATCTTCTAATCCCAAAGCCTGGGGACACCGCAAGTCCAGTGGTGCTTGGAAAGGTTGAAAAACGACCTCTTTCTAAGCCGGAAGGAAAGAAAATGCCAGGGGATTAATAAAGTTGAAGGATTACAAATTTCAGATAGGTCACACTTCATCTGCTTTGAGTTATCGGGGCGTGCTTCTTTTGTGATTTTTTACCATGGCAAAAGTCAGAAAAGACTTTCTTGATCTGTTCTTGGGATGGGGACTTTCCCACACATTTAGGAGATGCTGACTATCTGGTCCAGTTGCACCAGGATTCAGAGGCACTGCCATTCCTGGTGACCTGCTTCTGGGTGGCCATCCCAGTGTCATGAAGACACATCCCACGGCCGTTTTCCATTAGGAAGAGATGAGGGACCACCTGGGAGAGGTAGCAGGAGATGGCACATCCCCATGTTCCCATCGCATACAGCAGTACCCATGGACACTTCACCCTCAGGGATCCACGCCATGGGATGCAGCAAATTGAGAACCCACCAGAATGTTCCACCCCGCACCCAACAGGTCCCATTTAGAACAAACCGGCTGCCTCTCCCCCACGGAACTGCAGATGCACCACACTGGAAACTGCTCTTCTTTTTCTCTTTTCATCCAAATTGAGGCTCTGAGCAAAAGTCTGAAGGCCCTGGAGATAACTCAGATTTTTTCCCTGAGTGACAGTTCGACAGGGTCTTATAGTAAATAAAGCGGAGTCTAAGAAAAAGTTGCTCTCATTTCATGAATGCATATTTGTGTCCCAAAGAAGAAGAACCATAAGACCAACCTCAGAGTCCCATTAATGTTACAGTAGATCCAACCCTGTGACCACACCACCCATGGTGGTGATCCCCTGGGATGAAGGGATTAGCCAATTGCTGCCCAAGCACTGTGGCAAGGGCCATGCACCTTAGCTCCAAGAAGCCATGACTCCAAGAGGCTCCTCTCAGCTGATGGACATTGCTCACCTCTTTCTTCTACAGGCCATGACATCACACAACAAGAATGTTGATCATGAAAGATGCACACATTGTGCTCAGGCAGGAAAAGTGTGCTCAGTGGCTCTGGTCTAACCCTGTCTCCTTTTCTGTGAAATTTGCAGAGGTGGATTTTTTAAGAAATAATCAAGCTAGAGGCTCGAATGTGCAGTGAGCATCCCTCCCTGCCTCTGCCAGGCCATACACTCACGGTAAATGCCTTGGCCGTGCTGTGAACATGCTTTCCGGCAGAGTCTTAGGACAGATTTCTGGATATACCCCAAGTGGGTTCTGCAGCTACTCAATAGACAAAGGGTTCTGTGGTCAAAAACGAATAAAAAACAGCACAATATGTCAGCTACAGCCACAAGACTGCTGTCTGGAAGAACACCCTGGAACTCAAGCTCCGTGATATCTACTGCCCAAATGACCACAGGCCAGCAGGAGTTTGGCCTGTCCAGACTGGTCTTAGCTGGGCTGGGTGCCAAGCTGGTGGGGTCCCCATCTTACCTGTGTGCTTTTCATCCTGCTTGGATCACTGGCTACTCGGGTATCTTTTTTTTTTTTTTTTTTTTTTTTTTTGAGACAGAGTTTCACTCTTTTGCCCAGGCTGGAGTGCAATGGTGTGATCTTGGCTTACTGCAACCTCTGGCTACCGAGTTCAAGTGATTCTCCTGCCTCAGCTTCTCGAGTAGCTGGGATTATAGGCATGCACCACCACACCCAGCTAATTTTGTTTTTTTCGTAGAGACAGGGTTTATCCATGTTGGTCAGGCTGGTCTCGAACTCCCAACCTCAGGTGATCCGCCCGTCTCGGCCTTCCAAAATGCTGGGATTACAGGCATGAGCCACTGCACCTCACCCAGGTATCTTTTCTTATGGTGAAAGATGGCAAAGCCAATCACACCACATGTTTCAGATCCTGCTTGGTCATGTCCTGGAATATTTCATCAGCTGAAGCAATTTACGTGGCCACTTCCAACTCAAGCAGAAGAAGTACTCGTCAGCCACCACACCAAGACAGGACACGACTGTACGGGAGGGCAGAGTTGAGACCCCAATTCAACCAGTGATAGGATCACTGCTGCTGCCTGGAGATCCACAGTGCACCATGGCATGGCAAAGCTCCGAGACTCCCTGGGGTGACAGCATCAGGCTCATGTAGCCCAGCATTCCCCATATTTTTAAGCATATGTCCTGTATTTAGAGAACATCTTTTATAATCCACATAAGTAGTTTTCTGCAAAATGCACATTGAAAGACACAGATATATTGTCAATAATGTGGGATTTGTAATCATCAGAGTTTCATTGTCACCTGGAAGAAAGAGGCCACTTAAACTCCCCCAGTTCCAGCCCTTCGTGTCTAAAACAAGGGTAAGATCTGCCCTACCCGCCTGCCGGGGTTGGAGGGAGAATGGCCTGAGATGACTGGTGAGAGCGTCCCAGCCATCTTGCAGGGATCAGGTCTGTCTGTTATTGCAGGGAGGGACGAGGCACGCCAGTGTTGAAGCTGAGAGCGGTAGGGTTGGACTAGCCCCAAGAACTTGCCAGGAAGAAAGCCAGTGAACAGGGTTGTTTCTAAGCTTGGTTTCTGATCATTCTGTCCTGCCAGCATTCCAGCACATGCCGCCGATTGTGACAGCTTCTTTCTAGGGTATGTGCCAATCCATAAATATTTCAGACTAGAAATGTGCACTGGGCACCTCCTTATTGATGCTATCCGCATCTCAGTAAGGAGCACAGGTGTCATGGTCTGGATCTGTTCTCGCCACTGCTCCTCTTGTGAAAACCTCCGGTGCCTGGATCCACACAGGCCCCAAGTTCCTGCTCAAGAGGATTTTTAGACTTGAAGTCCCCAAAGGAGGATTTGGGGGCAAGATGCCAATGGGAGCCAGGTTTCACTAACAGGCTGCAGTAAGAAAGAATCCCCCAATCCCAATGGCTCCCAAGCCGCAGAGGTTTGATTCTGGTTCGGGCCATGCAGGACTACTCCACAAGTCTATTCATTGAGTCTGGTAGTGGCCTTTCTTGTGGCACTGGGAGGAGGGAAGCTTCCAGAATCGTGCCGCCCCTGGGAACTGCTTCAGTGAGACAACTGCCAAATCCACTCCTGTCCCCTCAACGTGCCCACCTCCAGCTTTGAGTAGAGGAGACAGCTTCTCCATCAGGAAGGCTCTGGGGTTTAGTGGCAACAGGTAAAGGTGTCTCATCCTCCTACTGAGAGAAGGGGGCTAACGGCGAGCCACAATAACCAGGGAACCAGCAACCCCCCGGGGCCCTTCCTGGAAACCCTGGGTGATGTGCTGTTTATGGGAGTCCATCACCTTCAAACTAGGGCTGCCAGCTCAAAGGGCAAAGACCACATTCACCTCCTTAGGAAAAATGCATGGTGGAAGGTCCGAGTCTGTTCGGGCTGCTAGAGCAAAATGTCATAAACTTAGTGTCATAAATGACAAAACTGTATATTTCTCACACTTGTGGAAGCTGGGAAGTCCAAGATCAAGGCACTGGCAAACTCAGTGGTGGTGAGGACCCACTTCCTGGTTCATGGACGGCACCTTCTTGCTGTGTCTTCATGCAGTGAAAGGGACAAGGCAGGTCTTACACATCTCTCTCTCTCTCTCTCTCTCTCTCTCTCTCCTCTCTCTCTCTCTCTCTTTTGAAACAGGATCTTGCTGTGTTGCCCACGCTGGTCTTGAACTCCTGGGCTCCAGTGATCTTCCTGCCTCAGCCTCCCGAAGTGCTGGGATTACAGATGCGAGTCACCATGCCCTGCCAGGGGGTCTCTTTTATAAGGACGCTCATCTCCTTTACGAGGGCTCAGCCCCCATGATGTAATCATCTCCCACAGACCCCCCACCTCCTAATTCCATCCCCTTGGGGGTGAGGCTTTCAACACATGAGGTTTTGGAGAGCACAGAAATTCAGAGCATAGCAGGAAAGGTGTGGATTTCCTCATTCCTACAGGCTTATCAACTATGCACGTGAGCCCTTGATGCTGCACTCAGCTCAGGCTCTCTCCTACGGGGACTCTGTATGAGCCCACAGAGCAGCAAACAGAGAAGCAAAACTCCGGTCAGGCTCTCACTCTCACTGCTACCCACACTTCACGTCCAATACCAGACCTGTGGGGCTTTCCCGCTACACGCCAAGCAGTTCTCCAGGGGACACTGACAGGGTGTCCTCCAGTTCAAATGAATCCTCATGCAACCTACCTGGAGTTAGCGTCAGACCCCACAGGCGAAGGGCTCAGTCCCAGAGGCTGCCCACACTTCAGATGCCAGTTGCAAGTCTGCTTGCCCACAACTTCTGTCTGACTTGACTACAAATTGGAGGTTCCCACAACACTTTTTCAGGTTCAATTAATTGGCTAGGATGGCTTACAGAACTCAGGGAAACACACGCTTACACTCACTGGCATTTTACGCCAACAGAAGGGATCCCAAAGGGCACAGAGGGCAGCCAGATGGGAGGTGCTTAGGGCCAGGCATGGGGGATGGGGTGTGAGGGTTCCATGCTCTCTCTCCAGAGCTCCACCCTACAAGTGCACCCACATGTTTAGTCATTTGGAAATTCTCCAAACCACATAGTTCAAGGATTTTCATGGAGACTTCCTCACACAGGCATGATGGATTATTGACTCAGTATCTAGCCCATCTTTCCTTCCCAGAGGAAGGGAATGGGGCTGAAAGTTCCAGGCTCCTAATCCTAGCTCAATCTTTCTGATGACCAGCCCCCTTCCAGGAGCCTTCAAGAGTCACCTTATTAGACTAAAAGATGCTCCAGTCACCCAGGAAAAGCCAAAGAATTTACGAGCTCTGTGTCAGGAACCAGGGTCAAAGACTAAATACTTGAACAAAATATTTCTCGCAGCACCCCTACCACTCAGGAAATTCCAAGGATTTGAGGAGCTCTGTGCCAGGAACTGAGGGCAGAAACCAAATATATATTTCTTACTGTTATTATTTTTTTCCTACTATTTCACTGAGACATCCTGCAATTAAAAGCTGGGAGCCTTATGCTATGAAATTCCAGATTTTAAAAACTCCGGTTCTCTTCTACACGTGTGTCAAGAGGCTCTGCCGGAGTCTGTAAGCCCCACAGTCTTCACCAGGCCCCCACTTTGCATAACTGAGATCCCAAATCCTGCTCTTTGCTGACGGGATGCAGGAGGGAGCAGAAATGATCACATCTCATTGAGTCTAGATAACTTCGCATTGTGGATTCTACTGAAACCTGAATGCACTGAAGGTGCAGTTGAAAGAAATTAGATACTCTTTCTACTATGACATTTCTGCATAGTAGAAATAGCTGGCAGAGGGTAAAAAAGGAAGCTGAACCTAAGCCACCTCTAAATGTCTTGAACAAAAGGGCTGGATTTTTTCAAAATAATTAAAATTATGAAAAATGTGGAGAGTTCATTTTGTTAACAAGAGCTCAATTACTGCTTTCACTGTGAAATGCCGTATATACAAAAGTAGAAAACAGTGAAACCAGCAGTTGTCTTAAAAGCCAGAATATCAACAATATAGGTGAAACTCCTGTGTTGTGTGTATGTTTGTATATATATGTGTGCATATATGTGTGTGTATACACCTGTGTGTATATGCGCACATGAGTGCATATGTATATGTGTATATACATGTACACATCAGTGTATGTGTATATGTGTATAGACATATGTATCTGTAGGTATACATATATGTATGTGTATATGCATGTATAGGTGTGCATATGTATGTGTGTATGTGTATGTATCTGTATATATGTGTGCATGTGTACACGTGTGAATACATGTATATATGCATGCATATGTGTGCATATGTGTGTATATATGCACATGTATGTGTGCATGCATGAGTGTATGTGTGTATAAATGTGCATGTATGTGTGTATGTGTACATACGTGTGTATATATGTATATGTGTGTGCAAGTGTATATGTGTGCACATGTGTGTACGTGTATGTGTATGTGTGTATATGTGTACATATGTGTGTGCAGGTGTGTATACATGTGTGCATGCATATATATGTGTGTGTTTGCATGTGTGTGCCCCTCTTGAAACCCATCCCCTGCCTCTGAATTTGATCCAGAGAAAACCACTACTCTGCATTCATTGAAATGGTATCAAGCCACATGAAGTTCTCCTTTGACTGCCTTGCTTTTGTGTAGGTAGAGGATACCAGCTGATGTTTTAACTACACCCTGACTAGCCAGACCCTCCCAACACACACATATACACACACACACACATCATATACATGTGTATACATACACATCACATATTTATATGCATCTATACCATGTAAATGTTTATACACACATCGCATATATACAATGTATACATGCATCTATATCACATACATGTTTATACACACACATCACATATGTGTACTATATATCATCTGCACATGTAGGCACACACCATATATATGCGTGGATATCATATACATATTTACACACTTATGTACATATGCACTCTATCTCTGTTGCATCTTGTAGACACAATCTGTCTCACACTCTTGCACACCACCTCAAACCCACTCATCACACTTTGCTCACACTCATACATGCACTCACACACACTCACACTGTCACACTGACACCCACACGCATTCTAACACTCACACACACACCAACACGCTTCACATACTCCCCATCTCATATACACTCACACAGACACACCCGCACGCAGCCTCTGCAGTCTCTCACCACTCTGTCTCACACACATAAACGCCCACACACATTCTTAGTCACTCTCTCCTCCTTGTATTCACACATACACACTCGCACTCTCACACACAATCTCACACACGCTCACATACACACACACTTGCATGCACACAGACACAGAGTCTCTCACAGTCAAACAGGCAATGCCAAGCCGTGTGTAGATTGAAGAGGGGACATTTGATCATGATGAGTGGCCCATGCTTTGGCAAGCAGAGTGACAGGTTGGTCTGGGTTTGAATTTGAGGGCCTGACAAAGGTTCAGTGCGTGGTTGAACTTCAGCCTGGTGAGCGATGACATCAGCCTCACAGGGTTGTAGGCCACTCAAGTCGACATCTCGTTTTCCAGGAGGCCCAGAGATGGAGCCTGTCCCAGGGGCAGGTGAGGAGAGGCCCGTGACCAGCGTGCAGAGAAGCCGCATTTCTGGACCTCAGGAATATCGGAGTGGTTGCCACAGAAACTGAAAGAGATTTCCTAAGAAATAAGCTTTCCTAAAGAAGCATGTTTACATGGTTATAACAAACATGTTTAGAGCATCCTATGTCTGCAGCCATGGCTTTGGCAAAGTCGCTTCATTCCACAAATAACCATGAAGTGAGCTGCCTTACTGTGCACCCGCCCTGCTCCAGACCCTGGACAGAGCAGCCAGGGCTCCCCATGAAACCTTCTAGCATGTGTGAGATCCTCCATAAGCAGGAAGTCCATGCAGGAGATCTCAGCAGTGGCTAATCTGCAGGTGGAAAGCTCAGAGCAGGCCTGTTCATAAATGACATCCTGACTCAGACCTCACAACACAAGGGAGAGGGCAAGGAAGCTTCCAGGGGAACAACAAGCCAGGAGGAGGGGACAGCAAGGGCAAGAGCTCAGAGGCGGGGCGTGGGAAGGGAGCTGGGCTGTGGGAGGAGGCACAACCTAGAAAGGGGCGGGGCTGTGGAGGAGGCACAGCACAGAAAGGGGCGGGGCTGTGGGAGGAGACACAGCACAGAAAAGGGCGGGGCTGTGGGAGGAGACACAGCACAGAAAGGGGCGGGGCTGTGGGGGAGGCACAGCACAGAAGGGGCGGGGCTGTGGGAGGAGGCACAGCACAGAAAGGGGCGGGGCTGTGGGAGGAGACACAGCACAGAAAAGGGCGGGGCTGTGGGAGGAGGCACAACCTAGAAAGGGGCGGGGCTGTGGGAGGAGGCACAGCACAGAAAGGGGCGGGGCTGTGGGAGGAGGCACAGCACAGAAAGGGGCGGGGCTGTGGGAGGAGGCACAGCACAGAAAGAGGCGGGGCTGTGGGAGGAGACACAGCACAGAAAGGGGCGGGGCTGTGGGGGAGGCACAGCACAGAAGGGGCGGGGCTGTGGGGGAGGCACAGCACAGAAAGGGGGGGCTGTGGGAGGAGGCACAGCACAGAAAAGGGGCGGGGCTGTGGGAGGAGGCACAGCACAGAAGGGGCGGGGCTGTGGGAGGAGGCACAGCACAGAAAGGGGCGGGGCTGTGGGAGGAGGCACAGCACAGAAAGGGGCGGGGCTGTGGGAGGAGACACAGCACAGAAAGGGGCGGGGCTGTGGGGGGAGGCACAGCACAGAAAGGGGCGGGGCTGTGGGGGGAGGCACAGCACAGAAAGGGGTGGGGCTGTAGGGGGAGGCACAGGCCAGAAGGGGACTGGGCTATAGGCTAGGATGAGGCCTTGGATGTCATTTTAGGGGGACCTGAAAACTGCCAGAAGCTTAGGTGCGAGCTGAAAATTGAAAATGCACCTCACCTTTTGAAAACATGACCAGATCGCTGCAGAGAGAAGGAATTTCTAGAGAGGAATGTGCAGGAAGTGGGGAACTTCCCAGAGACGAGTCATCACAAGCGGCTGGGGAGAGGCAACGGGCCATTTGCACAGGCTCCTGGGCAGAACACGGGGACTGAAGCAAAGGGAGAACCGTCCCAGCTCCAGAGGACATTTTCCTGGGAGATGAAGTCGTGATGGGGTGGGTGTGAGTCCCATCAGCCCCACTGCTGATGTCTGGATGCCGCGTAACCATCTTCCACGGTCACACTGCCACTATTTCACTCGCTGCCGCCGGGCCCAGGACGATCCCTCCTTGAGCTGGTGAGGCTTTTACACAGTCAGCCTGAAACCAAGCAGCCTGTTCTCGTGACTTTTTGCCCAATCATGTCTAGAACGTGGAAACCATGCCCCACGCAGAGATCAAACCTACACACACACAGCGAGGGAAGGAAGCAGGCTTTGCTAAAAGGACCCCATCATTCTGGACTGACGCCTTCATTAAATTCTTTGTAATTCATCCTTATAGACATAAAATTATCATCCGAAGGGAGAATGTTAATACAACTGACATTTCCCCGTCAGTCATCTTAATTCACAACATAACACTTTCCGGAGCCAATTAGGTGTGCCTGATGCCTACATGTGGCAAACATTGTTGTTCACTGGAAAAGCACATTTTGAAGTCCCTGCCATCATTTATCACACTGAGAGCAGCCTCTTTGGTCTGGAGAAGCATGTTACTGTTACTGTTATTGTGCCGGGCTGGCGGGGAATCGCAACCTCAGCCTGCTCCACCCTTAGGGACCCATAATGGCCCGAGAGTCCCAAGAGCATGTGAGCCTCCTGGCTTTGACAGCTGTGTGGAAGGGCCACGTCATGCACGTGGAGAGAACCCTGCCTCAGAAGAATGCCCAGGTGGCCTAGTTCTGGATGCAGCCCCTGATACCTCCCCCTGGGGTCCCCCTCCAACAGTCTCAGTCCTCTGGATCACCTGTGCTGACCCCCTCCCCACAATCCATGAGGACGCTCAGCTCTTGGAACAAACGAGCTGGGACCCAGCTGCAGGATTTTTCCTTAGCTCAGCCAAAGACAGGGTCCTTGTCACATGGCCATGAAAGGCTAGGTTCGCAGACCAATTTGAAGGGTGAGAATAATAGCATTTATTGGACAAAAAGGCAAATGAAGGGGGAACAGGGACTCAGCAGAGCAAGAGTCCCCCCAGTACAGGCTTCCCGCCTCACAGAATAAACCCTAGTTTCCAACCAGGAAGAGGAGTGGCCAGGCTCCTCCCTGCTACAAACAGCGCGAACTCCTGTGGCTCCACTTCAGTGTGCATTCCCAGTGAGCAGGCTGGCTGGAGTTTCTCTGAGGACGCCCTGCCACCTGGCTGTCTCACTGAGAGTGTGTCAGGTTCACTGGAGAACAAGAGGGGGAGGCAGAGCAATGCCAGGGATGCAGAGAGACCAGGGGTCAGGTTCCCAGAGCTGCCAGGACAGGGGACCACAGACTGAGAGTCTTCACCAACAGAAACGGGTTCTCTCATGGTTCTTGAGGTCGGACATCAGAGATCAAGGCATGGGCAGGGCTGGCTCCCTTGAGGCTCCATGGGAGGGTCTGTCCAGGCCTCTCCAGCTCCTGGTGGTTTTTGGCAATTCCTGGGGTTGCTCAGCTTGCAGACGCATCACCTGATCTCTGCCTTCATTGTCACATGGCGTTTTCCCTCCGAGAGCGTGTCCACTTCTGTGCCAGGTTTCCTCTTTGTATAAGATGTTTGATGAACGCTTACCCTGTCCCTTGGTAAAAGAGTAAGGAGGACTTTATTCAAGACCACTGCAAAGGAAGAGGGAGACTGAGATCAATGCCAAATGCAACGAAGACACCTGGGATTTGCGGTCTGGGAGCCCATGAGGGGCTGGTGGATGGAAACACCAAGAGGAGACTCCGGGGACAGGGACTCTCACTGTGGACTCAGCAGGGCTCCTGCTGCAACTGGGTTGCAACTGGGGGTGGCCAAGGCAGGCAAAAGCTTGGTCAATGAGCGAGACCTTGTCAGGAATACACTTGTGTCCTTGGACATTGACCATTGACATTTGATTTGTCCTTTAGCACTGACCTTACACATTTGATATGACCTTTGACATGGACTTTCACATTTGATTTGTCCTTTGGCATTGACCTTAAACACTTGATTTGCCCTTTGACATTGACCTTTGACATTTCTTATTAGAGTAAGGCCTACCTCAGTGACCTCTTGTTAACTTGATGACCTGCAAAGATCCAATTTCCAATAAGGTCACATTCTCAGATACTAGCAGTCAGGATTTTGACATCTTTTAAGGAGACATAACTCAACCCATACAAAAGGGTATCTTTACCTTACAAAATCCAGCTAGGAGCATTTGCAGCAGGTCAGGCTCCCTAGAAACAGAGCCTGAGAGATCTTCTGACCTGGGGAGAAGTTACTGTCAGAATAAACCTATAAAAGAGGGAAGGAAGGAACCTGGAGATAGAGGAGACCTTCATCCCACCTCAAGCCAGGATGACTCAGGCCTTGGCCTGATCTCAAAGGAGAGCCCAGAGCCCAAACTACTCTACAGGGTGCTCCACCATTGCTGCAAGGGGACCTTTGTACCTTTATCAGTCAGTCCTGGAGCGGGGTCAGCCTCCCCATCAGGTGGCTTCTGCAGCGGAGAGCAATTCTCCTGGGAGCTGAGGGACAGCTGAGAGACCTCAGGAGTCACAATACACTGGGCGCCGGTCTCAGGCCTGGCGAGGGAGAGGAGCAGGGCAAGGCTGAGCAGGGCACGGCGGGGTGGGGCAGCACGGTGCAGCCCATGCGTGTGGCAGCAGAAACGATGCTCCAGGTGGTCACCTGGGCCGGCCTTGCTGCTGCACTGGGAGCTGCTGGCTCCTGTCCTCTCCGACCCCATACATCTCGCAGAGAACTAATGCCCTTTAATGAAATCAAGCGACAGTGACAAAAGCCCTAATTGTATGTCTTCTTCATTCTCCAGCTGCAGCTGCAATGCCCTTAGGACATTTGCTTTGACCAAGTGCAATTTATCTGAACTGAAAAGGAGCAGCAAGAGGCAGCCACAACTTGGAGCTCCATGGGCAGAGCAAGAACCTCAGGTTTCTCAGTATTTTGTTTGTCCTGTGTGTTTCCATGGGATGTCATCACTGCAGTTCAGGGGTGGTGATCAAACTTGTTTCTTTGGTGGACAGTTTCTCATAATCTAACCCCAGCAGCAATTCCAAATTACTTTAAATCGAAGGAAAGAAATATCTCTTTTGTTTCCTTCTTTTGAGGTTGGGCAGAAGAAACTTTGTTGCAAAAGAACTTTAAAAAAAATACCCTTAAGGGGTTGCATTACTTGAAATGTCACAAAATAACCTTTATGTTGGACACTTTAAATAAAAGAACGCTCTGTGAATAGGTGGGGGAGGATGGAGAGCAGGTGAAGATATTTTATTAATTACTTTTTAAAAATCTTTAAAAAAAATTTCTCCAAACCATAAGGCAGAATGACCCTAAATCTTTGGAGGATAAAATCCTGGGCTAACTTAAAAAAATTCTTCACATACTTGCGCTGCTCGGTTTCCATGGGAACTTAAAGAGGAACTCTATGATGCCTGGAGAACATCTATTTTTACATTAACCCTTCGTATCACAAGCAAAGGAAAAATAGACAAGAGAGGGAGAGATGGAGAAGGGCAGCTTAAACCATCTTCACTTGTGCTTTAAAGACCTCACAAGTGCAGTTGGGCTGGAGGACAAGCCCGCCAACATCATCTGAAAACGGAAAGCAGACTGGTATATTTCTTCCCTTTAGAATGACACTCGGGAAAAGTAATTAACATGAATATCGTTAAGTCTGTTATTTGCACCACAAAGACAATTGCAACTCAGGGAGCAGCCTTTTCATCCCAGGATCTGTGAGCCTCGGAATGGGGGCTTTGATCCTGGAGGCAGTGAGAAACGTGTGTATGCGGATCATGATTCTGGATTTGCACCTGGGCTCACGGCCAGCCTTATGCCACTGGGTCTGGGTTTACTGCGGTTCTGAGTCCCCTGGGAAGGGCCTGGAAGCTGTCAGTGGGTGAACAGAGTCGCCTCTTAGGAAATAGTGTTAACCACCACCTATATTGGGGCCAGCCTGTTTCAGAGGCTCCTAGTAAAGGTAAATGTAGGCCTCTTTCCTTTCTCAGAAACGAAAAGGCATCACTTGTGAGAAGGAACAAAGGCTTCAGCAATGGTGGATGGAATGTGACACAGCCTCACTGATGTTTTTAAACTGTCCCAGTGTTGTGGGGGAGAAAAACCACTACCAACACCACAACAAAAGCAGTAACCTTGGGGAGTAAATATAAGTGGGTTTTCCCAGGTCACGTTTTCCCCTAAAATAAACCTATTTTTAAAATAATACATGAATCCAACGGCAACAGGAAGCTGATGAAGCTAAATGTGAGCACCTGTTTTTTCCTACACAAGAAACGAAAATAAACTCACTGTAATGAAAATCAAGTGCAGAAAAATGATTGCCTAATTAATTGAATGCTTAACTGATTAGTTGTGCTTCGTAAATGTCTCTGATGTCTTTTCTATTGATTGACAGTGCAGAAAAAAAAAAGACAGAAGGAGGCAGCCTGGCCAATCCAGCTGGCCTCGAAAGGGTCAGAGATGGAATGTCAAGAGGAGTTGGTCACGTGCTTCACTCCGATGAATAGGTCCTCCAGCACTTTGGGGACAAGGCTGCCTCTGCTGCCAAGTCTGTCCCTGCCTTTCTCTGATCCTTGGAGGAGGAAGTGACTGGATGACAGCCGGCAGATTGGGCTCAGGGTGATTTTCTGAAACATTGCTAAATTGCCTGGGATAATAGAAGACATGAGCCATGTACCCATCCTGTTCAGCCCTCGCGACAATTGCTAATCTCCCCTCTATTTGATTAACATTGTATTCTCAGCTAGACTGTAAGCTCCATGAGGCCAGGGACCAATCATGTCTGGTCCCCAGCTATCACTTCATGTTGAGTACTTATCCATGGCTGATACAAAGTAAGCACTCAATACACATTGGCTGAACGAAATAAATGTTTGAAAAGAAGAGCATGATGAGTATAGTGTGTTGTTTTTTTTTTCCTATCGCTCCTATAATAGATTACTGCAAGATTGTAGTGAAAATAGCCCAGGTTTATTATCTCATTGTTCTGGAGGTCAAAGTCTGAAATGGGTCTCTCTGGGCTGAAATCAAGGTGGCAGTGAAAGGAGTTAGCCAACTTGCTTCAGGCAGACATTAAGGGAAGGGTCCCTAGAGAACCTCTGACCTGTCCCACAAGTGCTTATACCAGATGTTTTGTGCAGATAAAGGAATTTGCACAGTGGGGCACACAGTGGACTAAGGGCCTGTATGCACACAGGGGTGATGGGGTAGAGCCACCAGGAATTTGTGCCTTATACAAATAGGGAACCTGGCCCCGTGTGTGTGTATACACACACACACACCACACACACACACAGCCTCACACCCTGGTATTCAATTGGGAATGGGGCAACTGGGAACCTGCTTTCAGGAGCCTGCTCTTTGCTGTGAGCTTTCCTTTCATTTAATAAAGTCTATTCCACTCAGTCTTCAAGTGTCTGTGTGCCTAATTCTTCCTGGTTGTGAGACAAGAACCTGGACCTAGCTAAGGAAAGAAGTAAAACATCCTGCATCAGCAGCAGAGCTGCATTCCTCTGGAGACAAAAGGGGAGAATCTACCTCCTTGCCCTTTCCAGCTTCTGGGGGTCTCCTACATTCCTGAGCTGGTGGCCCCCTCCATCTTTAAAACCAGCAACATTGGGCCAAGTCTTTCTCATGCTTCTCTCTCTCTGATTGTTTCTTCCAATTTCCTCCTCCACTTTTAAAGACCCTAAAGATTACTTTGGGCCAATGTGGGTCATTCATGATCCTCTCCCCAGCTCAAGGTCAGCTGAATAGCCTTAATTCTATCTGCAATCTTTATTCTCCTTTGCTATGTAAGGTCACATATGTAAGGTTCCAAGAATGAGGACATAAACATCTTTGGGGGAGCATGATTCTGCCAACCACAAATATCATCAGACAAAATGGGATTTCCCTGAAAGAAAAAAGAAAGTGATTATATCTAAATGCTGTTTTGCTCATTTTTATGTTGTCTGCAGGGCCAAACAGAGGGTTTCTGTAGCAGGTGTTTGGTTAATAAATGTTTGTGGAATAGATTCATACCCTATACTCATCTATCAAAAAATGACCACCTGTTCTGTTCTCCTGATAGTTCAGACTCACTAGAACAGAAAGAGAGCACAAAATAGAACTCTGCCTCTAACTACATTTTAGACTCCTTGGTGATAGAAACCAACCCACAGTCATGATAACTAGCTAACATTCAGAGAGCACTCTCTAATCTGCAAGATGCTTTGCCAGCCTTAACCCACTGGATCTTCTTTCTCACCCAGTGGGTGGTAATTACTGTTTCCATTTAGCAGAAGGGGAAATGGAAGTCAGAAGACATTGAGTAACTCAGCCAAGATCTAATAGCCAGTAAATGTCAAGGCCATGTCTTATTGATCTACACTGATAGCCCATCCACCCTGCCACACTGCCTCTCTCTGAATGGAGATAAAATAGCAGCCAATCTTTTGTTGTGTGATATGGACTAAAAAATGCTAAAGGCAAGACCAGTCATTTTCAGGTGTTAGAGAAAGGTCTGTGGCAGGGCAGAGCATGAAGAAAGGGAAAAATGTTGCCTGAGGGAGGGGACAACAGTAGCAAGATGATGCTTGTGTCCTGGCAGAGAACCCAAGGGCTCTCTGTGCTTGAATTCCAACCTGCCATGTCTAAGTGGCTCATCCCACTCCATCCAGATACTGTGTGTTCTATCTCATTTGCAGCTACTTCTTTAACACCCAACTTGTCCACTTGTCAAGTCCAGTAGGCATGAACTCCTGGAAGCCTTGTGCATCCTGAATTTCTGGCGCATTCATGGTGATCAGCACATCAGTTTTGTGGAAACCACCTAAGTATCATTTTCCTTGTTTATTCCATTTGGAGCTGATTGTGTCCAAAAGGAGAGTGGGAGGGAAGGAAGGAGGAGGAGGAAAGAGGGAGAGAGAACATAACAGATTCATCATGGCCTTTGGGTTCTGTTGTTGCTGTTTCTTGAAACTGATTAGAGCAATCTCTTGACTTCTGAAGAAAAACATTTGAGAATCTTTCTTCACCTCCCTGTTTTCTCTGTGGCCCAGATTTTTCCTTCTTAAGGTTTTCTGAAAGAATACATACAAGAAACAGCAGGAAATAAAACCCCAAGATATGAAAGTCAGTCTGACTTGCCCTTACCTAACCTTAGTCGGTAATATCTGAAATGGGGATATTTCAGTTATCCAGGCTTCCTCTCTCTTCCAGCGGCAGAGCCCCACTGACTGTGCAGGGAATAATACACATTCTACGATGTTGGCAAGTATGGATTGAGCACTGGGCTCGGCCCAGACATTAGTGCTCAAATGCGTTGATGGTGAGGAGTTATAAAGAAATTGAAGACATATCCTTGCCCTTGAGAAGTAATTTAGTTGGGGGGAAAAAGGTTCCTAGTGATCCATGAAATGAGTAGAGGACAATTAAAGATTTAGTCGCCAACGTATAATTGTAACATAAACTGCATACAGCAGAATGGTGGAAATAATTAAAAAGAACAGGATTACGATAATTCTGAAGTCATCCCAAGATAAGACCAGGCAGCCAAAGTTTCTCTTGGTAGATTGGTCCCTTCATGCAGAATGTTAACGGCCACAGGCAGACTGGATGTTGGACCCAGAGATGACCAAGCAAAGGAGATGGTTAAAGCCCCTGTCCACATGGGGCTCATGGAAAGAGAATGGTAATAAGCCTCATGAATGAAGAATGGGGAGTACTGAGAGAGAATGGAGAACCTGCCATGGGGAAGAGAAGGGTTCAGAGCTGCCTCACCCCACACACACACCCGTCGCTTCCCTTTGTGATTATTCCCCAGCAATGATCATAACTTGAAATAACCTCCTTTGTTGACTTGTGTCTTGAAGCCACCATCCCCCTCACTAGAATGAAAATTAAGTGAGGTTAGAGAGCTTCTACCGCACGTTCTTCACAGCGCCCCTGCCTCCAGCACAGTTTAAAACACATGACCTGGGCTTACAATTATTTGCTGTGTGAACGAAAGTATCACGAGATTATTAGGGATGCATTGTGTTCATCACATCATTAAATTGTATTTGTTATGAAATGCATTATCAATGTCAGGTCTTTTCAATCCAATAGAAGCCATAGACATACAAACATTTTTATAATACAAATTTTTAAAGAGACGTGAACATGGATGACTATTGGTCACTGTAACTGCACTTTCGCTAATGGCAGCGTCTACCTCTTTTTATTTTTATTTTCTTAATTTTTTTGCTAGTTTTTGAGACTGAGTCTTGCTCTGACACCCAGGTTAGAGTTCACTGGCATGATCTTGGCTCACTGCAACCTCTGCCTCCCAGGTTTAAGTGATTCTCCAGCCTCAGTCTCCCAAGCAGCTAGGATTACAAGCATGCACCACCACATCCATGTAATTTTTCTGTTTTTCACAGAGACGGGTTTTCCCCAAATCGCCCAGGATGGCCTTGAACTCCTGACCTCATGTGATCCACCCTCCTCGGCCTCCCAAAGTGCTGGGATTACAGGTAACCTTTTTGTTTTTTTTTAATCGACGTTATCACCTCAGTGCAGTCTAATACTGCTCAATTTTTCATGCTCTCTTTATAGGATAGGGTCTGTGCCACTTTAAACACGAAATTAAAGCAACTGAATTTTTAGAAGTAGAAAACTTGGTTACTCCTTGCTTTGATATAAATTGCATTGCGTGTTGGGGCCCCTGCCCTCCCCCTTGGTGCACCAATAGATGCCCCACTGGGGCTGAGCAGATTCCACATGGATGTGGGATGGCAGTGTGACTGCACAGTTCTCCCATTTCCTTTTTAAATCACGGGAAGAAGGCACTGAAACAAAACATCTTTTATTGCCTGTGCTCCAAATGCACCACAGGGAATGTTTACCAAGGGGCTTTTAACACAAATATTTTCAGAGATTTCCATGCAGTTGAGGTCCTAGACTATTTGGATTTGAGTAGATGGAGCAAATTGATCTATAAACTACATGCTTTAGTAATTACCTGCAATATCCCTGGCATGATGTGATATCCCCAACAACTGAATTGCTTCTTGGCAATGTGTTGGCTGTTAGCTGTGAAAAGTCAGTACAATTCCAAATGTGTGGGTCAGTGGCTTTATTAAGACTCATGACCTCATGCAGGAGGCCCAGGCAGACTTGAGGCAGCTGAAGCTGGAACAGCTACATATGCTTCTATTATGGAGCCCCCTGAATTCTAGTTATTTAAGAAAATGCTTGCTCGCTCTCTTTCTCCCTCCCTCACACACACACACACACACACGCACGCATATCCACTCAGACTGAGCTGGGTCATGACAAGCCGACACCACTAATTTCATCTCCAAGTTTTTCAGTTTGTCACGTCAGGCAGCAGCTAATAAGTGCACTTGAAGATGGAAATTCATTGAACATCTTTTCCCAAATCAGTGGATTCTGTGTCTGCCATCACTTCATTTAACATCTCATTAGGAAAGATGGCATCACCAGCCCATCCAAAAGCAGCCTCATTATCTCCCTTCATGGCTTCTGCCCCTGACACAGTTGTGTAGGGACCCTGTTTCCATCAGGCCTCTGATGGGCCCTGCCTCCTTCTCCTGCAGGCTCCACTCCACCTCCTGGATAGGGAGCCTGGTTGTGGACTCCTGGTGGCCTTGGAGTTACAGGAACAGACTGTGCCCTGGGTCTTCCTTGCACTGGAAAGCTCCCTCTCTATAACTTCAGAGGGAGAAGACTCTTAGTAACCTAAAATACTAAAATACATGAGATTGGAGGAACCGACTCTGCTTTGTTCATTCCTACTCAGAGACATCTCCAGGGAGCCAGGCCATGGGGGAATGTGGGGCTGGACTGCTAGGAAACTTTACAACTGAGTTCAGACTTGGAACTGTCCTCTCTTCTCTAACACAGCAAAGGTCAATCGAATTTACACTAAGTACTTACCAAAACTCTAAACCAAAAGAAGGCACTCCGTGTACCTGAAATAGAGGCACATGCTAGGAGGAGGCAGAGCTGTGGACATGAAGGGCTCCAGGGCAAGAGTCTACTAGAAGTGGCAGGGATCTGGTTTCTGAAACTGACAGGGACCCAGGCACCCCACATAGCAGGACACCCCAGCTAGATTCATGGATGAAACCTGGAGCGAGTGTAAGGAGGCCGGGAAGAGCCGGTCCCAGTGTGGGCAGAGCAGTCACGTGGTCCAGACTTGGGCTAAGCTGCCAATTGCCCTGTGACTGCACCTGTGCTCTCCCCAGCATCTTGACAGGGTGGAGCAGGGGCCTCCAATGCAGCGTGGTTCTGACGAGGATTCTCAGGGGCAGAGAAAAGGCACCTGCAGAACCACCATATGGGGTCGGGTAGAGGGCAGAGGGAGAGAAAGATCCACTCAATAGAAGGTTCTGAACAGCATGAAGAAGATTTACACTAAAGTGACAATTATCAGTTAAGACGTTCATCACCAATGAAATGCAAACAACAGGAAACCTTGAGATGTCTATAGAATACCCTATGGTCTCAAAGGTCTAAAGGTCTCAAAGATGTAAAGAAAGAAATATGTGAAAAATAAGAAAAGATTATGAATTAGATATGAATTAAAAACAGATCACTTTTTAAAGCTCAATTCAAGATCCTAGAAGTGAAACATACCGTCATTATTTATTTATTGTTTTGACACAGGGTCTCACTCTGTCATTCAGGTGGCTAGAGTGCAGTGGCGTGATCACAGTTCACTGCAGCCTCAATCTCCCATGCTCAGGTGATCCTGCCACATCAGCCTCCCTAGCAACCGGGACTACAGGCGTGAACCACCACAACCAGCTAATTTTTGTATTGTTTGTAGAGACGGGATTTTGCCATGTTGCCCAGGTTGGTCTCAAACTCCCAGATTCAAGTGATCCACCCATCTCGACCTCCCAAAGTGCTGGGATTGCAGGCATAAGCCACTGCGCCCAGCCTGGAACTTTTAAAAATTACAAATGGATATGAACCTGGTCAGAGAACGATTTATGAACTGGAAGATAGTATTGTGAAGCTCCTTCCAATGCAGCACACAGAGAAAACATCTTCAGACATGACAGATAAGAGACAGGAAAAAGATACTGAGATTCCACCACACAGGAAGGAGAAAAAAGGGGAATGGCAAATAAACAATGGCAAATAACAAGTAAGCATGGCTAGAAATTTTCTAGATTCGATGAAAAAGCAGGAACTTTCAGCTAATGAAACACTTGGAGTGCTGAGCAGGATAAATATATACATGTGTGTATATATATACATGTATACACACACACACACACACAAATTATGATGAAACATTGTTGCGTGCAGAAAGATGAAACAAAATATTTAGAGGTACCAAAAAGAAAAGAGATATTATGATGAAAGAATGACCATGAGACTGGCAACAAGTGTCTCCTCAGTGACAGTAGATGCTAGAAGACAATGAATAAATAGCCTCAGAGTGTCAAGAAAGCTAACTGCAAATGCCATATTCGATGTACCCTGTGAAGCCATTATTCAAGAGTGAGGGCAAAAGAGGCCAAGGTATTTTTAGAATACGAACTGGAAGAAAACATGATTTACCACCCTCAGATGGTTACAGAGAAAGCTACTAAGGGATATATTCTAGCAAGAAGAAAAGTGAACCAAAGGGGAAGGAGTGGTCTGCTAGAGATAATACTGAGCAAAAAAAAAAATGATAATGATAGTAAAAGTATTTTGGTGAATGTGTTTAACTACTAATTGGAAATTTGTATTTAAGAAAACTGAATTAAAATGTAAGATAGGCCGGGCACGGTGGCTCAAGCCTGTAATCCCAGCACTTTGGGAGGCCGAGACTGGCAGATCATGAGGTCAGGAGATCAAGACCATCCTGGCTAACATGGTGAAATCCCATCTCTACTAAAAAAAAAAAAAAAAAAATACAAAAAAACTAGCCAGGTGAGGTGGCTGGCACCTGTTGTCCCAGCTACTTGGGAGGCTGAGGCAGGAGAATGGCGTAAACTCGGGAGGCAGAGCTTGCACTGAGCCGAGATCCGAGTGCGAGCCCAGCTTGCACTCCAGCCTGGGCGACAGAGTGAGACTCTGTCTCAGAAAAAAAAAAAAAAAAAAAAAATGCAAGATAAGAATGTAGGGTGGGGAAAACTGGAAAAGGAGGGAAACATCAAATAACCTTAGACTTTGTTAGATAAATAGACAGTTATTATGTTAATAATTTAAGTGTACCAGCTAAAATATATGGAGAGATATACTATAATAACTTCCAAATTGGTGGGAAAAAATATAAAAGAAAAGCTGTGTCGAAAACAACAAGTCAATACATAGAGAAAATGGAAGCTGGTGTCAATAAAAAACAAAAATAGAGATAAATATACCAATACTTACAACAAATGTGACAATATTACTTATTAAAGACAGAGATTAATTAGATAACGTAAAAATCTTCTATATGCCATTTAAAAGAGTAATGCTAAAAGCAGACATTTGTGATAAATATGTATACAACGATGTACTAAAACTACATATAACATAATTCATGGATTAAAGAAAAATCACAGTAGCAGTGACAAAATATTTAGAATTGATTGAAAAAAATCCCACTTTATGTCAGAACTCACAAGATATAGCTAAAGCAATTCTTTAAGTAAATTTATAGTTTTTAATGCATTTAAAAATGTTATAAAATAAGCTAATCATTCAATTAGAGAACTAAGTAAAAGAAAAGAGAGTAAGCCTATAAGAAGGAGAAGAAAATCAACAGTAGATAAGAGCAGAAATTAAGAAAACAGAAAAGACAAACAAAATATGGCTGATGGATAAAACCAAAGATGTTTCTTTGGAAACTAATGAAAAAAAAAAAAAAAACTCAACTGAGTAGACAGATCATGGTGAAAAAAGCAGGCACAAAGCATCACTAGGAACATAAAAAAAGTTGCAAAAGGAAGGTTAAAAATCATAGGACTATCATGCACAACTTTTGACAATAAATTTGAACACCTAGAAGAAATGGTTTTTAGGTAAAATTTATTTTTTTTTTTTTTTTTTTTTTTTTGAGACGGAGTCTCGCTCTGTCGCCCAGGCTGGAGTGCAGTGGCCAGATCTCAGCTTACTGCAAGCTCCGCCTCCCGGGTTCCCGCCATTCTCCTGCCTCAGCCTCCCGAGTAGCTGGGACTACAGGCGCCCACCACTGCGCCCGGCTAATTTTTTGTATTTTTAGTAGAGACGGGGTTTCACCGTGGTCTTGATCTCCTGACCTTGTGATCCGCCCGCCTCAGCCTCCCAAAGTGCTGGGATTACAGGCGTGAGCCACCGTGCCCGGCCAGTTTTTAGGTAAAAGTTATGAAAATCATTCAGACACTAGGTGCTGGTGATTTTTCAAGGAGCGTTTCACAAAAGCTTGAAGAAACAGAAAATTGTCTTCTTATACAAATTTTTCCAGAAGAGATGAAGCAAATAAAATACCTGACTCATTTTCTGATGCCAGTATAATTTGATATCAAAACTGAGCAAGGGCATTATGAGAAATGAAAATTATAGGCCGACCTCCCAAAGAATATAGATGCAAAAATTCTAAATAAAATATCTGAAAATCCAGTCTCACAAGGTATTCACAAAAAGCACATCATGGTCAAGGGGGTTTGTTTGTCCTGGGAAGTGAGAGGCAGTTGAGGTACTGCCTCAGACTGTCACTCAAATGGATCTGCCTTCACACGGAGACAGGTGGCCAGGGTCAGAAGGAGTTTCCCACTTCCACTCTGCAGATTCCAACTAGTCAGACATGAGCAGCGCAGAAGAGCGCTCCCCTCATACCCCCCACCACACACACCAGGAATGTCACGCCACATTCCTGATATTCATCAGGTGATGGTCAGGCCGTTGTTAACTGTCTCTAAAATAAAAATTGGTGTCAGCCAGTGCCAGAGAAAGGCAGTCTCCCAGTAAACAGAAACACTTGAAACTAGTGATCAGCAGCTTCCTGATAAGATCTCAGGAGTTGGGCCAGTGGGCTTGAGTATGCCCAGTAAGACGCATAATGGCAGAGTTTAACCGGTGCGTATGGTGACGTTGCGCAGGTAAGAGAAAAATGCCTCAAGTGAGCATGTGCACAACTCCAGTAAACACACTGCGCATGCTCCCCTCCCGAGTGCTGGGAGGCCACTGTGCATGTGCACAGCCCACCCCAAGGGAAGAGTCAGGTGAGAAGAGACGCAAGACTTTGGAAGTGTGCCAGCATATAAAACCCCAAGTCAAAGGTCAAATCACACACTTGATCTTTCAAGTCACCCACTTGGCCCTCTTCCAAGTGCACTTTCCTTCCTTTCATTCCTGCTCTAGTTTTTTAATAAACGTTCACTCCTGCGCTAAAACTTGCCTCAGTTTCCCCCTCTGCCTTATGCCCCTCAGTTGGATTCTTTTTTTTGAGGAGGCAAGAATTGAGGTTGCTGCAGAACTGTACAGATTTGCCACCGGTAACAGAAGCAAACGAGAACAGAACACTGGCAAACCAGAGTCCTTCTAGGAAATCCAAAGCGAGAGAGAAAAGACAAAGACATCCTTTGTTTGATAAAGAGTAACAGAAAAGGAAGAGGAAAGGGAGGGAAAGAGGGGCCAAGGAGAAGGAGAAAAAGCAAACACTGAATTTCATGACGAAACTTTAGAGTCACAAAACGATGATGACGTCAGGAACTTTCTAGAATGCTGCTATCATGGCACCTTCCTGATACTTTTCTGCAGGTGCTGGCCAATTCAATGTAAGGAACAGAACTGACAGAATGTGAATTGGGATGAGAAGGCAAAATGCCGTTGTTTGCAGATAAATAGACTGTCTACAGAGAAATTCCAAGACATTCTACTGACTACCTATTAAAACTAGTAAGTGAATCTAGATTCAAAATCAATATTCAAAAATCAGAAGTCTTTCTGTATGTTAGGAAAAGCCCATTCAAAAATGTCATCAAAATACAAACAAAAAAAAAGATTTACCCAAACCACAAGAACTGTAAGTTACCCAGGAATAAATCTAAGGAAAGATGAGCTAGAAAAGAGAGTTATAAAATATTATTGAAGGATATAAAAGAAGACTGAATAAATGGAGAGATTTATAATGTTCATAGGTAGATGGAACAATACCATAAATAAATCAATACTTCCCCAAATGTATCTATAATTTCAATGAAATTCAATAAAATTCACAATCAAAAGTGCAGCCATACCTGATACATCAATTCTCACTAAAATTCACATGGAAGAGGAAAAGAAGAACCACAGACATGCGGGGGGAGGGGGAAGACAGAAAGTAGTGGAGGCTCATCTCCACCATTCTATCTGTGTTAGGTCATTCTTGCTTTGCTATAAAGAAACACTTGAGGCTGGGTAATTTATAAAGAAAAGAAGTTTAATTGGCTCATGGTTCTGCAGGCTTTACAGGAAGCATGGTGCTGGCATCTGCTCGGCTTCTGCGGAGGCCTCAAGAAGCTTTCATCATGGCAGAAGGCGAGGGGAAGCAGACGTCTCACGTGGCAAGGGAGAGAGCAAGAGAGTGAGGCAGGGGGAGGTACCACACACTTTTAAATAACCAGATCTCAGAGAACTCATCAAGCCATAAGGGATCCGCCCCCATGACCCAAATACCTCCCACCAGGCCCCATCTCCAACACTGGGCGTTACATTTCCACATAAGATTTGGGTGGGACATATATCCAAGACACATCACCGTCTATAGATAGATTGCTCTATCTGTCAAGATGTATCCATGGTAATTAAGGGCTATCATATTTGAATAGGCAACTAGATATGCAGAACAGAATTAAAAATCCAGAAATACATATTTGCATATATATAACTTTGGCATAAGATACGGAAGATGTGGTAGAGACTGCTGGATGTCCACTCTAAGTCTGAGAACCAGGCTACTTGGAATTTCCAACTCCTTTGCAAAAAAAAAAAGTCTGGCTAAAGCAAGAGACAGAAATGCTGGACAGTGGCTTAGAATATAGCTGAGACCTGTCTTTGACCCTCCTTCCCTCTTTCCCTCCATCATGTCACCTGGAAACTCAGGGGTTGGTGGGAACTTCACCTTGGACCATGAAGGCTCCAGTCATGCCCTAGGGATTAAGGAGTTTGGGTTCCTGGCAGAGCCAGCGGACTGGTCCAGGAAAGGCTATCCCAGACTCACTCTTGCGTGAGAAATACACTTCTATCTAGTTTCAGCCATTTATCTTGGGGCTCTGTGTTTCTCACAGTAGATCTTTATCTAACTGATATGGAAGGCATTACAAATCAGTGGGACTGCTCAATAAATTGTGCAGGGACAACAGTCCAGCCATATGGAAAGAAAATACAATTAGATGCTCACATCTTGTACAGAAATAAGTCCTAAGTGGGTTTGAAACCCAACATGGAAAATAAACCTTGAAAAGAAATGGAAGAAATGATAGACCACCTTCAGCATACAGCATGGGAAAGGATTTCTTAAACAAGACCAAAGCAGAAATCACATGGGAAAAGGTTATCACATTTCGCTGTATCTAACTCTAACTTCTGTATGGCTGGTGACCACAGTCAAAAGGCATCATAAATAAAAGAAACAGCTATTAGGGGAGGAGACTGTTGATTATAAGATATAGTAATACTTTTCATAAGACATGAAGAAATTCTACAAATCAAGAAAAAGACAACCCAACAGTAAAACGGGCAAAGACCGTCAACAGGCAAGCCACAGGGGAGGGTTCCAGGCAGCCAATCAACACATGCATGGCTGGGCAGCATCCCAGGCATCCAGGAATACAAGTTAAAACAATACTGAGGTGATCATTAGATGAGACACAGGTAAACTTTAAAAGGCTGCTGTGACTGAGGACACAAAGTACGTGCCTTAGGTGGGGGTGGGCAGACCAGTCCTGTCTGAGGAGGAGAAAGATGAGAGGTGCCAGCTGTGTTAAGATTCAGGGAAAAAAACATTCCGGGAAGGAGGAAGAGCAAGTGTGAAGTCCTGGGTCAGGCGAGATGGTGGGCTCCGTGGGAAGCTCTGTGGACAGTGATCTATCAAGCAAAGTGCACAGCAGCAGGAATTGGGACCTGGGGTCTCAGCCACCTTAGGGGCTGGTGCCTCTGCAGGAAAGAGCCATGTCTGAATTTTATAAACCTGAACAGCATGGATGCATGCACGGTGATCTGCCCTCTCCAGTACACGGGCTCCCCAAAGGACACCTGAACTGTGCAGAGTGACCCCGAGGGCTCTGTATCCTACTCTCTGCTCTTTCCCTGCATGGGAGGTGGACTCCAGGCCACATGCCACTCTGTAATGATGGCCCACATTCTCCCAACTCTCTTTGGGTCCTGCATTCTGTCTACAATGAGAAGGCAATTTTCTTCCTGTTCGGCAATTCCCTTCCTGCCTTCCTGTTGTGGACAGAATGGCAAGGTGCCTGATGCTCAGACACTAGAAATGTCTCTTCTGCTGTCTGAACCCTGCCCATCCTCTCCGAGCCAGCTCATGCCCTAACTGTGCCTCTTCTCCAGACTGTGCTGATCTCCAGGCGAGTTCTTTGGGCTCTGCCTGCATTTTTAGAGTACCCATGGGGTGCTTCCTTGTTCCACAGTGTGTGTGTGTGCAGCACAGGGGCAACCTCACACATGGGAAGAGAGGGAGCAAAGTCAGAGTCCTGACTGGGCAGATGGCTCCGCCTTCCGCATCCCCGTATCTCCACCTGCCATGGGAAGAAATAACACCCACCGGACAGGGTGGAGCAAAACATTCACAACCGCAGGGCACCTGCCTGCCACCGTGCAGGGCTCATCATAATCACTCCACGAACTGCCGACTTCTCTCCCTGTTGTGGATGCGTGGCCTCCTCCCGTCCTGCCCACTAGTTGTAAAATGGGACAAAGTCTGTTTTAGTCTCCTTACGGGCCCGCCAGCGTAGACAACCGTCTCCAGCAATTTAAATCCAATGAGGAAATGTTACCGAGGTATGTAAATGCTTACTGAATGAATGAGTAAATTATACAAAGCCTCCAGTGATGATGTTGACAGGGAAGGTAGCAGAGCCCACGTCACAAGGGTAGGCTGGGAGAACCAGCTGGTCCGCGCCAGAAATAGCCTAACCCATTGCTGACACCCGCCAGCGGCATCCCGATTCTGGCGCATCCACACTACGCGTGGTGGAATCCCTGCCACCTACAGTCCTGTCGAAGGGGAACTTGAAAGTCACCCAGATGAAAGTGGTGTGACTGGACCATAGCCCTCACTGGCGTCAGATGTTTTCACTGTTTCAGCCTTGTTTTGTCCTCACAGTCCTCACATCTGTTTTGATATTCTCAGCCAGAACACCCCAGGTGTCTTGATGCCCATCTAAAAGTCCAGCTTTCATGATTAAAGCTGAAATATTAGTGACTGCCAAGTGTTCAACACATCAGTGAGGCCACGTGATGCTTGCTGGACTCTAGTCTTCCCTGGCTTCTCTCTCTGGTCTATGGGGAGGAAAACCTCACTCAACTCGATGCCTGGATTCCAGGGACCCTGGTGAAGTGGGATCCTAGTCAGCTGAAATACCAAGGGCCAGATGCGGTGGCTCAAGCCTGTAATCCCAGCACTTTGAGGGTCAAGGTGGGCAGATAGTTCGATCCTCGGAGTTCAAGAGCAGTCTGGGCAACATGGTAAAAACCTGTCTCCAAAAAAAAATACAAAAATTCGCCAGGCGTGGAAGTGCACACCTGTAATCCCAGCTGCTTGGGAGGATGAGGTGGGAGAATTGCTTGAACCCGGGAAGCAGAGGTTGCAGTCAGCTGAGATTGTGTCACTGCAGTCCAGCCTGGGCAACAGAGTGAGACTTTGTCTCAAAAATAAAGACTTTGTCTTTTTGTTTCAGCGCTGCTTGGAATTTAAAACTATCCCAGTCTCTCTCCTGGCCCAGGAATCATGCGGATGTGTTGTCAGAGTCACCACAATGCTGGGCATGTGGCTCAACTGATCCCAGGGCCTGGACAGGTCAGAAGGCACGACCATGACTCCCTCCCAGCCAAAGTCTCTCTGAGGTTACTTTTAGGATTTGCCTTTCACCGACATGCGTTGGGTTCCCCTGGCTCTGCTTGGAGGCCTCCTGCCTTTCTGGCCCCTTGGGATCTTGCTGGGGTGACAGTGAGTGATGATTCTGTGCCTCCTGGGGATGACAGACTTGTCTGTCAGGCAGGAGATGCAGCCGTAAGTGCCAGTGTGGCTGCAAGCAAAAGACTCCAGGCGAGACCACCTCTCATGGTGCGAATGCAGCCATCTCCAAGCCCAGGACAACAGACCCTGCTTGCAGCTGACGGAAGGAAAATGAGCTTCCCAGAGAGGGCAGAGCACACCAGAGAGGGCAACCACACCTGCACTTTTCAGTGCTTGCTTGGGGTTGATGTGCATCCTATAGCTCAAAAGCCTACCTTACTCTTTTCCCTCTGAAAGATTAGAGGTGAGGCAGGGATCCTCCCGTGCCAATGCACACTCAGGCCCCTCATTCTAGAAAAACATTTTGGGAATAGCCAAAGGCAAAATATTGTTCACATTTAAAACTAACCATGGTGACTCCACTTGGTAACTTGGTATTTCCTAGCTGTTACCTCAAACACTACACTTTCTAGTGTGTTATTTCCTCCAGCCAGCCCACCTATGGGTGCACAGAGAGCCTCCAAGAGCCACTGCCAAGCCTGGCTCTCATTGGAAGCCTCCCCGGCTGCTCACTTTGCAAATGCCCAGCTCTGTAGACTGTTCTAGCATCTCCCATTGGCATCCACTCATGCCCAATCATAGACCCCAACTCCAAACCAGGTGTGATCTGCAGGGGTGGGGAGCAGCCTGGGTTCCTGCTGCTGCCCTAATTCCTCATCTTTACCAAGAAGACAGTGATGCCACACAGGGCTGGTGTGAGGAGGGACTGAGCAGGTACCTGGCACTCGGTAAGTAGGAGGAAGTTAAACTCTCATAGGTAGTTGGGCAGAATTCACTGCTTTCTCCTCCCTCCTCCTCCTCTCTGCTAAATCAGGAAAGGCTGCATGTTCCCATGAGGAGGGTGCCAGGAGGGAGAGGAGCTGATCATCCATCACTTTAGAGAATGGAGAACTTTGAACATTACAAGCCTCTGCCAGTGTGCTGTGTGTAGACCCTGGGTTTCCCAAGGCTCTTAACCTGGCTGCATATTGCAGGCACTTCCCTTTAAAAACAGAGATGCTGGCATCCTCCAAAAGCAATGGGATCAGAAACGCTAAGCCCAAGATCTGGGCATCTGTTCTTGTTAAGTTTCCTGGGGAGATTCTAGGGGATGGTCACATCTGATCATTACGGCACACACAAACCAGAGATCAGCGTTTCTTGAGGCTTCTTAAAAGCTGCAGCAATATCATTTTCACTAACCCAAAACCCAGAGCAATGACACGGCCATTTGCTACAGCACAAAATTGCCAGGTGTGTCTCTGGGTCATCTGCCATCATCCCAAAGAAGCTTCCTGACCCATTCTACATGCACTCAGAGCCCCCAGCACCTGGAGGTGAGCTGGCATCAGCCCACTCACCTTTCTTTGCCCTGCCCAAGTCCCCCAAGGCCCTGCCTCCCCCTCATTTGAATACCTCTCTTTGTTAATGAGGGTTATTTGTTTAAAGGCAAAGAATCTCATCTGATCATTGCATGCAGCAACATCTTAGGCCTTTACAGCCCTTTTGGGATGCAATTTGTGTGTCATTTCACTTTTATTGCTTTTTATTGGTTGTGGGACTGTTGGGAAGAAAATGAGGACTATTTATCATGCATAGAGGAAGCCTGCCACGTAATAAGGTGAAGAGCTGTCACCCAGAGGGAAGGCGGCCAGGGGAGTGCTATCGGTGGTGGAAATAAGTCACTGCTAGAAAGCAGCGAAGGGTAATTGCATGGAGGAAAGCATCTGTGTGTTTTCCATGCCAGACAGGGGGCCCAGCACACACGACTCATTAGTCATCACCATCCGTCCAGCTCTTAAACATTCGTGGAGGAATCAGAAATGTTTAGAAAGGCAGTAAATCTGTTCTCCCCAACTGTGTTACAAGAGGACTCTTCTGATCAGCTGCTATCAGCCACACATCTGTCCACTGTGGGCTGTTTAGGACGCTGAGAGAAGCTGTTCAGCACCAGGCAGAAACCATTGGGTGTTGAGTCCACAGGGAAGTGGGAGCAGAGACGTGCAGTCAACACGTTCTCCTAAGGCATGGCGGTGTTGAGTGCAGAGATGTGCGGTGAACACGTCTTCCTAAGGCATGGTGGTGTTGAGTGCAGAGATGTGCAGTTAACACGTTCTCCTAAGGCATGGCGTTATTGAGCACAGAGCCTTGCTCTTGAGCTGCACGACCCAAAAGGAAGGCAAAGCTGGGAGGACAGGTGTAGGCAGGCTTTCAAGACACTCCTTGGCACACACTGGGCGGCTAGGGGCCAAGGCTGCAATGGAAGATGACGAGGGAAGTTTTAAAAAAAATGTTTACTTGCTGAGGATGATGGTTTCCAGCCCCATTCACGTCCCTGCAAAGGACATGAACTCATTCTTTTTTATGACTGCATAATATTCTGTGGTGTATATGTACCATATTTTCTTTATCCAGTCTATCATTGATGGGCATTTGGGCTGGTTCCAAGTCTTTGCTATTGTAAATAGTGCTGCAATAAACATACATGTGCATGTGTCTTTACAGTAGAACGATTTATAATCCTTTGGACGTATACCCAGTAATGGGATTGCTGGGCCAATTGGTATTTCTGGTTCTATATACTTGAGGAATCACCACACTGTCTCACCATCAGCCTTACCAAACTAACACAGGAACAGAAAACCAAACACCGCATGTTCTCACTCATAAGTGAGAGCTGAACAATGAGAACACATAGACACAGGGAGGGGAACATCACACACCGGGGCCTGTTGGGAGGTTGGGAGAAAGGGGAGGGAGAGCATTAGGACAAATACCTAATGCATGCAGGGCTTAAAGCCTAGATGACAGGTTGATAGGTGCAGCAAACCACCATGGCACACAAATACCTATGTAACAAACCTGCATCTTATGCATATGTATGCCAGAACTTAAAAAGAAAAAAAAATCAAATGTCAAAACCTAAAAAAAGTTTATTCATGGTAAAACACACATAACAAAAAATTTACTACCTTAACCTTTGTTACGTGTGCAGTTCGATGACATTTACACTCCCTTCATTGTGCATTCTTCACCAGCATTTATCCACGGGACTTAGCTTTGCTTTTCTTTCTTGCAAAACTGAACTCTGTCCTCATTAATCCTTAACCTCTGGTACCCCCTCCCTAGCCCCTGGCAAACATCTTTCTACTTTCTGTCTCTATGAATTTGACTATTCTTGGTAAAAGGAGGGAAAATGTTTAATAGCTTTTTATTTTAGAATAGTTTTAGCTTTACAGAAAAATTTCAAAAACAGTTTGGAGAGTTCTCATACACCCCACATTCAGTTTTTCCTATTAATACTAGTATTTTGCATTAGTATGCTACATTTGTAACAATTAACAAACCCATATTGATACGTCAACTAAAATCTATACCTTACTTGGATTTCCTTAGCTTTTACCTAATCTCCTTTATCGGTCCCAGGATCCCACCCAGGACACCATGTGGCATCTGATCATCACATCTCAGGCTCCACTCAGCAGTATTTCTCAGGCTTTCCTTGTTTTTTATGACCTTGACAGTTTTGAGGACTGGCCAGGCATTTATAGAATATCCCTCTAGCGGGACTTGTCTGATGATCTCCTCGTGGTCGGACTGGGGTTACGGGTCTTAAGGAAGGAAGACCCCAGAGGTGAAGTTGCCATTCCCATCGCATCAGACCCAGAGCAGCTGATGCATCACGGTTGTGGTGACCTTCATGCTTACCTGGTGGAGGAGCGTTTGTCAGGTTTCTCACCAGGCGATGACGCTTCCCCTTTTCCATACCATAGTGTCTGGTAGAAAGTCACTGCTATTTACAGCCCAAATTTAAGGAGTGAGGATTATGAGGAAGTTTTCATGTGCTTCTTTTCTTTTACTCCTTCTTATATGGCTGAATTGCAGGAGACTTTCATATTCCATTTACATCATGCCAATTTCAAACTCTGGACCCAATTCCAAAGTGAGAGAAAGGTCAGCCTAGGGCCTAGAATCTGAGACAGTATAAGTTCCCCCAAGAAGCAGAGCCACTTCATGGGGCCCAGGCCCAGGAACCAGAGCTGGTCTTGGTCACTGGGTGCAGCCTGCCAGGGAGGAGGCCATGCTGTCTAGACCACCCTACCTGCCTTGTCCCTGCTGTGCACCAGCTGTACCCAGATGCCCCAGGGATGGGGTTACTGCTGTGCTGTGGGAAGCAGACTCCACGCCTTCACACAGCTGGACATCTTGCATTGTTCTGAATTTACTTCTTGTTTTACATTAAACCTTGGCTCCTTGGCCAAGCTATGTCACCTTCAAGAAAAAGGAAAAGTCTGTGCACAGTGGTTCGTGTCTGTAATCCCAGCACTTTGGGAAGCTGAGGCAGGAGAATTGCTTGAGGCCAGGAGTTTACAACCAGCCTGGGCAACATAGCAAGAACCTGTCTCTACGATAAAATAAAATAAAATTAGCCAGATATGGTGGCACATGCCTGTAGTCGCAGCTACTCAAAAGACTGAGGCAGGAAGACCGACTGAGCCCAGGAATTTGAGGCTGCAGTGAGCCGTGATTGCACCACCATATGCCAGCCTGGGCAACAGAGCAAGACCTTGCGTCAAAGGGGAAAAAAGTAAAAAGAAAGGAAGGGAGAACTCATCCTCCTGTCACCTGCAGGTAAAATACAGCTTATTTTGCATCTCAACACCTTAGCAGAGTATTGTCAACAGTTGAGGTAGTCAACAAATACTTGGCCAATAGTTGATCATCTTAAAACTGACCTCAAAGAAGATTAAGTTTATTCTAAAAGAAATTTGGCTGATTAAAATTTGACTTCAATGTGACTTAATTTAATTAGTTTAAAATGTGAATTAAATGTAATTAAAATCTGAATTTAATTTAATTAATTCACATGTACCTCCATGATCTTCTTATCCACTCCCTTCCCCTAAAGAGGAGGCCAACTGAGTTCCATTTTGCCCCCCACTGCAGGAGGGAAGGGTTCCTGCCCAGGTAGGATAACCAACAAGCACAGGGCAAATCTCACTGTCAAGGTTGGGCAGGTATGTATTTGGGAGGAATCTTTAAGGGGTTACTCTAGTGTAGGCTTGGGGGCAGAGGAAATGAAGAAGAAAGTTGCACCTCTCAGATGACCTGTGGAAAAATAAAAGACAAACGTGGCACCCAGATCTGGGGAGAGATTTTTCCAAGCACAGCAGGGCTGAGAGTTTTTACAGATCAACTCCTCAGCTCTCCCCACAATGCCGAGAGGGAGGGGTTCTTAGTAGACCCAGTG
This sequence comes from Trachypithecus francoisi, assembly GCF_009764315.1. Taxonomy (NCBI): domain Eukaryota; kingdom Metazoa; phylum Chordata; class Mammalia; order Primates; family Cercopithecidae; genus Trachypithecus; species Trachypithecus francoisi. The sequence continues at coordinate 1,031,037 of NW_022681446.1, read as the reverse complement.
GATGGGTTTGCCCCATGGTCAAGTAGGCAGAGCTGGAATCTGGGGTCTCCAGGGCCTCTGAGTCCTTCTCAGCCCTTCCAAACTCCCATTTAAGGCCCATGTTTCCTCTATCGCCTTAAGCCTCCCCCATCCCCAACAATCACACCCAATCTGAAAGGCTGCCACTCTTAGCAGGAGGCACGGGAGAGGGTAGCATCAAGACGTTGCTTTGTGGAGGGACCCAAAAGCCCAGAGCACAGTGGAAGGTGCTGCCTGGTGCTGGCAACACAAAGATGAGCTCCAGGGGTGGCCCATGGTGATTTTCACTCAGAGGACAGGCTGTCCCTGGCCCTGGGGAGGCAGCTACTTGGCAGAAATGTTCTGACTCCCATCAAAAGACTCAGGAGCCACTTGTGGCAGTAGTTTTAGGGTCAGCCACACCCAGGGAGGGAAAGAGCCTTGTGAAGATATTGGGGGTCTGGGGCTGGTCCCAGGGTGGCGAGGCTCCTACCAGCAGGAGCAACCCTGGGAGACATCATCACACAGTGTCCTCTGCGTTGGGTTCTTGGCCCTTGACCTCAAGAGCAGAGACACTGAGCGCCCTGGCAAGGAGAGGAGGGGCTGTGTTGGGAGAGCAGATCTCTGAAATGTCTGTTGGGATGCAGGGCTGAAAGCTCTGTTCAAAAAGGACAGACACATCACATGGAGGCAGGTGTCACTGACATGGACAGGAGACAGGGAAATGCTGGGTAGAAGAGGGTGGTTCAAAGGCCCCACCCTCAAGCCTGAAGAGCCACAGCCCTAAATGAAGACAGACATTTCTGGTTTTGCACCCAAACATTTGCCTTTTGGCCTGCCACACTCCCCATCCTTCCCCTATATAGACCCGAGACCTCAGTGGGCACACACACAAACAGCTGAATGTCAGAACCAGCAGGCGAGTGACAATGGAACAACATGGCAGAGAAAGAGGGATGAGGAAGGACATCCAGACGCCAAGGGGAGTTCAGCCGAGGGCGGTGGGAGAATAATACGGCTCCTGGGCAGTCCTACTCCGGGGTAAGACCACCTTCCCACTCCATCCTCCACTTCCCACTCCCCATCCGTCTCACTGAGAGCCACCTCCACCACTCAATAAAACCTTGCTGTCATCCCTCAAGCTCACATGTGATCCAATTCTTCCGATACACTGGGCAAGGACTCAGGATACAGAAGCCTGTCACACTGGCTCTGCTCTTGGGATAAGGCAGAGGGTTCATTGAGCTGATTAACACACAAGCTGTCTGCAAACAGCAAATCTAAAAGGGCTTGGTAACACGTACCCACTCGGGCTTCGGGAGTCAAAGACACCCATCGCTAGATGCTGTTGTGGGGCCAGAGCCCAGAAGTGCTCCCCACAGCCTCTGCATCTGCCCAACTGCATGCTTCCGCTGGGGGTTTGAGCAGTGGGTGACCGAAGGAGAGGGCCACACCCCTGTTGCACGTCCTGCAAGGAGGATAAGAGAACTGTCCCATTTCATCACTATAGGTGCCTGCCAGCGACGGTCACTCCTGACTTTGCTCTAAAATGCCACCTGGAGGGCCTGTTTCCCATGGTCATTAGTTCATAGGTTTCTAGAGCTGGACGTTGGTAAGAAGCATTTTCCTTTTAAATAATTATTTCCCTTTCAAAGATACTCACATCTCCCAGAAAAGCTCACAAGAGAAGTCCTTCCCTTCCTTGTAAAGGCCCAAGAAAAGGCAGTGCCTTGGGGGAACTGGGCTCATAAAAGGTCAGTGGTGTTCAAAAAGGACCTTGCACTGTTTGCTCACATTGCCCATCCCTGACTGCCTCCAACAGGAAGCACAGCCGATCACGTCCCCATCCCCACTGTCAGGGGCATGGACAGGCTGCCCGCAATGTCTGGCGTTTTTTGGTGCCCGCCTTCAAGTAGGTGTGAATGTAGATGAATCTGTGTCCAGCAGCTTCATGTATAGAAGCTCAGGACCCAGAGATGAAGGCTCTGCCCAAGGGCCAGTTGGCACTTGGAGCTGCTTTGATGATAGTGATAGTGACAGGGACAGGGATGGGACGCTGCACAAACGTGGCTGCATCATCCCTGACTCTCACTCTCCAGACTCCTCTGTTGAGTCCCCCTGCTCCCAGCCCCTAAGCTGAAAGTGAAGGTCAATGTGCCAATGAGTGAACACTTAAGAACTTACTGTCATTCTTCGTTTGCCAAAGGCCACTGACCTGAATCCAGGAGTCCCAATTAAATACCATTAGAAAGTCAGTGTTGCAACCACACTGCCCATACTCCAAGTGCTCATAGCCACATGTGGCTGGTCGTTTCCACACTGTACAATAGAGGCATAGAATGTTGCCATCACCCTGGAGCATTCCAGGGGGCTGTGCTGCCCTAAATGGTTCCAAGGTACCGTGGACAGGACTATGGAATCCTGTGAGTTTGTCTGGGAGCAGCAATCCAGCAGGAGGCCTGTGCTTTCTCCAGTTCCTCAAATGCATTCCCGATCCAAAGAAGACCAAGAAACCAGCAGAGTGGTGGCACACCACATGATAGGGAGGCAGGCTGGGAGGCGGTTTTCCTCACTCGCCTGGGGACACCTGGGAGTCAGCCCCAAGTTGCTGATGCATTTTCTGGTTCTTTCTGCTGCTTTTGCTTACCTGGGAGAATGTGTCCAAGGTTTTGGAAAAGTCCTGTCTGCTGAGGAAAGCCCTGCAGACCTAGGAGGACATGCCCTCAGTGGCCTTCAATGCACAAGGCTCTTTCTTGCCAATTCTTGAGAAGACTGAATGGAGCATTGTGGGTTCAGCAGCCCCTCCTGGGAGAACGATGGCCCAGGAACACAGAGCACCATGTTCTTTCTGCAGGGGAAGGGGGGATTGCCAATTCTCCCCAGCACTGGAAGAGAACTCTGGAAGCCAAATAATTGATTGCTTCTTCAGCTCTTGGAGATCCCTCTGTGTGAGCTTCTACCCAAAGCACACACTGCTGCTAAGCTGAATGTAAGGTTAGGTGAGACGGCAAAAGGAATTGAATGTTATGTCCTTAACTAGAGAGGGGTGGGGGGAACAAAGGACATGTTTTGAGGATTATTTCAATGCTCACAAATACTTATCCAAAGGGTATTTCTCTTGGGGGTTGAAAAACATCTCCACGAGTGGGACGCTGGAGCCCTGGGGGTAACCTGTTCACAGGAGCAGTTCTTCTTTCTCAGTCACTGAGGTTGAAAGAGGGGAGAAGGGCCTGCCCGATGTTCACAGACATAGACACACACACACACACACACACACACACACACACACATATACACACGATAGATCAGAATGCCACCACTGCAGCAATGGAGACACTCCCATTCCATTTCCAGGCCCGGCGGCACACTGCTTGCATCATGCAGTTATTCAATCATCTTTTCAATGGTTGCCATTAACAACCCGATTTTTTAAAAATAATACTAAAAAAAGGCTCATAAGACTTTCTGAAACGCTTCCCTAGAACAATCCGAGCTGCTCAGTCAACCGTAGACGGTGTTCAAATATCCGCCTCCGCCAAGCCACACACTGGAGGACTTGTTTCCACCCAGCAGTTTCCTCACCCTCAGGCTGTGGAACAGACACTCCAGGCAGCCTAGCCTCCTTCCCTCCTGTCCGCTGCCTCCTGGGCACACTTCCCTCCTCCAGCATCCTCACTCCGCTTCCTTTCCTCAGGATCAAGTGCCATCTGTAATTGGAATTTAGAAGTGAGGCGTGAATAAAACACTGACCTGGCCCCAAAACAATAACTCCAGATATCATTGAGAGGCTTATCCAATTTTGACTGCGATGTTAATGCTATCCTCGGGGCTTATTTAAATTGTAAATGACAAATAATTGATCACATTGATTCATTTGCTCTTCCCCGAGGCCTATCTGCTGGCTATTTTGGGGCCCCAAGATCTCAGAATTTATTAATTTAGTGCTGCTTACTCCTCAATATGAAACCCTGGTGTTGTACAACATTTTACATACTTAATAAATGTTGTGATTGATTTCATGTTTTTCAATCAATGTCACTCACAGAACCGAGATTTGCAGCTTTGGGGAACATTTGGCACACAAAATTGGTTTCGTGGGAAGTTTGTGTTTGGAGGAGGGAAAAGAGTGAAGAGAGGGCTGCCCTGGCTCCCAAGGGGGACCACAGACCCTGGCATCAAAGCTGTCTCTGACCCTTTTTCGGGAAGGCTTAGCTGTCTACCATTCAAGCCTCACTCTGGTTTTAAAAGGAAGAAAAAGGGAACATTTAGAAACAGAACAAAATTCTGACCCACACCAAAAATATCTATATAAGATCATTATTCATGACTCAGTTGGTGTGAAAAAAGACAGCCTTGTTATCACGGCTCAGTCATATGAGCTCAGGCACCAAAATAGGATATTTGGCAACTAGTCAAGTATAATTAGTCGCTGCACAGAAATTGAATGGAGGAGTGAGAAGCCCAGGGCTGCGGAGGTGGGGGTGGTGCTTGGCTGGCTCCCACCTGCCCTGGCCCTCGCTCCAGCTAAAAGAAAACCTGAGCTTTTGCTGAAGTTGGAACAATGAAGAATAAAGGGGGTGAGTGGGGTGTTCCTGAACCCCATGAGCGTGCCCTCGGCTCCCCCAGGACTTCTCCTGTAATCGCTTCCGAATCTCTTTGGGCAGGAACATTCTAGCTCCCACTGCAAACCTAGAGGAACCTGGGTCACCTGGACACCCTGGAGGACGACAGGTGATGGGCGTCTAAGCTGCTTATCAATTTGTGCTGCTCACTTTGCCAATCTTATCTAACTTCTCTTCATGTATTTCAGTGTTTTTCCCACCCAAATTTCAATGCAGGGTTCTTATATTAAATAGCCAAGGAAGTTGAGGACCCCAAGGCACACTGAGGCTGCTCTGCTTTAGAGAGAGTAGCATATGAATGACAAAGTTGATATTAACTGCTCCCCAAATTCCTGCGCCCTCCTGGATCCCTGGCCTGTTCCTGTCTTGCAACTTTCCATGACACTCGCCAGCGATTGCTTCTTGTGGGAGAGGGAAATGAAGACGTCAGACTTCGCCCCATGCCTCGGCCCTTTGTTCTGCCTGTCTTCCCTTCTGGTGGTCCATGAATGTTTGCAGCCAGCTGCATCCCCCCTGGCTGAAGGAACACCGTAGTCATGTACTCAGCGTGTTCACTACAAACTGTAGCTTTCATTTGCATCTTTCCTTCTGCGTGCCTGGGAGAGTGATTTTGTAAATCAAAGCTCCAGTTTTGCTTAGGTCTGGGTTGTTCTTAAAAGAAAAAAAAAATCAGGTGGAGTTTTTGTGCTTAATTTTCACTGGTGAAATGTTATGTCTAAGCTACAGTTTATTTAAGGAAATTAAAGAAATGATTAGTTTGAAATGGAGAGAAGGGAGAGACAGATGGTTTGAAAAAGAGGGGAGGGGAGGTCAGGAAGGTGGCAGAGGGGACCAGGTCGCAGTCTGTGTTTGCATGGCTCCTCAAAGGTCCCTTCACCACCTCCTCCCTTGCTTCTGCCATACTCTCCACTGGGACACATTCATGGTCCTCCAGTCTCCTTTCTGCTGCACCTACTGCCCACTGAGCTCCACACTCCTCTCAAGCCACCTGCCGGGTCATTCTTGGGATTGTCAGCTTGGGTCTGAAACCCAGAATCTCTGCACCCAGATTCAAGCCTGGGACATCACCTCTGCTGAGTGACAGGAGTGGACAAACAAGAGTGGAGGCTCTGAATTCTAGTCCCTCCTGGATATTTGGGTGGGACACCTACCCTCCCTGAGACTGCTTTTTCAGCCCTCTCCTCCTAGAGGATTTGCGAAGATTAAAATTAGAATTCTTTATCTCAGCATGCTGTACAACTTATTTGGCACACATAGGCACTCAGTAATAGTCACATGTAGTTATTATTGTTAATTATTCGCCAAGTCACCCAGGCTGAGAGTCCTAGAAAGATCCATGCTACCCTCCCTTCATGGCTCATGTCCAACTTGTGCTGAAGAGAGATAAACTCCACCTCTGAACTGCTCCGTGCATCTGTCCCCTTCCTTTATTACGGTGTTGCCACCTGGCTCCATTCTACTGACCTCCAGCCTGCCCTGGTGAAAGAACCTCCTAGCTCTGGACCATTCACATCCCACAGCCCGGTGGTCTTCATGAAGCAAAGCTCAACTCTGCCACTCACAGCATCAGACAGCCTCATGCATCCCTGTAGGCTCAAGTACACTCCTGGCATAAATCAGCATAGGTAAGGCCCCAACCTGTTGCCCCCCGGGGTGCTCAGTAAGTCCAGGACCCACTCTTTTCTCTATAGCTGGAGGGGCAGCTCCACACAGTGAAGAGGGTTTTGGCTCCTGTCTTCTTCTGTCCAGGCTGCTATAACAAAATACCATAAACTAGGTGGTTTATAAACAATAGAAATGTATTGCTTATGGTTCTAGATGCTGGGAAGTCCAAGATCAAGGGTCTGATTCATTTAGCTCCTGGTGAGGACTCTCTTCCTAGTTCACAGACAGCACCTTCTTGCTAAGTCTCCATGTGGTATAAGGGGTGAGGAAGCTCTCTGGGCCTCTTTTATAAAGACGCTAATCCCACCATGGCAGCTCCACTCCCATAACCTCCTTACTTCCCAAAGGCTCCACCCCAAAATGCTACCACCTTGTGTGTCTGGACTTCAACATATGAATTTGAGGGGGACACAGACATTCAGACCAAAAACCCAGCAGAGCAGATGGCACACCATGTGATAGGAAGGCAGGCTGGGACGGGTTTTCCCACTCACCTGGGGACACCTGGGTGTCAGCCCCAAGATGCTGGTCCATTTTCTGGTTCTTTCTGCTGTTTTTGCTTACCTTGCTCACACAAGATGAGCTCACACATACCACATCCCTTACCCCGAGTTTTCCGCCTCCTGGTTTGCCATTCTTGCATTGTCACCTGTGGAAACCTGCCCCATGCCAAGACCCAGGTAAAGATGTTGTGGCAGGGAACTGCCCTCAGTTCCCCCAGTTAGAGACCCCTAGCTCTTCTGCTCCACACTCCACAACACAGATCATGAAAGGAGACCCCCCAGCTACAAACCATTGCTCCCAGTCTATGTCTGCCTCCCAGACCACTCCCTTAAGGAGGTTGTTCTCATCCTCTCTTCTTCCCTCACCAGCTCTGGCAGCAGGGTCTGCATAGCTGGCCTCAGCAAACCTATGCTGAATTGAATTCAACTGAATTGTCCTGAGCTGGCCAGAGGGTGAACCTCTGCCAGGCCCCTGCTCCCCAGTCTTGCAATTGGTGCCCGGTGTTCCTTCACTCTCCCCTTTTGGTGCCCAGTGTTCCTTCACTCTCCCCTTGGCACATGGGCCCATTCTGGGCAGATGCTGATCACACACATTAACCCCATGCCCATGATAACTCTGGTGGGCCCCTTGAGCTTCCGATCCTGATGGTGATGCACTTAGTACACAGACGGTGTTGGCCACACAGTATGACTGACCAGTCACCAGTCCAGTGAAAAGATCATGCTGGCCATGTATTGGCCCTCTGCTCTGGCATAGCCAATCAGCAATGTGTCTTTTGTAAATATTTTATCCCAGACTGTGGCTTGTCTTCTCATTCTCCTGACATGTCTTTCATAGAGCACAGTTTTTAATGTTAATAAAGTCTACCTTATCAATTATTTTTTCATGGATTATGCCTTTGGTGTATTTCAAAAGTCATCACCATATCCAAGATCATTTAGATTTTCTCCTATATTATCTTCTAAGAGTTTTATAGATTTGCATTATATATTTGGGACTATAGTCCATTTTGACTTAATTTTGTGAGATGTATAGAGTCTGTTTCTAGTTTCATTATTTGGCACATAGATGTCCGATTATTCCCGTATCATTTGTTGAAAAGATTATATCTTTGCTTGGTCATTTTAATTTTGTTCCTTTGTCAAAGATCAGTTGACTATATTTATGTGGGATGGTTTCTTAGCTTTCTATTCTCTTCTAGTGATCTATTTGTCTATTCTTTCACTAGGGCCACACTCTCTTGATTATTGCAGTTTCACAGTAAATCTTGAAGTCAGGTAATTTCGGTTCTCTGGCTTTGTTTTTCTCCTTTAATATTGAGTTGACTATTCTGGGTCTTTTTCCTCTCCATATGAACTTGGGAATCAGTGTGCTGATATCTACAAAATAACTTGCGAGATTTTGATTGGGATTGCATTGACTGTGTGGATCAAGGTAGGAAGAACTGAGGTCTTGATGATATAGAGTCTTTCTATCTATGCACAGGCAAGATTTATTTAGTTTTTTTTTATATCTTTCATCAGAGTTTTGTAGCTTTCCTCATATGGGTCTTGTACAATTTTTTTTTTAGATTTGCACCTAAGTAATTCATTTTAGAAGGTGCCAAAGTAAATAGTAATGTGTTTTTTATTTCAAATTCCACTTGTTCATTGCTGGTACATAGAAAACCAATTGACTTCTGTATATTAACCTTGTATACTGCAACCTTGCTACGATCACTTATTAGTTCCAGGAAGGTTTTTCGTTTTGTTTTGTTTTTGCAGATTCTTTCATATTTTCTATTTAAGTGATAATGTCACCTGTAAGCAAAGACAATTTTATTTCTTTCTTCATCATCTATATACCTTTTATTTCCCTTCTTTTTCTGATTGTATTAGCTACGACTTCCAGTATGATGTTGACAGGAGTAGTGAATTGGGACATCCTTATTTTGTGTATTAGGCCATTCTCACACGGCTAATAAAGACATGCCCAAGACTGGGTAATTTGTAAAGGAAAGAGGCTTAACTGACTCACAGTTCAGCATGGCTGGGGAGGCCTCAGGAAACTTACATTCATGGTGGAGGGGAAGCAAACACGTCCTTCTTCACATGGCAGCAAGAAGGAGAAGTGCATAGGGAAGAGTGGGAGAAGCCCCTTAATCCCATGAGAACTCATACATTATCATGAGAACAGCATGGGGGTAACCACATGCATGATTCAAGTACTTCCCAGTGGGTTCCTCCCACATGTGGGGAATATGGGAACTACTATTCAAGATGAGATTTGGGTGGGGACACAGCCAAACCATATCACTTTGTTCCCAATCTTGGGCCACTTCTAGGATCAAGATTTTCCACAGTGTCAGCACTCAGAACACCAATGGCATAGAGGTGAGGGACTGGCCACTGCAGCCCAACAGACGGTATTGGCCACACAGTATGACTGACCAGTCACCAGTCCAGTGAAAAGATCATGCTGGCCATGTATTGGCCCTCTGCTCTGGCATAGCCAATCAGCAAACTGAGAAGTGTAGGCCCTGTGGGCTGAGGTTAAGCAGGACAGGCAGGGGGCAAAACTGGGAGGCTCTCAAGGGATTGGGTGGAGCTGCCAGTCCCTGATGTGGGCCCAGAATCTAGGCTCCAAAAGGACTTTGAACATCTTTGCCGTGGACACAGGAAAGAATGGCTAGGGAGAGTGAGGAGATACCAGTGGCTCAGTGCATCTTCTCAGGAAGATATCAGGAGGGAGAACTGTCCATTTTCAATCACCAGCACCCTTGATATCAGCCAGAGGGTAACCAGGGTGGAGAGCCCACAGGCTGAGAGGTTAAGAAGATGGATGCGTGGACCAAGTCACCAGGGCAGGACACTGTCTCCACTCACTGCAACCTCCGGGAACCCCTGGGCCTGTGCCCAAGATGGAGGGATTCTTAAGGATTCCACAAATGTGGGTGGGGGAAAGACAAGTGACAGCAGAGCCAGTGGTTGGGAGGAGCAAAATGATTTTTTTTTTTTTTTGAGATAAGAAGAAAAAGCCTGGGGTCTTTGCAAGTGATCAGTATGACCTAAGTCACTTAGAAAGCCCCGTTTTAGGAATCCCAGGACGGCTGCTAGGGGCATAGCATCCCAGAGAGGTGTGGCTGAAGCTGAATCCAGGCCACTTCAGTCCCACTCCTTGGGCAGGTGGCACAGTCTTTGATGATTTGCTTCCTCTTTTGTGAAATGGGGGCCATGGGTCCTACCTTGCAGGATTGTTAAAGGAGACATTCCAAGCGAAGAGCTGAGTGCAGAACCCAGCAAGAGGCAGCTCTTATGGTCCTCCTTTTACTCATTATAGACTCCATGTTTCATAGCTCTAGAATAAGGTGTTAAGTCCCCTGTAGAGAGGTACCCTGAGAAAAGAAGGAGGCAGGGAGGCCAAGGAATAGCTCTCAATTAACCTCTAGGGAACCCTGGACTCTAGTTGACCACACAGCTGGTTAGAGGTACCTGAGACTGGGAAGAAAAAGAGATGTAATGAATTTACAGTTTCACATGGCTAGGGAGGCCTCACAATCATGGCGGAAGGCAAGGAGGAGCAAGTCGCATCTTACATGAATGGTAGCAGGGAAAGAGAAAACTTATGCAGGGAAACTCCCATTTTTAAAATCTTCAGATCTCGTGAGACTTATTCACTATCACAAGAACAGTGCAGGAAAGACCTGCCCACATTATTCAATCACCTCTCAGCAGGTTCCTCCCACAACACATGGGAATTGTAGGAGTTACAATTCAAGATGAGATTTGAGTGGGGACACAGCCAAACCATATCAGACCTTTAAAGGCCCAGAGCATGATCCTAGATCTAAATCCTAAAACAGACTCTACTCTGAATGCTTTTGCTACACCTGTCTGTTCACCTATTTCTACCCTGTGTCCTGGCCAAGACATGACACTGTGGATTCTCCTGTGCAGACACTGCAGCTCCCTTCCCAAAAAGGGCCATTCTGCTTCCTCATGCAGCAGAGTCTGCAGCTCCGTGATCGGGGAAAGGGAAACTTTCTCTTCCCCAGGACTGAAATGTGATTGGCCTGAACTAGCCCTTCCCCTGGCCAAGGGCCAGTCTAGGCAGTGAAGGCTGATCCACTATGGCCAGTGGAGTTGAGGAACGTGTGGGCCTCGGGGATGCATTTTCCTCCCTACTTTGAAAAGTGAAACTAAGTATGAGCCACAGAAGACCCAGGTCTGCCTGTGAAGCCTGAAATTACAGCAGATATCCTCCACCCTGGAGGCTGACATGCCTAGGTGTCACTGAAGGAAGAGCAAAAGACAGGAATCTTCCAGGCCTTCGATAATGCCATCATAACACTGAAGCTGCAGACTTTATAGAACCACTCTGCCCCTAGTTTTCTTATTTGTGAGTTAACAAACATCTTATGTTGATGCTTTTTATTCAGGGCTTCTGTTACTTGCAGCCTGATAAAGTGTGGGTCTGTGTCCCATCCCAAATCTCATGTCAAATTGTAATCCCCAGTGTTGGAGGTGGGTGCTGGTGAGAGGTGATTGGATCGGGGTGTGGACTTCCTCTTTGATACTGTTCTCATGATAGTGAGTGAGTTATCATGAGATCTGGTTCTTTAAAAGTGTGTAGCACCTTTGCCCTCTCTCTCTTCCTCCTGTTCTGGCCAGGTGAAGATGTGCCTGCACCCTTTGCCTGTCACCACGATTGTAAGTTTCCTGAGGCCTCCTCAGCCATGCTTCATGTACAGCCTGCAGAATGATGAGCCAATTAAACTTCTTTTCTTTATAAATTGCCCCATCTCAGGTAATTCTTTATAGCAGTGTGAGAACAGACTAATACACATTCAAAAGCATCCTAACCTACATACTTCTCAAAGCACAAATACGCAAAGTGGAGATGTGCAGGGGGGCTGCTGTCCATTGTCCTGGTGCAGTTGGCTGCCGAGAGGGTGCTCAGATGTTCACCCAAGCATGCAAACATCCAGCAAGCGTTTGCATCTCCTATAAGATCCTGTTCTGCAGCCTTCTACCTCCAAGGCTGAGCCATGAGTTTTCTTGCCTCGAGGAACCCAGGCTCAGGGAATAAAGAGCCCATGCATCAACACTTTGTCTTGGAACTGAGTTTAATAGAACTCTTCAGCAAAACAAGGGACGTGAAACCTAGATATTGCCCTGAAAATGGGACATTCTAAGTTGTCTTATCTCATAGAACACATCAGGACCAAACCCAAAGGTCACACTGAGCATCTTCCCCAGTGGAGGGGACTCTCCTGCTGCCTGTTAAGTGTAGGGCAGTTGGTGTGTCCAGTGGCCTTTCTGCTCTGGGATATTGAGGGGAAGAAGCGTTGATGAGAAGGTCCACGGCCCATCCCAGCGTGGACACAATGGAAGCCTCAACTCTTTATCCAAATGAGACCCAAAATATATGTAAAGAGACTGCTGAGTTTTTTAGGGAGCAACATAATTCACCTTTTTTTATCTTCCTGAATTAGTTTCCCAAGGCTGCTGGAACAAAGTATCACATATTGGGTGGCAACAGAAATGTATTTTCTCACAGTCTTGAAGTCCAGAAGCCCAACACTGAGTGCTGGCAGAGCTTCTCCTTCTGTGGCTTGGAGGGAGAATCTATCCCATACCTCTCTCCTGCTTCTGGTGTTTGCTGACAATCTTTGACATCCCTTGGGCTGTAAAAGCATCACCCCCCTATGTAGCTTTATATTCACATGGGGTTCTGCCTGTGTGTATGTCTGTGTCCACATTTCCCTTTTTATAAGGTAACCAGTCATATTGGAATAGGGCCCATGCTAATGGCCTCATCTTAACTTGATAACCCACAAAGACCCTATTTCCAAATAGGGTATGGAAGATTAGGACTTCAACACATCTTCATTGGGGACACCATTCAACTTGTCATACGTCTTAGGTTCAGAAGGAATGGTTTGAGCAGAAAATGTATGTGTCACAGACAGAAAGACTAAAATACAGCTCTTGGCTGCTGGTAAAGTCAGTTGGGAGTGCAGTTTAGATAAACAGTCAAAACAGGCTCCCCAGCCTGAAGTGGCCTGTCAACCCTCCAGGGAAAGTCAGCATGCAGTGGAGCATGGACAACAGCATAGCCCCTTCATGGTCAGGCAAACGCAAGGACAAGCAGCTGATCTTTCTCCCAAATTCGCCTATCACCGGTGAAGTTATCTCAAGAGCCCACCTACTCCTCCCTTCCCACTCATCCCATCCTGAAACCCCCACCAGCTACCTAACAAGGTAGGATGGGGGAGATAAGCCACACATTTAGAGAGAGACAAAGAACTGGATTTCCTCACACATTTGGGCATGACATTAATAGACTGGAAACTCGTAAGTATAAATAAAAACAATTATATGATTCAAAATAACATATATTATAATGTATATTAATAGACTGTGCAGTGATTCCAGACTGACAGAAATACGCTCTGAAATCTCCAGGGCAGGGCCATGCCTCATGCCAATTGGCATGGACACCCAACTCCCACTATCCCTGATGTAGGCAGGTCTTGAATAAGCATTAGTTTAATATTCCTATGGATGAGTCCATATGGAACAGAGGCCAGTCTGACATGGTGATTAAATGTCTCTTTTCAATGCTTTATAATGGAAATTTTTTAATTTTGTGAACCTAAATATAAATTGTAAGAAATGAAATGTGTGAGCAAATAAAAAAAAATGAATTCAATGAATTATCACAAAGGAGTTCGGCCAAACTGCGCAGGCTGAGGCAACAGTCCCCACAAGGCTGCCCTCACTTCAGACATCAGCTGCAAGATTGGGGGTCCCCAGGGCCACCCTCATTCCAGACCTCCTGACTAAAAACTTGGAGGCATGTCCCCACAACTACCTTCCATTTCAATAATTCACTAGAATGAATCACAAAACTCAGGGGAATGCTATGGTTACAATTACATTCTAATGACAGCAAAAAGATACAAATTAGAACAAGTAAACAAAGACACAGAGTTGGGGCATCTGGGAAGCCCTGCATGGGGCAGTATGGCGTGCTGTCCTTCCTATCCCAGAAGGTACTCGTGACAATATGTGCCAAGTATGGCCAACCCAGGAGGCCCGCCTGAGAGTCAGCATCTATGGTTTTATTGAGGCGTGGATATGGTTTAACTGTGTCCCCACTCAAATCTCATCTGGAATTTTAGCTCCCATAATTCCCACATATTATAGGATGGATGTGGTGGGAGGTAATTGGATCATGGGGGCGAGTCTTTCTCATGCTGTTCTCATGATAGTGAATAAGTCTCGTGAGATCTGAAGGCTTTATGAAGGGAAGTTTCCCTGCACATGCTGTCTTGCCTGCAGCCATGTAAGATGTGACTTGCTCCTCCTTTGCCTTCTGCCATGATTGTGAGGCCTCCCCAGCCATGTGGAACTATGAGTCCATTAAACCTCTTGCCTTTATGAATTATCCAGCCTCAGGTATGTCTTTATTAACAGTGTGACAATGGACTAATACAAGGTGGATTAAACCACTGGTCATGTGGCTGAACTTAAACTCCAGCCCTGCCCTTCTCCATAAAGTGGAGTTGATTTCCCATGTCCCAAAGCCCACACCCTCTAATCACATGGTTGGTCTTTCTGGTTTGCCAGCCCCCATCCTGAGTCATCTCATCTGCATAAAGTCTTGAGGTGCCAGCCCTGAGCCACACCATGAGTAGAGGTCCCCACGAACAACACAGCTGCTCTGATCACTTGGGAAATTCCAAGGGGTTAGTGTCACAGGAAGTTAGGGACCCCAAACGGAGAGACCCACTGGAGCCGTGGCAGAGGAACATAAATTGTGAAGATTTTTCATGGACATTTATCAGTTCCTAAATAATACTTTTATAATTTCTTATGCCTGTCTTTACTTTAACCTCTTAATCCTGTTATCTTCATAAGCTGAGGATGTACATCACATCAGGACCACTGTGATAACTGTGTTCACTGTACAAATTGATTGTAAAACATATGTGTTTGAACAATATGAAATCAGTGCATCTTGAAAAAGATTTTTAGGGAATAAGGGAAGACAACCATAAGGTCTGACTGCCTGCAGGGTCGGGCAAAAAGAGCCATATTTTTCTTCTTGCAGATAGCCTATAAATGGATGTGTAAGTAGGAGAGATATCACTAAATTCTTTTCCCAGCAAGGAATATTAATATTAATACCCTGGGAAAGGAATGCATTCCTTGAGGGAGGCCTATAAACAGCCGCTTTGGGAATGTCTGTCTTATGCGGTAGAGATAAGGACTGAGATATGCTCTGGTCTCCTGCAGTATCCTCAGGCTTACTAGGGTGGGGAAAAATTCCACCCTGGTAAATCTGTGGTCAGACTGGTTCTCTGCTCTCAAACCCTGTTTTCTGTTGTTTAAGATGTTTATCAAGACAATATGTGCACCGCTGAACATAGACCCTTATCAGTAGTTCTGCTTTTGCCCTTTGTCCTGTTCCCTCAGAAGCATGTGATCTTTGTTAGACCCTTATTAATAGTTCTGCTTTTTGCCCTTTTAAGCACGTGATCTTTGTACCTACTCTCTGTGCTTACACCCCCTCCCCCTTTCAAACCCTTAAAAAAACTTGCTGGTTTGAAGCTCAGGTGGGCATCACGGTCCTACCAATATGTGATGTCAACCCCGGTGACCCAGCTGTAAAATTTCTCTCTTTGTACAGTCTCTCTTTATTTCTCAGCCAGCCAAAACTTATGGAAAATAGAAAGAACCTACGTCAAAATATTGGGGTGGGTTCTCCCGATAGTTAGAGGTCACCTTGCAGGAGCCAGGACAAAAGCCAGCCCTCTGAAGAAGTGGGGGTATAGTCTTCATTACAGAGTCATCACAGCCTGCAACCGTATTGCAACAAAATGAATATTCACCTTATAAATGTCTGTATCCAGAAGTGAAAGCCCCTTTGAAGGAATGTTTAAATTTAGTAAGAGCTACATTTGAGGTGCTTCAGAGGGGTTCCCACTCAAACTAATGTACTGTAAAATACATCAGATTCTAGCACACATTGTGGACATCCAAGGTGATGAGTAAGACAAACCTGTGACAGCAAAGTTATTGAACATTTATAAAGATGTGGATGTAAATAACGTCACATCGAGGCTGGAGAATGACTCTGCCTGAAACAATTTCCATCAATAAAGAGCTTTCAGCAGCATGACTCGGTGATTCACTGGACAGTTATTCAGCACCAACTCTTTGCAAGATAGCGATGAGCTTTATGAACATTCACCATCCTTTGGAGTTCTTAATTTTTACCACGATTATTCTAAAATAGGAACCCTTCCTCCCCAACCTTCTTGGAGAACCTCAAAGAGTGACCAGTTCGTTTTTTAAGCACTCAAATAACAATCATTTTTTTTAATAAGGGGTCTCACTCTGTTGCCCAGGCTGGAGTGCAATGATGTAATCTTGGCTCACTGCAACCTCAGCCTCTGGGGTTCAAATGATTCTCCTGCCTCAGTCTCCCAAGTAGCTGGGATTACAAGCATGCACCACCACATCTGGCTAATTTTTGTATTTTCAGTAGAGACAGATTTTCATCATGTTGGCCAGGCTGGTCTCAAACTCCTGACCTCAAGTGATCCACCCACCTCAGCCTCCCATCAAACAGCAATCTTTACCTGCCAAAAGTAAATTTGCTAGAATGTTTGCTGAAGAAACAGAACACAAATTTTAGGTGCTATGGGTTGAATTATGCACCCTCTGTAGTCTTATGTTGAAGTTCTAAGCTGCAGTACCTGAGGATGTGACCTTATTTGGGAATAGGTTAATTGCAGGGTCATTAGTTAAGGTGAGGTCACACTGGGTAGGGTGGGCAGTCATCCAATCTGGCTGGTGTCCTTGTAAGAAGAGATTACGACACAGACACACACAGGGGATGACCCTGTGAGGACACAGAAAGGAGACACCCACCTTCAAGCCACGAGAGAGGCCTCAGAGGGAACCAGCTCTGCCCACACCTTGATCGTAGACTTCTGGCCTCCAGGACTGCAGGAAAACACAGTTTTATTGTTTACCATGCCCAGTCTGTGTATTTTGTTTTGCGAAGTATTGCAGTGGATGCACAGAAGCACTGAAGACTCTTTCTGAAGGGAGAGCTACCCATAAAGCAAATCTATCTCCCCAAGTTAGGAAGCCACAGATGAGCACAGGGTTCTCACAGACACACACAGACAGGCACGGGGTTCTCACGGAGACACACACAGACAGGCACGGGGTTCTCACGGAGACACACACAGACAGGCACGGGGTTCTCACGGAGACACACAGACAGGCACGGGGTTCTCACGGAGACACACACAGACAGGCACGGGGTTCTCACAGAGACACACACAGACGGGAAGTGCCGGTTCACTAGTCTCAGCTGGGTGCTAATCGTACTGTCATCTTTCTTATCTTCCTTTAGTTTGGAAAATCCAGCATCATTGGTCAGGGCCCCAAAGCCAGCCCTTATGCTGCATTTTAACCATCTGACTACTCAAGGTGAATGCTGACAGACCCCCTGAGCCCAGATCCTGGAGGCCCCACAGCTAATGACAGTCAGAGAAGAGAGAATGTGGGGAGAAGAGAAATTGACCACAGATTGTTAGGAGAATTGGGGGCGAAGGGTTATAACATCGATTCCAAAATACAACTACTTTAATGTGTGACATTGTTTCCAACCCCATCAAAGGGATAGGGAGAAAAGACAGAAGAAAGAAGAAGTCAAGAAGGAAAATTGTGCAACACTGACCTATCCTGTTTCCACAACATTGTGCTTTGGACCATAAAATCAATATACAATCGCTTAAGGAAATTTGAAAAACGCTGTAAAGATTAGGGATGAAGCTCAAACTTCTCATCAACCCACAGAAAGACAACCAACATGGTGTTTACATGTAATAGTATAGATCATTTGTATATCCTCCTCCCCGTCCTCCTCCTCCCCCTCCTCCTCCTCCTTCCCCCTCCTCCTCCCCTACTCCTCCTCCTCCTCTTCCACCTCCTCCCCTACTCCTCCTCCTCTTCCTCCTCCTCCTCCCCTCCTCCTCCTCTTCTTTCTTCTTTCTTCTTCTTCTTCTTCTTCTTCTTCTCTTCTTCTTCTTCTTCTTCTTCCTCTTCCTCTTCCTCTTCCTCTTCTTTTTGAAACAGGTTGCTCTGTTGCTCAGGCTGGAGTACAGCAGCTCACTGCAGGTTGGAGTATCACAGTTCACTGCAACCTTGACCTCTAAAGCTCAAGCTATCCTCCCACCTTGACTTCCTAAGTAGTAGTAACCATGGGCATGCACCACAACATCTGGCTAATTTTTTAAAAAATTGTAGAGAGACATCCTCCCTATGTTGCTGAGGTTGGTCTCAAACTCCTGGGCTCAAGGGATCTGCCAGCCTCAGCCTCCCAAATTGCTGGAATTACAGGCATGAGCCACCATGCTTGACCGTATGTTCTTTTTACTAGGTATCATGTTGGAAAAATGTTTCTTTATTGTGATTTTTAAAAATTATTCAAAACATTGTTCATGCAGCTGCACAATAATACATCACGTCAATGAGCCACAATCAATGTTTCCTCTAATTATTAGGTTTTTCCACTTGTTCCTTATTTTAAGTAACGATGCTATTAATGGATTTGCACACAAAACTTTATTTGCATCTATGATCATTTCAGCAGAACAGATTCTCAGAAGGGAGATTGCTGAGTGATGGACATTATATGACTACACTCAGATCAGCTACCACTCAGTGGAAAGTCTGTGGATTCGCAGTACAGTCAGCACGGCACAGCAGGGCCAGTCCTGCTGAGACGCGGGACATTCATTTCTAAAGTTAGAGCAAAGGGAAATAAATTTTGCTTAGCGAATTTCACAATCACTCCTGAAATATTCATTAACATCTGGAAATGTTACGGCGAGCCAGAGTTACTTACAATGCCTCCAGCCCTGGCATTGTGACCTCTCAAGGTCATGGGAAGAGACTCATCCTCCTCCTCTCCTCCCATCTCCCTTTATAGCTGAGGCCTCAACAGCTCCCACCTGGATGCAGCTCTGGGGCCAGGAGGCCTGTTAGCTCCTTTTGCCTGTTCACGGTCTCATCCAATCGAGTCCAGGGAAAGAGAAAATGTGTTTTCGCTTGGCACTTGCCAATTTCTCCCTTTACCAGAAGAAAAATTTATTTTTGTTCTCTGTAGGCAAATGCATTTGGCTTCTGAATAAAATCGGGAGAATCCAGGTGTTTCCAGGCACCCTGGGCACCTGAATCAACAGCTTTGTCTGGTCTGGCTGCCTGGGCAGGGACTAGTTTAGCCGAGTGTTGGTATTTTACTCCTTTGTCCTCATTCTCTGCTGGGCTGGGCATCAATCCTCAACTTTCCTTTTGCGATGGGCAGTGGGGCTCGAAGTTATGCTTCCAAGCAAAGCAGCCCTAACTCTGCTCGGGAAAATGAAAAGTGACTGTAAATTCAAAACAGACCGGTGACCCTGAAGGGTCTGCTCGGCCGTGTCTCCAGGCAGTTTGACTCCAGGTGAGTCATTGCTTTCAGATGGGCAGGCTCCCTTGAGGACAACCATTGTCATTAGAAGGAAAGAAGGGAGTTCTCCATACAGGCTGGGATGCGATGGGCACTCCTGAGGACTCCCGGGTTGGAGGTAGCCCCTGAGTCCTCCCGAGATGTCCCCAGTCCACGTGGCTCCTCATGCCCACATCTTGGACCCTGGGGTCATATAGTGACAGGTACAGATCATGGAACTTGGCATCTAAGGGACCTGGAATTCTCTCTGACCCTGCCACTTGCTGCAGTGTGACCCCATGAGGGAGCTCATGCCCAGCATGTAGGACAGTACCTGGCACTTGGGGAACATGATGACAGTGACAATGATGATGACTATTTTGGTTTCAACAAGGGCTGCAGAACTCGATCTTCTCATTTGGTTGACTACCCCCTACCTCTCACTTCCAGTTCTGCTCCTGATAATGCAGAGATCTCAGCTCTCCAGGTAATCTTTCACAACACAAGATAGATCATGACATACTCTTTGTGAGATTAACCAGTGGCTCCCCTTGCCTTCAGGATTAAATCCAGACACAATGACATAACTCAGCAGTGTCCTTTGAGATGTGATTTTCCAGCTCACCACTCCAGCAAACTCACACAAACCCGGTGGTCCAGCCATGCAGTCAAACATCGGCAACTTCCCCTGTCCCCATAACCCTGGGCTCCTTGCCCCACTATATTTGTAAATGTTTCTACCCTGCCTCTGCCTGGCTAATTGCCATGCTCCGTTCAAGGTTAAATTTCCTCCAAGGAGCCTTTCTTGACTTCCCCAGATATAATCACTTCCCCCTCAGGGTTAGAATAATTCATTGGGCATACTTCTGGTTTGGCTTTTACACATTGCTGTGATCCTTTGAGTGTAAGTGAATGCTTCATGAGAAAGAAGGTGGCTTACCATTTCTGTTCTGCCTTGCACAGAGAATGGGCTCAACAATCATTGCCGAATGGATAACTGGGTGGGTGGATGGATGGATGAATGGATGGATAAATGGATAAATAGATACATGAATAGTCTGATAAGTAGATGGATGGGAGGGCAGATAGGTGTGTAGATAGGTTGGTAGAGGATGAGTGAGTGATTAGATGGATAGATGATTGAATGGATGGGTTGGGGGGTGTGGGTGGGTGAAAGGGTGGTCGAGATAGACGGATGGGTAAATGTATGGATAGACGGGTTTTTGGGTGTGGGTGCATGAGTTGGTGGGTGGTTAGATGGATAGATAGATGAATGGTGATACAGTTTGGGTCTGTGTCCCTGCCAAAATCTCAGGTCAGATTGTAATCCCTAATATCGGAGGTGGGGCCTGGTGGGAGGTGATTGGATCATGGGGCAGATTTCCCCTTTGGTGCCATTCTCATGATAATGAGTGAGTTATCTCAAGGTCTGGTTGTTTAAAAGTGTGTAGCACCTTCCCCCTCTCTCGTATCCTCCTGCCCCGGCTGTGTAAGATGTGCCTGCTTCCTCTTTGCCTTTTGTCATGATTGAAAGTTTCCTGAGGCCTCCCCAGCCATGCAACCTGTACAGCCTGTGGAGCTGTGAGCCAATTAAAACTCTTTTCTTTGTTTCTTTGTAAATTACTCAGTCTCAGGTATTTTTACAACAATGTGAGAATAAACTAATATGCATGAGTTGGTAAGTGGGTGCATGAGTGGATGGGTGGGTAGATGAATAGATACACATGGATTGGTGGGTGGGTGGATGAGTGGATGGGTGGGCGGATGGGTGGATGGATGGGTGGATGGATGGATGGATGGATGGATGGATGGATGGATGGATGGATGGATGGGTTGGTAGGTGGGTGCATGGATTGATAGGTGGGTGGATGGGTGAATGGATGGATGGATGGATGGATGGATGGATGGATGGGTTGGTAGGTGGGTGCATGGATTGATAGGTGGGTGGATGGGTGAATGGATGGATGGATGGATGGATGGATGGATGGATGGATGGATGGGTTGGTAGGTGGGTGCATGGATTGATAGGTGGGTGGATGGGTGAATGGATGGATGGATGGATGGATGGGTTGGTAGGTGGGTGCATGGATTGATAGGTGGGTGGATGGATGGATGGATGGATGGATGGATGGGTTGGTAGGTGGGTGCATGGATTGATAGGTGGGTGGATGGATGGATGCATGGATGGATGGATGGATGGATGGATGGATGGATGGATGGGTTGGTAGATGGGTGCATGGATTGATGGGTGGATGGTGGATGGATGGATGGATGGATGGATGGATGGATGGGTTGGTAGGTGGGTGCATGGATTGATAGGTGGGTGGATGGGTGAATGGATGGATGGATGGATGGACAGATGGATGGGTTTGTGGGTGGGTGCATGGGTGAATGGGCAGATAGGTGAATATGGGATTGGGTAGATGGAAGGGCGTTTGAGGTAGATGGATAGGCAAGTGAGTGGATACATGGGTAGATGGATGAATGAATTGATAGGCTTGTGTGTGGGTGCAGGAGTTGATGAGTGGGTAGATGGATAGATAGACACATGGGTTGGTGGGTGGACGGATGGGTGGATGAGTGGGTGGACGGATGGGTGGATGAGTGGGTGGACGGATGGGTGGATGAGTGGGTGGACGGATGGGTGGATGAGTGGGTGGACGGATGGGTGGATGAGTGGGTGGACGGATGGGTGGATGAGTGGGTGGACGGATGAGTGGATGGATGGATAGATGAGTGGGTTGGTAGGTGGGTGCATGAGTTAATGAGCAGGCATATGGATGGGTAAATGGATGAATAGATGGATGGGTACACAGGTGAATGAGTGGATGGGTAGGTAGATGGGTGGATATGGGGGTGGGTGGAGGGGGGTGGTTGGGGCGGTTGGATGAGCAAGTGGGTGGATGGATGACAAGTGGGAGCAGTGCTGCTGAACTGGGTCTAGTGTATGTGTCACAAAGGATATGGTGACGTCCTCATCTCACATCCACTCTTGATATGGTCCCCTCTGTAGTAGGACTGCTCAGATACAGAGAGATATCTACAAAGCATCATTTGATTATTATTTCTTAATGGCCAGACAAGAAGAGAAGGAGATGAGCCCCCTGCTTCACTTCCTTCCTGCATGAACCCATCCTGACCTCTGCCATTAGACTACTTTTCCCCAGACACCTCTTCTTGCTTGATTCTTTTCCACAAACCCCATGGCTCCCTCATTGCCCTTAACCATGGCCTCTAGAATCCTAGGAAAAGGTGAATGAGGACTGAGGTTGTTGGCTGCAGAATATTAGGGAACTGTGCTGACAAATGACCCATCTCATACCACTGGAGTCAGGTGATGGACTCACAGAAACAACAAAAACAAAAATAGAAACAGCAGCAAATGTATATAGAGCATTGATCACGTGCCAGACACCTCACCAAGGCTTCACACTCACTGCTGACACCGGAGGAGCAGCCTTCCAATTGCACATTTTTATTGGAGCCTTTGTCAAAAGTACAATTCAACCTTTGGATCAATTCGATCTTATGACTGTTGATTCTGCAAGTATCAGGCTGACTGATGAGGAAGGTCAACTAAGGCCTTCCTCTTCTTACCCAGAGGTGAATGAAGAGATATCTTTTGGCTGCAGCCACTCCCCCCGCGTCCAGAAAAGAAAATAGGTAAGGCCTGTCGATCTGGAAGGAGGAAGGGTGCGGGGACATTATAGACAAGGTGCGGGAGGCTCTGTCTTCTTGTTTGGGCCCAGTGCCACTGTGTCAGCGGTCAATTTATTGTTCTGGATTAGTAAACCCACCAGCAGCCCTGCCACAGCCTCACAGACAGCCAAGGCAGAGCAATGTGGTAATTAGTGCAGCTTGTCCTAAAAGCCAAATTTATGATGAGGAGATTAGCAGGGAGCAGAGCCCATCTGTGGCTTCCCTTGTGAACAGCCAACAGCTTTATGGCCTCTGGAACAGGCTAGAGCAACAGTCCAAAGCCTGGTGCCAGGTTCTGACCTGCCTTGCCATCCTTCCCACTGAGGTTAGCACCAGGGTGGCAGACCTCTCTTCACAGGGCTACCCCCATCAACATACCAAATGCTCCATATCTCCCTTCTTTAAAAACCTGCCCATGACCCCTGACAAGGTCTTCTTCCTTGACCAAACTTTAGCCAGGTTGCCCTGAGCCCTCTTCTTAACTTTGGCCTGCCTTTAGCAAGAATCCTGATAAGTCAGTTTGGAGAGAATCCCCTCACCCTTGATATCCAATCAAAGTCCTTGCCTTGCCTTCAGCAAAAATCCTGTTCATCCAGTTTAACCAGAATCCCCTCACCCTGATGTCTCCTCTTAGTAATTTTCTATCCACTGACCCCTGTCACTCTCTTTGTTGGCTATAAATCTCCACTTGTTCCTGTTGTACTCAGGGTTGAGCTCAGTCTGTCTCCCCCATTGCAATAGCCTTAAGTGAAGTCTTCCTTGCTATTTTAACAAGTGTCCAAATATTATTTTTTCTTTTACATCCTACATTTGTCTCTACTTACTACCCCACTTTTTGAGAATTTTTACAGTAAAACTTCACAGTCCCTCTCCAGTACCTCACTGCCTGAAGTCTCTTGAACTCATTCCAAATAGCCTGCTCTCCTTACCGTTTTATTACATTAACTTCTGTCCAAGTCACCTGAGCTCCATGTTACCAATTCCAATGGCCATTTCTCTAATTTCATCAACTTGTTCTTTCAGCAGCAATCAAAGGGGTGGTCCATTCTTTCCATTCAACACTTTATTCTCTGGATTCCTGTGATATCCCCCTGTCCTTGTCCATTCTTGGCCTCCCTGGCCGTTCCTTTTCAGTCTCCCAAGCACATTGCTCATTGTGTCCCTGAATTCTAAGTGTCTACTCCAGAGCTCTTTCCCAGGCTCTCTTCCCTTCAGTGTCTACCCTCTTGCCCTAGGAGACCTCAGATGGTCCCACAGCTGTCAGTGTCATGCATGTGTTGATGACCCCCAGATTTATCTCCTGACTTCTCCCGTGAAGTGTCATATATTCAATTGACAGCTCAGTATTTGCAGTGGGACATTCAGTCAATCTCAAACTCACTTTGTCTAAAGCAACACCATCTATTTCCACTCTCCCCACACACACAACTATTATTCCACCATTTTCCCCACTCAATTATTCTTTCACTCAACAAATACCCATTGAGCACCTACTATGGGCCAGGCACTGTTCTAGGTGCTGAGACACTTTCATAAATAAGAGAGAAAAAAATTCCCTTCCAGCAAATGGCATCACTGAGCACCCAGTTCCTCAAGCCAAAGGTCTGAGAACCATCCCCAATTCTCTTCTTTTTGTACATTAGTGGTTCTCAACTGGGGTAATTTTGCCCCCCAGGGAACATTAGGCAAGATCTGGAGACAATTTTGGTTGTCATAAATGGGGAGGGAATGCTACTGTCATCTAGCTTGCAGAGGCCAGAAATGCTGCTAAGCATTCCACAATGCAAAAGACCACTTCTCAAAATAAAGAATGATCCAGCCCCAAACATTAGTAGTTCCAAAGTTGAAAAACCCTGCCTTATATCCAGTTCATCGACACACATGGCTGGTTATACTTCCAGCACATATCTCAATCTCACAACTTATCTTCACATTCATGTTCACCAATGTGGCGCAAACTGTCTTTCTCTGTCATGCATTTATTGCAATAGACTTTGTGGACATTGAGTTTTCTTTCTTTTCACTAGGCTTTATGTCCTTGTGATCGGGAGTTGTACTTTCCATTTACGCATCCTGGGCAGTTACCAGAAGATTAGGCACCTCCCCGCATATAATGATAAATTATCATTACCAACATCACTATCACCGTCATAATATTCACCACAACATTATCATCATCACCATCCCCATCATTGCTATAATCTTCAGCCCAACACTACTGTTATCATCATCATCATCACCATCACCACAGCCATCCTAATCTTCACCATGACACCATCATCACCATCCCCATCATCACCACCATCACCGTCATCACCATCATCACCATCATCATCACCATCGCCATCCTAATCTTCACCACGACACTATCATCACCATCCCCATCATCACCACCATCACCATCATCACCACCATCACCGTCATCACCATCATCACCATCATCACTATAATCTTCATCACATTATCATCATCCCCATTATCATCATCATCACCATTGCCATCCTAATCTTCACCATGACACCACCATCACCACCATCACCAACATCACCATCATCACCATCATCACCATCTTCACTATAATCTTCATCACATTATCATCCCCATCATCATCACCATGACCACCATCACCATCATCACCACCATCACTATAATCTTCATCACATTATCATCATCCCTATCATCATCATCACCATCCTAATCTTCACCACCACACTATTATCACCATCCCCATCTTCATCACCACCATCAACACTATCACCACCATCACCATCATCACCATCATCACTATAATCTTCATCACATTATCGTCATCCCCATCATCATCGTCATCACCATCTCCATCCTAATCTTCACCACGACACCATCATCATCACCATCACCACCATCA
This sequence comes from Trachypithecus francoisi, assembly GCF_009764315.1. Classification (NCBI taxonomy): domain Eukaryota; kingdom Metazoa; phylum Chordata; class Mammalia; order Primates; family Cercopithecidae; genus Trachypithecus; species Trachypithecus francoisi. Next base: position 1,005,171 of record NW_022681446.1, on the reverse strand, counting down.
GCACCATCATCACTATAATCTTCATCACAACACTGCTGTTATCATTATCATCCTCACCATTATCATCACCACCATCACGTCACCATCATCACCACAATACTTTTGTCATAATGATCATGATTATCATCATCATAAGCACCATCACTATCATCACCATCATCATCACTGACATCACCATTATCATCATCATCACCATTATGATCACCTTTATCATCATCACATCACCATCATCACTACAATACTTTTGTCATAATGACCATCCTTATCATCATCATCATAGTCACCACTTCCATCGCCATCATCACTGACATCACCATTATCACCATCATCACCGTTATCCTCACCTTTATCACCAACACCATCCCATCACCATCATCATCACATCAGCATCACCACCATTCATCAGCTATTGACTCTTCTAGGCCATGTGCTGGGTACTTTACACACATCGTCTCCTCTAATCTGCCCCTCACCCCCATGTAACACACCCACACATTTCTGAAGTGGGCGTTATTGCCCTAATTTTATAAATAGTGTCCCACTAGCTGACAGATGATATGCGTAAACTCTGGAATCAAGTTGTGTGGATGTGTCGAATTACCCCTCTGTGGCTTTAGGTGTACGTTATTTAACCTTATTCTTCCTCAACTTCCTCACCTATCAAATGGGGGAAATAATAGTGCTTACTTCACAGATTTGCTGTAAGGATTTCAAGATGTTGGTCCATGTGAAGCAATTAACTCAAAAAATGTTGACCAATCCATTCACTAATTTAAAAAATAAGGAAACCGAGGCTCACAGGCTGCCTTGCCCAAGGCCATGCATTCAGGGACCAAGCCACATCTCATACCACCACATGAAGCTGCTGCTTGTAAGTTGCCAGGAAATGCCTGCTAGGAAAAAGAAATGATTGAATGAATGAATAACTGGTCACCAAGACCTACCACCCGGCTCCTTTGTTCCAAGGGATTCCAGGGAGGCAGGAGATTTTCCTTCCTGACTTTTATAAAATGTTCTAGAAATACCAAAAGCCCTGAATTAGGCTCTTTTTGCTTTTATGGGTTTGACCTTTCAGAAATCTCCCTGCCTTCCTCTCTGAGCCTGCCTTTACCATCTGAGAGGAAAAGTGAGACGTCTTGAAACAATAACATTCAGCCAGACCCCAAAATTCATCCTCCCTTCTCTCCATTCTCCCAGACAGCATCCTATTCACCCTCTTCTGTCACCCCCACTGACCTCTATGTACCTGCTAATAAACCCACCACTCTCTGAGACCAGCCTTCCAAGAACAGAGACAAGGAGGCCATGATGTACCCATGACATTTGCTCCTCTGTAAATTAGCTTGTCTGAAAGGCTAAATAAATTACTCTGAAAGAAAGTTGCTTAAAGTTCATTTTTGATTACAGTTATAGAAGAAGATATAGTTAGGAGCCTTTAGCAGCTGAGGAAAAGTAAAAAAGAAAAAGCTATTATCCCCAAGCAATGGAGGGGTGTCTCAGGCCCCCCAAAGAGGAACGGCCCCCAGCAATCGATGTTTAACCCTGGGAAGGCGTGGGGTTTAGGAACTCTGAGCCCACTAGGGGATGGCCTCTGAAATACACTCAGAAGCCCTTTCCTGTACAAAGGGCACTTAGAATTACATGTGGGGGTGGGGGGATGGGGACAGGCACCGTCTCTCATCTCATCATTGCCCCACCCCCAGCACACACACTGTATCATTTGCTCATGATGTTCCAGCTGCATGAACGGTTCTTCCTTCCTTTCTGAATCTTACACACCCATCAACAGTGAGTTGGGCGGATCACCACCTCCAGGAAGCCTTCCCTGAACCCCACAGAGACCCAACAGCCCCTCTGTCTGCATCTTTTTATCCACTTGCGTTCTTTGGTGGAACTTTCCCTGGGTTCCATGAGGCAGGCCTGCTTGCTCCAGATAACAGCTCTTGGTGTCTGAGCTCCCTGGAACATCCCTAGATAACCCCTGGAAGAACAGGTAAGTTCTTCAGCACCTTCATGCTCCCAGATAACACAGTGGGGGAGCCTCACAGCCCTCCCTGGTCCCTCTGGGAAGCCGCCTGAGGGACACAGCCATCCTCAGCTGACCCTGGATGGAAGGAGGAATTTGATGTCAGAGAAACTGCAGGGGCAGACAGCATTGGTTCTGCCATCCTCACAGGTCCCATCTCTCTTTCCTTCTCCCCGCCCGCCAAGGAACTCAGTCAGAAGCCAGGGGCCACCCTCATCTTCCCCTGGTCCCCCCACAACCATCCCCAGGAACTTCAGGTTTGGCCTTGTAAATAGTTATCTTCTTGTCCCCTGTCTCTCCCCTCCCCAGGCACAAGGTACCATCACCTCACCCCTGTACTCTTATCATAGCCCAACAGGTCTCTGATTTTCTCTCTTTAAATTCTTCCCCACCATGGCAAAGCTGGAGTGGCACCTCAGAAACCCATATCAGGGCACGCAGATTCCTGGGCGTGAGCCTGCCATCATGGTAGCGCCATAGGCCGACACATTCCTTGGCCTGGCCTGAAGCTCTGCCAGTTCTCCCAGCCATGCTTCTGAGTTTCCGTGGCACAATGTGGCCAAGAACTGCAGATCCACTTCTAGCCGGAAGGAGACAGAATCTTGCCGAGTTCTCTTTTTGGATATATGTGCATCCACGTGCCAGCAGCCAGCGGCTGGGGACAGGTTCCGAGGGGAATGCCGCTGAAAGCCTGCTTGGAAATGTCTGCAAACCCAAACCTCACCTGCAAAGTGGGCTGGTCCTGGCCTTGAGGCATCAGCCCTTTACCCCTCTCCCAGCACCCACATGGTCCTCCCTGCAGCCTTTCTTTCTGGAGGATTGTTGTGGGACCCAGTTCACAGCAGCCACAGTCTGAGCAGCTCTCCCCGGCTACATTCAAATCAGTGTCAGCATGAAAGGGAACATGAGGCCTCGGCCACACTTTCAGCTCTGAAGCTTGATTCCCTGCGCCTGCCTCTCCCTGGCCACGTGTTAGCCGCCGTGGTGAGCGGCATCCCAAGCTGTGGAAAGCTGCATCGACCATGGAGAGGAGTTCATGATGTCTTGGCAGACCTGTCGCCCTTACACAACACCATATGCCTGAAGGATACAAAAGAAGATGTGCTGTCTGTCCAGGAGGTGTTCAGGTGGTGTCTCATGTGCCCAGGACAAGACAAGCAATGTAACAGGAGCGTCCCACACAGAGATCCTGCAGGTGACCCCAGCAGCCATTGGAGGTAGGGGACAAGTACACACAGGGCCAGTTGCCCCTCTCGCCGGTCCAGGGCAGAGTCCCACCGTGTCATGTCATTCACAGGACCGTGGATTCACCGTGGAGCTAAAGTCTTCCTGGAGACTGAGGACAGTGGAGAAAGGGTGATGCTTTCCAGAACGCTTTGATGGTTCCCAGAGCTCTCCGGGTTCCCAGGCTGGAATCTGTGGAGTGTCCCATACGAGAATCCAGGGGCTGCTGCAGCAAAGCACCGGGGCTGAGGTTTCACCAACAGCAATGCATGCTCTCAGTCTGGAGACCAGAAATCAGAAATCCAAGAGCAAGGTCTGGGCTGCTGGAGGCTCAGGGGAAGTATATGTTCCATGCCTCTCGCAGCTCCTGGTGGCTGCCAGCAATCTTTGGTACTCCTTGGATTATAGAAGCGTCCTTTCAGTCCCCACCTTTGTCTTCATGTGGCTCTCTTCCTGTGTGTCTGTGTGTGTGACCAAACCTCCCCTTTGTATGAAGACCCCAGTCCCATTGGATCAGGGCCCACTCTCTTGGCCTCATCCTAACTTTATCGTGTCTATCAATACCCTATTTCCAAATAAGGTCACATTCATGGGACCTGGGTGTTAAGGACTTCAACCCACGAATTTCAGGGGGACACTACCTAAGTTTTTGAAAGTACAGCTCCCAAGCCCACCTGCGGAGGACCTCATTCACCTGTACCTGTGTGAAATCCTCACTCTGCACATATCCCACAATGCGCTCCAACCACCATGCTCTGTCCCTACTCACACTGAGCCCTTTCACCCGTGTCCCTGCAGGCTGGGCCTAGCGAATGTCTTCCTTTCCTCAGGCCCTCCGTGCGGGCCCCTGCCCCGGTCCCTCTGCTGCAGGGGTGCCTCTGCCTGGATACTCTCCACTGATTGCTGTCTCTGGGTCCTCCACTGTGTTAGTCTGCTCCGGCTCCCACAACAAGACACCATAGACTGGGGAGCTTACACAACAGAAATACACCTTCTCACAGTTGTGCAGTCTGGAAATCCAAAGTCAAGGTGCAGGCAGATGTGTGGCATCTGGTGATGACTGTTTCCTGGATTCCAAAGGGTGCCCTCTCACTGTGGCATCACTTGTTGGACGGAGCCAGGGCTCAGGCATCCTCTTCTGTAAGGGCACTTGCCCCATTGAGGGAACCCCACCCTCAGGACCTCAGCTAATCCTAATTCCCTCCCCAGGACCCACCTCCAGATGCCTCACATTGAGGGTTACATTTCAACATATGCATTTGGGGAACACAAACAGTCCGTAGCTCCCTCCTCTCTGGCCTCAGCCCAATTCCACTCCCACCAGCAAAGAAGCCCTCTGGATCCCTCACCTGCCCGTCATGCTGCACCATCACACCTGGGCCCTGGGGCCTTTGTTGGTCACCGTGGCAGGCCCACCTGGGTGGGGCCAGAAGAGTGGGCCGCTGAGCTCCATGGGACAATCTCAGAGAGTGGAGTAGTAGCAAAAGGAGGGGTGCCCAGGTTCCTGTCATAGCTGTCTTCTCTGCTTCTGCATCTTCCCACCAACTCAGGACTCCTGGTCCCGGAGGACCCTGAAGTCCCTCTGCAGCCCATACACTGCCCAGGTCACCATGTAGCTCCAGCATCATGTCCCTGCCCCATCTTATTCCTTTTTTTGGTGCTTCGGGAGACAGCTAGAGATAGGGGTTCCCGGAATAGAGGGAGAGAAGAAGTCAATTCGATGACCAGTCGGGGGCAGGTCAGGAGAGACAACTGACAAGGGCCAGGAGGAACTTCAGGGACAGCTCCGATAGAGTCAGGCCAGGGAAACACCACTGCTCTCCAGCAGCCAGGGGTAGGCACATGGCGGGGGGAACAGAGCATTCCCTCAGCCTTGGGGACAGATCCTGACCCTACACTGCCCCTAGCAGGCCATGCCATCATTTCAATTCTTGGGACCACAATGTCATTGTCTATGAGCCAGAAAGTTGTTCAAAAGGACCCAGCTTTGTATAACATTTGTATTTCTATATTACCTACATATATACACATTCAAAAATAATGCAGCCAAAAAAGAGAGTTTGGTGGCTAGACTAAAATGTCTGACATTTGCTTCTGTATTGGTCCACTCTCACACTGCTATAAAAAAATACCTGAGACTGGGTAATTTATAAAGAACTGAGGTTTAATTGGCTCACAGTTCTGCAGGCTTCTGGGGAGACCTCAGGAAACTTACAATCATGGCAGAAGGTGAAGGGAGAGCAGGCACTTTACATGGCCAGAGCAGGAGGAAAAGAGAGAGCAGGGAGGAACTACACTTTTTTTAATACTCTTAAGTTCTAGGGTACATGTGCACAAAATGCAGGTTTGATACATAGGTATACATGTGCCATATTGGTTTGCTGCACCCATCAACTCATCATTCTCATCAGGTATTTCTCTTAATGCACTCCCTCCCCCAGATCCCCACTCCCTGACAGGCCCAGGGTGTGTTCCCTGCTCTGTGTCAAAGTGATCTCATTGTTCAATTCCCACCTATGAGTGAGAATATGCAGTGCTTGGTTTTCTGTCCTTATGATAGTTTGCTGAGAATGATGGTTTCAGCTTCATCCATGTCCCTGCAAAGGACACCAACTCGTCCTTTTTATGGCTGCATAGTATTCCATGGTGTATATGTGCCACATTTTCTTAATCCAGTCTATCATTGATGGACATTTGGGTTGGTTCCAAGTCTTTGCTATTGTAAACAGCACCGCAATAAACATACATGTGCATGTGTCTTTTTAGTAGCATGATTATAATCCTGTGGGTATATACCTGGTAATAAACAACCAGATCTCTTGAGACATCACTCACTGTCATGAGAACAGCACCAACTGAATGGTGCTAAACCACTCATGAAGGACCCCCGCACCAGGATCCAATCACCTCTCACCAGGCCCTACCCCAGATACTGGGGATTACAATTTGACATGAGATTTAGGCAGGAACACAGATCCAAACCAATTTGATTTCATTCATTCATTAATCCAAAAACTATTCACAGAGGGCTTACTGTGCACCAGTGTGGTGCTGAGTACTGAAGACACTCACAATTTAGCAAACGGCCTCTAAAGTTGGGCACCTGGGGAGCTCTATGATGTTGGGCTAGTTAGGTTTAGGGCTATTCATTAGGAGGTATTCCAGCTGCACCTCATGGAAAAATCCAAAGTAGCAGAGTCTTAGACAAGACCAGGCTCATTTCTCTTTCTCCAGGGCTGTTCAGTGGCCCTGCCATGTGAAATGCCACAGGCCACAACTCCTCGCCTCTTGTTGCTCTGCTGTACATGGTCTCCTCTCCCAGTATGACCTCGTGGTCCAAAATGGCTGCTCTAGCTCCAGGCATCACATCCGCATCCCAGCTAGCAGGGAAGGGAATGCTTCTCTCCCTTTAAAGTCACTTCTCAAAGCTGCACATCCCACACCTACTTATAGTCCATGGGCTGCTGTGGCCACATACAGCAGCAAAAGAGGCTAGAAAATGTAGGCTTTATTCTGGGTCTTCCTATGTCCAGCTAAAATTTGGGGGAATCTATCATTAAAGAAGAAAGGAGACAAGCAGCAGTCACAGATATTGTCTCACACAACCCTGTTAGCTCCCAGGCTGTGGAAAGAAACCCATAAATGTTACTTACACTCAGTAAAATTCATTGGCCCAGCCGCGGGCAGCTATTTAATCAAATGAATGATTCCTCATTAGGGAGATAATGGATAAAAATGTGTTCACATGGCAGACATCCCAGGTAAAATATTTACATTTAACAGGGCCTTACCTAATTTTCTTCAATGAACATGGATCACTAGTAAAATTAACAGCTTTCAAAAGGATGAGTTGGAGGGGGGGCCAGGTGCTTAGTCCAAAGGAATGACACTGGAAGAGAGAATGGCAGACTCCAGTGGCTGACAGGTGGAAACAAGTGTGAGACCTTCCAGGACAACCGAGACTCCTGCCCTGGCCTGGGGAAGGGAGGCGGGATCCTTGTCTCTTGAAGCCTGCTGGGAAACAGAGGTCAGAGATATCTCTTTATTTTCTAGTCTATGCCCATATTATGCTGATGAATTAAGAGAAGATTAATTTAAAGAGCAACACAAATACCAGGGTGGCGATCCAAGCTAAAACCGCAGAAATAGTATGCACTTGGCATCCATGTCCAACCTGAATCAGGACCCAAGTCTCTTCCTTCCCAATGCAGGACAGCAAGGTGTGAGTGGCCATCGTCCCGGGCTGGCTGCCCCACTGAGTCTCGCTGGGAGTTGGAGGCGACTGCTCAAGCATGTCCTGAAAGGAACTGGAGTGTCCCCCAGTGTCACATTTTGGACTAACTTGGAAGTGCTAAATCCCTATGATGACCCTGGAATTTGTGCGGTCCCATGAGCGCATCCTCGAAGGGAAAATAAAATCACATAAAGACAACACACCCCACAGCCTCCGACTGACCCACTCTGCCCCAGAGGGGAGAGTGCTGCGGAGACAGCTTGGATTAAGTTCACAGAGTGAGGACCTAAAGGGCTTCCAAAAGCTTCCAGCAAGAGGGCTCAGATGTCACCCAGCACAACCTCTGGACCACAAGCCCCAGCAAAACCAATACAAGACTCAAAGGCTGGCGGAGCCCGGAAACAGCCCACATTGTGGTCTCTGCTGAGCACTGTGCGGGGCTTTGTGTTGTTCCCAAGTCAGGGAAGAGTGACTGTTTCCCGAGGTGATTTCCCAGTGGCACTCAAGTCACCCTTGTGCCAGGTGAAAGTCACGTGTGGGCAGGGCTCAGCCCACGGGGGAGGAAGCCGGGGCTGCCCCTCATGGCAGGAAAGGTGTTTGTGTTTTCACATGGCCCTGTCCAGGGTGCCCTTTCGTATTCCCAAAATGCTGCTGGGTCTGAGCCCAGGGCCGGCTGGGGACATCTCTGCAAGATGACCCCAAAGGTGGGCACACAGTTGCCTTTATTCAAATCTTTTCTTTTCTGCACTGGGGGTTTCTCTGCCCTGCCATGTAACTTTGGGGGTGACTAGGGGGCTCCCCACTCCTTCATGTCCCTCTCCCTCTCCGCCAGCTGTGCCTGGAAGGACTCTCTCCAAACGCCTGCGTGTTGACTGTGACTTTGACCTTAGCAAGACACACACAGGTTAGAGCCTCACAGAGCCTGTCGTCATTGTCAGAAGACGTATTCGTTACCCAGGCTGCCATAACAGAGTGCCACGAACTGAGTAGCTTAGAGTGACATGCACTTACTTCTTCTCACACTGTCCCGGAGGCCGGAAGTCTGAAATCTGAAATCAAGGTGTGGGCAGGACCGCACTCCCTCCAGAGGCTCTAGCGGTGGATCCTTCTGCCTCTTCCAACTCCTGCTGGCGGCCGACGACCCTTCGCTGATGGTCGCACCACCCCATCTTGGTCTCTGTCTCCACACGGCCATCTCTCTCCCCTCTCTGTGTCTTCTTCTCTTCTGTGTCCTGTAAGGACACTCGTCGTGAGATTTAGGGCCCATTTGAGAATCTGGGATGGTCTCATTTCAATACCCTTAGCTTATATCTGGAAAGACTCCTTCTTCAACTAAGATCCCACTCCCAGGTTCTGGGGTTAGAACATGGGGCCGCCATTCAATCCACTGTGGGAGTGGGCATTCGAGTGTCAGTGCGGACTGAGAGCAGGCACTGAGGGGCAGAGGGCACTCATCCCAGCCCGGAGCCTCAGAAAAGAGGGGCACACAGAGTAGGATTTGCCCGCAGAATTAGCCTTGAGGACACAAAGAAGGCAGAAGCCATGGCCCAGTGGCCGGGGATGAGAGAGCCAGTTCCTGAGAGCCAGAACTCCAGGGCTCATTCTGGGGCACTGTGACCTGAGACCTTTGAGGAGACCCAGACCAGCCCCCACAGGGAGAGGGGCACCCTGCTGAGTGATCCTTTAACACACCACACTACAACTCCCAGAACTGGGTGGAGAAATCCTATTGAAAAGTCCATAGGAAATGAAGTTGGGGAAATGTAATTACTTAAAATTGACCCTGAGCTCTGATGAAGCTGGTCTGAGTAGACTGGGCTAAGCCCACATGATTAATCCAATTACACAAAACAGCTAAATGAGCCCAGGCTAGGATTAAAAAGAAAGGAAGGCTAGCGTCTGTGGGCTGCAGTGCCGGGATGGGGTGTGGGGAGTGGGCTTTGTGGGGAGCCCTTCATAGCTGCAGCCGCCTGCCCTGACCGCCATGAGACAAGACAATGGCCTCAATTCTGGTCCTGATGGAATCCGACCTCCACGCACTTCGTTTGAGTGTGTGTCTGAGAACAGAAGTGAAGAATCCTATTATTCTATCATTTATTCAACATTGATGGAGCATTTCTATTTCAGAAACTGGGACCAGTGTGGCTTGCAGGAGGTGCGTGGGTCGTCATAGCAGAGGGGCAGGCATGGTGCAAGGGTTCCTCAAACACCAGCGTGCAGGAGCCTCTAGGACCTTGCGGAAATGTAGGTTCTCACTCAGCAGGGCTGGATGGGGCCTGGGCACCTGCATGTTTCACCCACTCCCAGTGTGCTGGTGCTGCTGGTCCCTGAAGCTGGGCTGGTGAACTTTGCAGACAGCGGTGAGGTCTTTGGAATATGTTCTAAGTACCCCAGAGTCAGGAAAAGTTGTTCTGTGCTTCATTTGAGCCACTGGCGGAGGCAAGGCCAGTTTGCGACAGGTAGGGCAGGCAGGAGAGTACCCAGGTAGATGGGAGTCCACCTGGAACCTTCTGGCCATCTGAGGAACAGTGGAAATGAGCCAAAAAATGAGGGAGTTGGGGGAAGCCAACAGCACTGGAGAATCTTTGGTGCAATCCTGAAAGATCTTTCCATTGGCTCTTGTTGGTCTGCACCCAGGCTGAGCCAGCCAGGGAGACAGCGCTTAGTAAAACCCTTCCTTCTGGGTCCTGAGCTAGGCTCTGCTGCAGCCGGGCGTAAAGGCGTCCAAGGAGTTGTCCCAGCCCCTCCAGCGGCACCCACCCTCCTCCAAACATATTCCTCAGACGCAGACACCCACCCCCTAGTCCCCCATCTGCCTCAACCCTATGTCACAAGCTGCCCTGACAGGTTGCCTGTGAGGACAGAATCTAACCTGAGAATTCAGTTTTTCCTCTCCTCTGAATCCTTGCGTTTTAGTGTGTCTTTGGTTAGAGGCTAAGAATGCTCCTCACAGATTATCCAAAGGATGTCTCCATTTCCTGAGTCCACACACGGTGGTGCATTCTTTCCTTTCTTTCTTTCTTTTTCTTTTTTTTTTGCAACATTCCCATTAGAACAAAGGCCTGGTGTTATTGCTAAATACACAATGCTATTTTAATGACAATCACAGCTTTGCAGCAAAGTTTACCCCCCTGGTGAGGTGAGTGTTGCTCAAGCACTGCAGGAAGAAGAGGGAGCAACTGACCATCCCCCCACAGATTCCTCCCTACATGCCTTGAAGTAAATTATACTAACAACCTCCACAATATAAACTGTCAGTTACCATCAGGCAATTTTGAGCTGCTTGAATAATCCTACTGAAAGCCAAGCCACATTCAGCAGGTTCTTCCCTGCCTATGTTCTATGATGAGGGCACTCAACAGTAAGAGAGCTTCGCTACATGGGGTAGGGGCAGGAGGATCCACAAGGATCTCCTTCCAAAGCAGTCCCTGTACTGAGTCAAGCTGTGTGCCCTGGGGTCAACCCTTCAACCTCTCTCAGTCTGGTCAGTCCCATTTTCAGATGAAGTCATAAATGCCCATGAGGCTGTGCCCACAGAATCCAGCAGGTGTCTCACAGGATGAAAAACACAAAAGCACATTCGGTGAAAACAGCAGCACCTTCCTTCCAGGGCAGTGGTGAAAGTCGAGTGTTCCCCTCTTAGCTTCCTACAAAGCAGCACTAAGTGGGTGGCGGAAAATCATGGAAAGGGATCCTCTCCCAGTTCTGGAGGTCAGAAGCTTGAGATCCAGGTGTCAGCAGGCCACGTGTTCTCGGGAAGTTCTAGGGAAGAATGTTTCCTACCTCCTGCAGCCTCCAGTGCTGTGGGCAGTCCCTGGTGTTCCCTGGTCTGCAGATGCAGCACTCCAGCCTCCTGCAGCCTCCAGTGCTGTGGGCAGTCCCTGGTGTTTCCTGGGCTGCAGATGCAGCACTCCAGCCTCCTGCAGCCTCCAGTGCTGTGGGCAGTCCCTGGTGTTCCCTGGTCTGCAGATGCAGCACTCCAGCCTCTGCCTCTGTCTTCATGGCCTTCTCCCTCTGAGTCTTCCCTATTCTCTTCTGTCATTGGATTAGGATCCACTCTAATCCAGTCTGATCACATCTTAACCTGTTACATCTGTAAAAACCCAATTTCCAAATACGGTGACCTTCAGAAGCTCTGGGTGGACGTAGACCTTTGGAGTCACACTGTTCCTCCCCTTATAGCTGCTTTCTATAAAGCTCATAGAAATGTGCCCAGCACTTAATAAGAGCTATGCCCATGTTGGCCACTATCGTTTTTAAAAAATAATGACATAAATGCAAGTTAATTTTGTGACTCTTCTTAGTCACACAAAATGTGGATGATTTCCTTATTGCTATCCCACTGCACTCCATGAGAAGCATCTGGGTGTGCTGCGGGCAGGATGAAAACTGTGTGTCCAGGCATAGGACTGCTCCATCGTCCCGCATGGCACTGGCCCAGGGCACCAAGTCCTGCTCCCCAAGCCCACTCCACTTTTGCCAGCCGGCTCTTCCTGTCCCCGTCACTGCTGTCTGCTGTGATTAAGAAACATTCTAGGGAGACCCTGTGTCAAGATTCCAACCCTCCCAGAGAGAAAAGACAGAGAGAAAGGAGTTTTGCTAACTCCAGCCTCAGTTTCCCCATCTACTCCCTCCCTACTGAGCTCCCCCAACGCGTTAGCAGATTAATGCTAACTGTGTTTTTAACGATGTAACATATATCTTAGATTTATTGTTATTACAATTGTTTCCATTTCCCGGTAACAATGAACCCATTCACCCCAGGCCTCTGGTGGCCTTTCACGTGGTGATCCAATATGATTTCCTCATAAAAGCCCGTGACCAGAGCCCCACCTAATTACGGCCTAATTACACTTGGCAGAAGCTGAGGAAAATGCCACCATGATTTGCTGTGTCGTTTGGGAGCCCAGAATAATCCACGCTGCGACTTGTGTGTGTCTTGGGCACTGGCGGCTTGTGGCACACTGAGAGCATTTCCCCCTGTGATTCTGAGAGCCGTGTTTTTCCAAATGAGTGAACTTCTGCCTGCAGAAAGCATGCCTCCCCTACCGCAGAGCACCAGGAGGCTGTCCACACGGGGCACTTCGGCTGATCTCATGGCTCTCCTGACAGACAGTTTAGGACACTACTCCCCAGCAGCAATGATGACCTAGTGAGGCAGGAGTCCCCCCTATCTGTGGGCAACACCTTCCAAGACCTCCAGTGGGTGCCTGAGACCACAGACAGTAGCAAACCCTACATACACTACGTTTTTTTCTTACATGTACCCACCTATGATACAGTTCAATTGACAAATTACACACAGCAAGAGATTAACAATGACGAATGCTGAAATAGAACAATTATAGCAATGTACTGAAATGGGAAAGGTCCCCTGGTCCCCCTCGCAGGGCAGGTGATGGGGGTGGGGCTCGCTTGCTTGGTGCCCCACTGCTCGAAGCTCTAGCGGAGCACACAGACAAGCAAGCTGTGGGGCTCGGACCCCGCGGAACTGTCTAGGGTGGATGTTTACAGCTCCGGAAGCCCCAGTGTTCCAGGGCGCTCTTTGAGTTTGCCGTCTATAGGCTTGTGTTCATCAGCTCAGTTTGACCCTCTACCTTCTCACAAGGACAGGGGGCTTCCTGTGTCCTGGATTCTTGCCTTGGTGTACTGGAAGCATCGGATCCCACGTGGGCTGGGAGAATCAGTGCAAGATTTCATTGAGTGGAAGGAGCTCTCAGCCCATGGGAAGCCAGAGGGAGATGCTTTTCCCCTGGAGTCCCTCATTCTCTCCCATTCTCTCCCATTTTCTTTCTCTCTTTCTCACTCTCTCTCTTTCCCTCTTTCTCCCGGTCTCTCTCTCTCTCTCTCTCCCTCATTCTCTCTTTCTCTGTGTCTCTCTCCCTCATTCTCTCTCTCTCTCTCTCTCTCTCTCTCTCTCCCCCTCTCCCTCCCTCTCTCCCTCATTCTCTCTCTGTCTCTCTCTCTCTCTTTCTCTCCCTCCCTCCTCAAGAGCTGAATTGTCTGCATGAGGACCCAGAGAAGGGGCAACCATGCCTGGAGTGTGCCAGGAGCTTCTGCTGCAGCGTTTGTCCTGCAGGTCAGTGTCCTTGGTGGCAGCAGAGGTCACCGCCCTGAGAAGAAATGCGCTCCTGAGTGCCCGAGGGGAGGAAGGGTAGGAAGGAGGCCTCCCTGGGTGGACAGGGTCAGCAGGGCTCTCCGGGGAAACCAGAGGGCTCCATGCTGGCCGCTGGTCAGAGGCCTCGTTCTGCATCCCGACTCCTGGCTCGCATCTTTAGCTCTTCCCAAGCAGTCACTGCTCACACCTGGCGCTGGCCCCACGGCCTCCAGCACCATCCACCGATGCTCCTGTGGCCTCCTCACCACAAGGGCAGATTCCCCAAGGGCTCTAACACTGCTGTGCCATGCAGGCTCTTCCTGTCTCCCTCTGCAAAATGCACCCGTCCTGCGTCGATCCACTGGGGAGATGTTTAAAAGCAGGCCGGACTCATAAACAGTGGCAATAACGGCCAGACGGGCTTTTCCTCAGAAGGACGGGAGGCTGGGCAAGGTGACCTTCAATGGACTCTTGCTTCCCGGGCAGCACGTGGCTATGGCTGTGTGCAGGGCCCTCGGGCTTCAGGGCAAATGAAGGGGGTAGGTTGCACCCCCCTTGGACACAGGAGACACAAGGGGCAGCTCTGTGAGGCTGCAGGGTTGGGGGCTCAGGCAGAAGGACCTGAGCAGCCCAGGGAGTAAACAGAGAAAGAGAGATTCCCGGCCCTCTGCTCAAAAGAAGATGCAATGTCGTGAGAAAGAGGCAATTTAGCAGATCCCAGGAGGTTTGCAACACCAGATGAAGCCCTGCCACTCACAGCCAGCCACGGCCCTGTGATTTCTCAGAGTTGATCTGCTTTTGCTTTTGCTTCATTTCAGGATACCCTCATGTTGCTCCTTTTGACTCTGCAAGAAGGTAAACTGCACTGAAATGGGGTGAAGAGTAAATACCAACTCACCTGTCACATGCAGGAGGCAGAGCCACAGGCCCAGGAGGCCTGAGTGCCTCAGAGCGAGGGAGGTCATGCTGTTGCAGGAGGGTGACAAGCCATGGGGTGGGGGCTACACAGGGTGACTCCGAGGCTCAGAGAGTGGAGAGTCTGCCGGATGAGAGAAGTCCCTGACCTTGTCCATCCTTTCAGTTCACACCCAATGAGCCCCTGCCCACACCAGACTTCGTAGTTCGCACCCGGTGAGCCCCTGCCCACACCAGACTTCGTAGTTCACACCCGGTGAGCCCCTGCCCACACCAGACTTCGTAGTTCACACCCGGTGAGCCCCTGCCCACACCAGACTTCGTAGTTCACACCCGGTGAGCCCCTGCCCACACCAGACTTCGTAGTTCACACCCGGTGAGCCCCTGCCCACACCAGACTTCGTAGTTCACACCCGGTGAGCCCCTGCCCACACCAGACTTCGTAGTTCGCACCCGGTGAGCCCCTGCCCATACCAGACTTCGTAGTTCGCACCCGTGAGCCCCTGCCCACACCAGACTTCGTAGTTCACACCCGGTGAGCCCCTGCCCACACCAGACTTCGTAGTTCACACCCGGTGAGCCCCTGCCCACACCAGACTTCGTAGTTCACACCCGTGAGCCCCTGCCCACACCAGACTTCGTAGTTCACACCCGGTGAGCCCCTGCCCACACCAGACTTCGTAGTTCACACCCGTGAGCCCCTGCCCACACCAGACTTCGTAGTTCGCACCCGGTGAGCCCCTGCCCACACCAGACTTCGTAGTTCGCACCCAGTGAGCCCCTGCCCACACCAGACTTCGTAGTTCGCACCCGGTGAGCCCCTGCCCACACCAGACTTCGTAGTTCGCACCCGGTGAGCCCCTGCCCACACCAGACCCTGCAGTGCACCTGGCCCGTGCCAGGCTCCACGCCCCTTTGGCATCAGCCCCTGGCCATGTCGTTGCTTCTCCACCAACGCCTTGAAGTCCTGCCTGGCCCCCTCCTGAGCTGCAGTGGGAAGGGATGTGCCCATGCGGCCAGGTGGCCCTTGCCCTGTGCCTTTCCTGGGAGCACATCCTGTCAGCACACACCTGCTTACCTTTAGGAAAGCCAGAAAGCAGGTCTTCACGGAGCAGTCTCTGAAAGCTGCCTCGAGGATCAATTCTGCTCGGGGCGTTTTAGAAGATTTTGCCTCTTCTAATAAGATTTTATTTCTAAATCTCATTCAGCACTGCATACCTAGGCCCCTTGCCTAGAACTTCCACGGCGATTGTGTTGAGGAAATGGCCGTTATCGCCACCCGTGTTTGAATGGACTAGGGCGAGCACCAAGCATGCTGAGAGAACTGTATCCTCTCTGTACTCATCTCCCACTTACTCTCCCTCCAGCCAACATCCCACGGTGTGACTGTGGCCTAGTAACCATCTGAGTGCTGGGCCAGGGATGCCAGGCAAGGTGGGCAGGGGAGCAGTGCTGTGGCTGAAGCCGAGGCGCATCGGTGTCATACGGACTCAAGCCTGTGTTCACATCCCAGCTCTGCCACCTTTCAGCCCAGGTGCACGGGGGTCATACAGACTCAAGCCTATGTTCACATCCCAGCTCTGCCACCTCCTGGCTTTGGGGCCGCCATGGGCAAGCTCTTCCAGTGTGCTGAGCCTCCGTTTCCCCCTCTGGAGGATGCTGTTGCTGGAAAGCACGCCACGGCACGATGGCTCGGAGGCCTCAGCCCAGCGCCTTCTGCTCAGCATCCCTGTGCTCACCAGGCACAGAACCACGGCACTCTTATGTGGTCACCAAACAGCAGACTGTGGGGTTTTACAGGCAGCCCCGGGGCTACAAATCACCGAGGAGAGGCTGGGGCCCAGCACAGCCCTGAGGCTGGACACCCACCAGCATGGACCTCATAGATTTGCTCTGAGGATCACATGATAAAACAAATGTAAAATGCTTCATTGAGTGCCTGGTATACAATAAAATCTTGATAAATATCAACTATTAGGAATAATAGCCCACATTTATAGAGTGCTTATGTGCATTAGCCACTGTTATGAGAACATTAGGGTGACTAACTCATCGAATATTGTACCATTCCCAGAACGTAGGTGTCCCCATGTCAGAAGGAGGAAACTGAGCACAGAGATGTGAAGTTATTGCCAAGAGTCACACAGCTGTCTCGTGGTGGCCCCAGGATGGGAGCCCAGGCAGCCTGGCTCCTGAGGCCACACTCTTAGCCACTGGCGGCTGCTTCGCACGTGGATGTTATTATCTGCACCATCATCGGTGGACTTCAGTTCCTGGTGGGCCTGTACTATGCCTCCGTAGCCCTCCTCCATGGAGCAAGTGTGCACGAGGTGCCTGCTGCATAAACTCTGCCAGTGAAAATGTCCAGAACTGAACCGCCTCTTGGCTCTGAGGTCGTTAACCCTGACACACCGGCAGGTGGGTAGGGTTAGCAGTGAGCGCCCCTGGCACCAGCCAATGCCTGGAATAAGTCCAAACAAAATAATATATGGCTGGTACATTACACTCAGATCCAAGAACAAAGTATCAGCCTTGTCCATGGGAAGTGGGCTTGTGTGGAGAGTTTTTTCTGAGGTGCTGGCAGCCCAGGGTCTACCTGTAGCTTGTGAGGCAGACGTGACTCTGGATGTAAGTGTCCTCTTGCTGGCCTTCCTCCAAACTCCAGGGAACTCAAGAAGAACAGGTGCCCTTGCCACTTCAGGGCTGTCAGTATCTAAGGAACCCACGAGTGACGCTACTCCAGGATGCCACATCCCTCCTGGCCACTTAGCAGCCAGACTCGATGTGTGAGGTCCTCTCCAAAATGATGGAAGCAGAGCCCTGCCCTTCCTCACTGGGCTGGCAGGACCCTCTTCCCCTCTTCTGTGCTGACTGCAGAGCTGGCTGCTCTTACAGTCAGCCACTGGCAGCCAGCATGACAGACCAAGGCCCCTGAGCTGGCAGGAGAAGCATTTGCAGGCACCTGTGCACACACATCACAAATGCACACACACACACGCATATGTACACACATGTACATAATCACACAGACACAAGCACACACATGTGCATTGCACACATATATGGATATGTACGTGCACACAACACAGGTGCACACATGTACACATGTGGACACATATGCACATGCACACACATATATATACATGTATACACGCACACACACACACCAAAGCTAGGAGAGATGCTGGAAGAGAGTCTCCTTTTTAACCCTCAACAGGAACCAGCTCTGCACACACCTTGATTTCACACCTCAGAACTGTGAGGGGATGCATTCATCTGGCTCTGGGTCCCTCTGTTTGGGCTACTTTGTTAGTGTGTCTTTAGCAAACCCATGTGCTAAACCTGGAGACCACATGCTGGAGGTGGCGGAGCCTCCCTCAGCCTGGGGCCCTGACTGGCTCTGTGGTGAAGAGCACCCCAGCGACTCCTTCCAAGAGGGACGAGCGTAAGCAGGAAACAAACCTAATAAGGCTGAGGCCCTGAGGATGCTGGGCTTGTCGGGCAGTAGCTGCTAGCTTGGCTCCCATCAGAAGAGGGGCAAGGTGGAGGGAAGCAGGTGGGACACTCAGGCTGGCTGAAGCCTAGAACTAGAAGGAAAGAAATCGGTAGCAGAGGACACACAGAGACAGGGTCGACAGGAGGGATGCGCGGGGCCAGCACTCGGTGCTGAGAAGGAAGGTCTGGAAAGCAGACCTGCAGGGGAGAGTAACACCAGAGGCAGCAAACACCAGGCCAAACCCCCCATCCCTGCCCTGCCACACCTGCAGCTCCCGGAAGCTCTGATGATGGGTCGATGGGCTCTGGACCAAGCAGGGACAGGAGGCTCCTGCCTGGATGCTCCCCCTTCCTTCCAGTCTCACTCCACAGCCGTTCCTTTCCCCGACAGCAGGTCAACCAGGCTGCAGCTTTTCTCACCCTGCAGAGCCATCCCCGCAGGTCCACAGCAGGGCTGGCAGCAGCAGGGGGCTGCATCTCAGAGCCTGGACCCTTTTCCAAGGCCTGGCCTGAATTAGTCCAGCCTCTTCCCTGCATTTTCCCAGCCCTGGGGGTGTGAGCAGCTTCTGTACTCACTGTCTTCTCTGTTTGCCTTCCTGCTACTGAGGAACAGTGTTTGTACCTAGTTAACTATATTTTTCTTTTTCTTTTTTGAGACGGAGTTTCACTCTTGTTGCCCAGGCTGGAGTACAAAGGCGTGATCTCAGCTCACCACAACCCCCGTCTCCCAGGTTCAAGTAATTCTCTTGCTCAGCCTCCCGAGTAGCTGGGATTAGAGGCAGGCATGCGCCACCATGCCCAGCTCATTTTGTATTTTTAGTAGAGACGGGGTTTCTCCACATTGGTCAGGCTGGTCTCGAACTCCCGACCTCAGGTGATCCGCCCCCCTCGGCCTCCTAAAGTGCTGGGATTACAGGCATAAGTCACCGTGCCCAGTTCCTAGTTAACTATTTTTTAATATTAAATGATTTTCATTGAAACATCCAGTGGGATTTCCATCTCTGGGAAAAGATGTGCGCGCGTAACCAACAGCTGTGATTTCTGCTGGCTTGGTAGCCCCTGGCCCTGCCTCCAGAAACACCTGATGGTGGGTTGGCCCTGATCCCTCTCTAAGTAAGTCACAGGGAGACAACACCACCTGACCCCACCTGACCGAACAGACACACCACATCCACCCACATCACCCTGAACCAGGCTGGTGCCCATCAACCCTGGGATGCAGCTTGAGCTGTGGAGGGAAAAGAGCCCTTTGGTCCCCAGGGCTGCTCCAGATGCGGGCGTGAGCCTGACACCAGTGAGACTGCCACAGAGAGCAGAGGACCAGGCCCGCGAGTTAGCTTGGTTTGAGCCCCAATCCAGCCGCACTCGTATGTGAGTCAGTATAGCCCCTTCCTGGCCTCAGTCAGTCCCCGTGGTGTTCCCATCAGTTGAAGCCAAGACAGTCTAACTCTGGGACTGAGTGAGCAGTGACTGGGGTGGCCTGGAACGCTGGGTACAGGGACCGGGCCACCTGCCAGCAGGACTTCTCAGAAGCACTCTGGTTCCCTCTTCCTTACTAGCTAGAGGTGACCCCATAAAGCCCCCATCTCCTCCACCCCTGCCGGAATTGCTCCTCAAGGGCAATTCGCCCCCACCCTCTGCCTGGCTGCTCTGGCCTCAGCTGTGCATTTGCCTCTTGGGTGTAGCTGCTCATTTGTGTCAATAACAGGCTTCACTTTCAAGCCTCCTGCCGCTGCCTTCCGGGCCCCACCTACCACTTCCCAGGGCTATTTTGGGTGAGTGTGTGGGCCCCTAATTGTGACTCCAAGTCCCGACAGTTGACACAGACTCCTATTTTCCAAGCCAGCAAAGGGAGACCAGGCTTCACATCACCCTTGAACACTTGCCACGAAAACATGGTTCTAGAAACAATCCCAGAGGCAACCAAGCTCTTCCTTGGACCTCAGGCAGGAC
Source organism: Trachypithecus francoisi (assembly GCF_009764315.1). Taxonomy (NCBI): domain Eukaryota; kingdom Metazoa; phylum Chordata; class Mammalia; order Primates; family Cercopithecidae; genus Trachypithecus; species Trachypithecus francoisi. Next base: position 985,227 of record NW_022681446.1, on the reverse strand, counting down.
CCAGTAAAGACTCAGCTCCACCGTGAGATGCTGCCTGGAGATGCAGGTTGGAGGGAGGGGTCCTCAGAGCCCCGCTTGGCCCTGCCTTTCCGAGTGGTCTCGCCTGTGTTCCTGCAGAATGGTGAGCTCACCCCAGGAGAGGAGGTACTTACTGCCGGGACCACTGCCCTCGGGTCAGCTCGCCATGATCTCCAGTCATGCGGATGCCTCTTCTTCCCTCACATCCAGTCCATCGCTGAGTGGTGGCCGTACCACTTCCAAATGCTTCTAGAATCCCCACTTCTGGCTCCACTAGAGCTCCACTGCCGCTCTGCTCTGAGGTTCCGTCAGCTCTCCTGGACGCTGACAACCCAGGGGCTGCTCTCCTGCTTCCCCTCTGATCCCTGTGTACGGGATTGAAGGGCATGTTCCCACATTCATGCCCACCTGGAACCTTACCATGTGAGTTTATTTGGAAATAGCATCTTTGGAGATGTAATTAGTTAAGATGCGGTTATATCATCCATTAGGATGGGCCCTAAATGCAGTGGCTGGTGTCATTCTTTTTTTTTTTCTGTTAAATTAAGAGAATATTTACTTTTTAATTGATTAAACTTATTGATTGCTATTTTTTTTAAACTACAGATCTCCTTCTTTTTTTGAATACTTTAAGTTCTGAGGTACATGTGCAGAATATGTATGTTTGTTACATAGGTATACACGTGCCATAGTGGTTTGCTGCACCCATCAACCCATCATCTGTATTAGGTATTTCTCCTAATGCTCTTTCTTTCTGAGTCCCCCAGCCTCCAGCAGGGCCCAGTGTGTGAGGTTTCTCTCTGTGTGTCCAATATGTTCTCATTGTTCAACTCCCACTTAGGAGTGAGAACATGCGGTGTTTGGTTTTCTGTTCCTGTGTTAGTTTGCTGAGAATGATGGTTTCCAGCTTCATCCATGTTCCTGCAAAGGACATGAACTCATCCTTTTTTCATGGCTGCATAGTATTCCATGGTGTATATGTGCCACATTTTCCTTATCCAGTCTATCATCGATGGGCATTTGGGTTGGTTCCAAGTCTTTGCTATTGTGAACAGTGCTGCAATCAACATACGTGTGCATGTGTCTTTACGGTAGCACGATTTATATATGTATATCCTTTGGGTATATATCCAGTAACGGGATGTCTGGGTCAAATGGTATTTCTGGTTCTAGATGCTGGAGGAATCGCCACACTGTCCTCCACAATGGTTGAACAAATTTACATGCCCACCAACCATGTAAAAGCATTCCTATTTCTCCGCATCCTCGTCAACATCTGTTGTTTCCTGACATTTTAATGATCACCATTCTAACTGGTGTGATTCTATGAAAAAGATGCAGACACGGATGCACACAGAGGGTAGACGGCCATGGCATGATGAAGGCAGAGCGGAGAGACACAGCTACAATCCAAGGAAGAGTAAGAGTTGCTGCCCTCCACCAGCAGCTGGAAGCAGCAAGGAGAAATCCTTCCCTAGAGTCCTAGGAGAGAGTGCAAACCTGCAGCACCTTGAATGTGAACTCCTGGCTCCAAAACTGCAAGAGAATAAACTGTTCTGAGCCCATGTGTGGCCATTTGTCACAGCAGCCACCAAACACGAATACAGTTTATAACCTGTCTTCACTTGGAAAGAGACTGAACTTTACAAAATGCAAATCATCCCCTTTCCCTTTCTGCTCAGAAATCATTTCACTTCGTATAAAATAAAAATCCTTAATGTAGTCAGTCTCCAGGCCAGGACTGGCCCCACCTGCCTCCCCAGCCTCCTCTCTCACTCCTGCCCAGGCCCCTACAGAAGCAGCATGAATGGGAACGCTGTTCCCTCTCCTCTTTGTCAAGCAAATTCTAATTCATTCTTTCCCTCTTTTACACAATTTTAGTTATGAAAAACTTGAAAACATAAAAAAGACAGACACCTTGCACCTGCACCCTGCGTGTGACCCATGTCGCCATGTGTACTTCAGACCCTTTTTTTTTTTTTTTCTTTTGGAGATGAAGTTTTGCTCTGTCTCCAGGCTGGAGTGCAGTGGCATCGGCGATCTCAGCTCACTGCAACCTTCGTCTCCCAGGTTCAAGTGATTCTCCTGCCTCAGCCTCCTGAGTAGCTGGGATTACAGGTGCATGCCACCATGTCTCGCTAATTCTTGTATTTTTAGTAGAGATGGGGTTTTGCCGTGTTGATCAGGCTGGTCTCAAACCCATTTTTTAAATGAATACATTGCAGAAAGAGTTGGGTCTCTATGTGCCAGCTCTCTGCCCCACCTCAGATTGGAATTTCCTCCCATCCATGTTTTGAATCATTCTCTCTCTCTCTCTCTCCCCACTCTACTTCCAACTTTTTTCTCCGTCTCTCTTTTCTCTTTCTTTTTCTCTACACACACACACAAATGTGCACACACACACACACACAGACACACACATAGATATATCTCTATATGGTACTGTTAGAAGTACTTACAGGCTTACATAAATAACATTATGTTATTTATCTTCCTGTAATTTGCTTTTATGTCAATATTATTAATTCTGAGATCCTTCCGTGTTGGTAAATATCGATGAAATGTATCCATTTAAACTGCGGTGTGACACTCCACCGGGGAACATGCATCATGTGTTTCCCCAAACTCCTCTCCACTTCACACCAGCCCACATTAGCACAACAGTACTGCAGTGAATACTCTTTTATGTGTCTCTGTGCAGGTGTGTGAACGTTTCTCTAGTTATATCCCAGGAGTGATGTTATGAGCTGTGGAATGTGAGTATTTCCAATTTTACTGAATATTGTCAAATTACTCTCCTAAGGGTTGTAGCAATTTACACTTCCAACAGCAGTGGATTCTTTCATTCATGCCTGCACTCACTCATCCCAAAAGTATATTTGGTGAACACCTACTTTGTGCAGGCACAGCTCTGGGCACTGGGGACACAAGCACAGGTGCTCTGTTGTCCAGAACTGTGGTCCAGTGTCAACGCTGGGTCAGGCTATCTGGATGCAAGAGCTAACTCCACAACTGACTAATACGACAGCCTTGGGTGAGTTATACAACATCTTCATGTCTCTGTTCCCTCCTCTGTAACATCTGATAAAGTTGAAAATACATAGATATAGATCAATGCACAGGTATGCATACATAATCAGATATAAATATAGATATGCCTACTAAAAATACATCTCTACTAAAAATACGCACAACCCAGTATAGATTTAGATACGCACATAGATATAAATATATAGATACATATATGGATACAGGAATAGGCACGCAACTAGGTATACGTGCAGATGGGCACAACTGAATATGGATATAAATACACACACAGGCATAGATATGCACAACCAAAAACCAGTCTCCTCTGTGCCTCAGTTTCCCCTCTAAGAGTAAGTACTCCAAAGTTTGATGAGGAGGAGGATGTGACAGTGTATGTAAAGCACTTTTTCAGTACCTGGCACAGACAATGCTTATACTGGCAGCAACGATTATTTTCCTGTGTCAATATCCTGCCACCAAAACCTCCAAAAACATACTTTTAATGTCATACAGAGATAAGTTTACTGTCTCATTGCAATACAGGAGACCACACCATGGAAAGCCATGGAGTGTCTTCATAAGAGCGTGTTGAAAGAACTGATTAGATATTTGACCTTGTATTAGGTAACTTGGGGAAGGATAGAACTGATTAGAGTTTTGACCTTCTATTAGGTGATTTGGGAGGGGAAAGAACGAACAGAGATGACCTTATATTAGGTGATTTGTGGGAGGATGGAACTGATTAAAGATTTGACCTTGTTTTAGGTGATTTGGGGGAGAAAAGAATCGATAAGAACTTTGACCTTGTATTAGGTAATTTGGGGGAGGAAATAACTGATTAGCGCTTTGACCTTATATTAGGTGATTTGTGGGAGGATGGAACTGATTAAAGATTTGACCTTGTTTTAGGTGATTTGGGGGAGAAAAGAATCGATAAGAACTTTGACCTTGTATTAGGTAATTTGGGGGAGGAAATAACTGATTAGCGCTTTGACCTATATTAGGTGATCTGGGGGAGGAAAAAACTTTTTAGAGAGTTGACCTTATATTAGGGGATTTGGGGTTGAAATAACTGATTAGAGCTTTGACCTTGTATTAGGTGATTTGTGGGAAGAATTTGGGGCTTTGCCCTGGATTGGATGCTGTCAAGAAGTGGAGATAATTTAATAATTGGGTATCTTAAAATTTGTATGGAGAAGGCCAGAACAATGGAATGAGGACAAAGCTGCAATTGGTAAGGAATTAGCTGTCATTCATATTGGTCAGGTCAGGGGGATTCGTTATTCTGTGGACTGAACATTTTTGGCTGTGCTCTGACATGGTGGCCTTGTCAGATATTAACACACTGTTAAACCATTTCTAATCAACAGAACACCAAGGCCTACCCCATAGAGCCTAGGCCAGTTCCTAGCTGTTGGGAGCTCTTGGTCATTTACCCAGCTGCAAGACAGACTTTCCGACTTGGATTCTTGGTCAAGGAGCTCCTGTGTCTGATGACGGCTGGCCATCCTTGGCTCCTTTGCCTGCTTATGTATTTATCCTTCCTGCAGGTTGGACCTGGTTTTCTGGGCTCAGCTCCTTATCTTGGCCATGATTCTCAAAGGAAAAGGCTCCTCAGCACCATTGGTGGGAACAGATTGCATCTTCCTTCCTTAAACCCAGAGGAGGTCAACCACGGGCAAGGACATGGGCAGGCCCCTTCCTCAGCCCTGTCCACCCCAGCATTTGGAAAGCAGAGAAGACCATTCAGTGCATCTGGCCAGTGTGTGAACGGAGTGAGCTGAGTGTCTGGGAGGCAGTGTGGTCTCCTGGGGAAGGTTCAGGCCTGGGAGCCAGAGTGCCTGGGATAAATCTTGACTCAGGGTATTTGTTCATTCTCACACTGCTATAAAGAAGTTCCCTGAGAGTGAGTGGGTAATTTGTGAAGGAAATAAGTTTAATTGACTCACAGTTCGGCATGGCTGGGAGGCCTCAGGAAACTTACAATCATGGTGGAAGGCGAAGGAGAAGCAAGTACCTTCTACACAAGGCAGCAGGGGAGAGAGGAAGGAAGGAGGAACTTCTAAACCCTAATAAACCATCAGATCTTGTGAGAACTCACTCACTATCAGGAGAACAGCATGGGGGAAACCACCCCATGATCCAAACACCTCCCTCCCTCAACACATGCGGATTGCAGGTCTCTCCCTCGACAGATGAGAATTACAATTCAAGGTGAGATTTGGGTGGGGACACAGAGCCAAACCATATCAGTCAGGGTCTGTAGTGAGCTAGTGTCCCCCCACAAATCCATGTCTACCTAAAGCCCGTGAAAGTGACCTTATTTGGAAATAAAGCCTTTGCAGCTCTAATTAAGATAAGGTCCTAGTGTATCAGAGTGAGCCCTAGTTCAGTGACTGGTGTCCTTGTGAGGAGAGGAGAGACACACAGAGGCACAGAAAAAATGGCCATGTGCCGTTGGAGGCAGAGCCTGTGGCGACGCATCTAGAAGCCAAGGACGGCCAAAGAGGGCCAAGGGCTGCCTGCAGCACCAGAGCCTGGGAGGCCGAGGACAGAGTCCCCCCAGAGCAGAAGGAGCCCACCCTTCCTTCACCATGACCTCAAACTTCAGGTCTCCAGAACCACAAAAGAATAAGTTTCCGCTGTTTTAAGGTCACCCCGTTGGTGCTGACATGATACGGCAGCCACAGGAACTCGTACAGTGACCTCGAGTTTCCCTTCTGCCGCCTACACCCCTCAGAGTGCAGGGCCGAGACCCTCGCCAACGTGGCCTCCCTCCCCGGGTGGGCTCCAGCCCTCTCCCCGCTCATGGCTGTTGTTCCAGCATCTGCGTCTGGCCGCGGTGGACCGCCGGCCCATGCTGCTCAGCCCATCACACAGCCACTGGGTAATGACTATCATTATGTGATTGTGGTGTCGCTGAGGCTGGTGATTTGTCATTGTTAATGTTTATGAAGTGCTCAGTCCGTCTGCAGAAAATGATAATAATAAAAAATAGGAGTAGATCCCCTCTGACAGCCCCAGGCCGGCACCAAGCAGAGAGCCTGGGGAGGAAGGCGCACACGCAGGAGTGTCCGGGTGGGATGGGAGGTGACATTACTAAAGGCTGGCAGGTTACTAAAGATCTGAGCCTGACATTCTCGGTGTCTTCAAATAACCACCCCTAAAAACACTCAGAAAATGCTCATGGATATTGCCTGACAAGCTCCAGAGGAGATGAGAAAAGGTCAAGTCAGAGACCAACACTCATTACAAACCCAGATAGCGCTGGGCTGGGCACAGTAGGTGGGAAGGGGCGTGTGAAATCGAGGAGGTGGACCTATTTCTTGTGTCTGCCTTAACCAAGACAAGAAGAAGGGCTGGGGCCCAGCGCTCCTGATTTTTACCCAGGCGTCTCCTGCCGCTGGCATCTGAAGGAGGAGTGTACAAGCTGAGCTGGCCAAGGAGGGCTTCCTGGAAGAAGTGGGGTTACCTAGAGCCTTCAAAAGGAGCAGAAGGGAAAAAGTGAGATCGTTTTCATTCCCATAACACATGTGAGGGCTTGATGAGTCTGTCTTCACTTTCCCCTTTGTAAGGGAGGGTTACAATGTCCATTATCACATGAGGCCTCACAGGCTGCTGTCGGATAATAGGCCCTCAGCTGGTTTCCCAATATTCCCCTGGAGACAGTTTCAAAGCATGCCTGAGTTTTGCTGTGGCTTTCAGAGATGTCATCCATCAGGCAGCCCACTCCGCCAGCAAGATGGCCTCTGCAGCGTCTTACACGGGGCTCTGGCCGGCCTCCCTCAGGCTCAGGAAGCATCTCTCCTCAGCCCGTCGGCCTTCGGAGCCACCCCTGCCAGCCCACAGGGATGCTGCAAACAGAGCGACGGGCGGGGCCGTAAACCTCTGCAAGATTTGTGACTTCAGCCTGAAGTCGGTGGACTAAGAGAAAACGGAACTTGAAGGAGACATGAGCTGATGCAGTCGAGTGGGCTGTGCTGTGGTCTGCAGAAGTTAGTTCCCCTGAATGCTAGTGAAGGTTCACTAAGACCTTGGACGGACGGGGCTAACTCAAGACGGGAAAATGCTGTTTGGGTGTCTTCCATTTGGACTCAGAGTTTCTGCCATGAATAAGATGACTCGAGGGGCTGCGCTTTGAGGATGATCCACTGTGTTCATGTTTAGGATCATCACAGAAAGCAGAGAGGTTCCAGATTCCATGCATTCTAGTTGGATGGAGTGGATGAAGTGACCCCATGATTCCATCCCCTCCATCCCAGTCACTGTCTCTAATACAGACCGCCCATGTGGGGAGGGCCTCGTTAGGGCAGGCACCTGAGCTCTCAGAGCCTTGATGTCCACAAGTGCAGGGGAATCACTGACCCCCAAAAGAGACCATCAGCCCTTTCCCCAGAACTCTCATGGCACCTGCTCAGTTCAAACAAAAGCACAGCTCTGGACTTGCTAAGGAGAGACTGGATTCAGAAGAATTCTTGCGATAGGGAGTGGGAACCATTGCAACGGGGGAGGAGCTATTGCAGTGGGGGAGGGGCTGTTGCAGTGGGGGAGGGGCTGTTGCAGTGGGGGAGGGGCTGTTGCAGTGGGGGAGGGGCTGTTGCAGTGGGGGAGGGGCTGTTGCAGTGAGGAGAAGGCTCCCACCATGAGACCTGAAAGTGTCTCAAAAGTTAGGCAGAAAGAGACTTTTCTTTATGGGATTAGAAAGGACTGGTGTGGGACGTGAGAAGAAAAGGTGGAGGTGGCTCAGTGGGACAATAGATCAGAAAACATTTGACCCTGAGGCCAGGCTGCTTTCAGACCAGATGGCCGTCTGTGGGTTCAGGCTGAGGGTGGGCCAGAGTTCAGGGCCTGGGGCAGGAGAGAAGCAGAACTGCTTCACTAACAAGCATTTTGTTCCAATTATCAGTGGGGACAAAACGGTTCTACTAATCTTAATCTGTGAGGCAAAGAAATGGAATTTAGAGGGGCTGTGTCTGGACTTGTCCTGGGTAAATGGGTGTCGGTGTCTGTGAGCCTCATCTAGGTTATGTGGGGAGGGATGGTCTTTGCAGGGAGCTGTTCCGAGGAGCGCAGTGCATTGGGAGCTCCTGAGCAGTGGCTGTTAACCAGCACCACAGACCTCAGATGAATTCACCGTGGTCACTGGCCTGCAGCACAGCCTGGACCTGCCGCAGAAACCTGCCTTGCTCTGGCTCTGCTCAGAGCCTGTGCCTTCTGCATCCTGATAGCTGGGTCAGAACAGGCTTTCCAAGTACGGACGATGCCGCCTCCAAATACAGAGGCCCACCAAGGTTCGTGCGCCTTTCTCAGTGGTAAGAGGTTTGAGGTGCCCTCACCTATCTCTGATTTTGGAGGAGATGCCTTGGCCTGCCCCAGACCTCTGGATCCCTGAAATCTTCACTGACAGGCCCGGCCCTGGAGTCTTCGTAGGGTTTAGCTCCTGCCTTTGGAACGTGGGTGTCTCACCAAAGCCTCGAATGTACCAGCTGCTCCTTCCTCGCTGGTCCATTCATGTGATGCCACCATGAGGTGAGCACACACACTGTTCTGCAGGGTGCCCAGCCAGCTCAGCCCTCACCTGTTGGACCATGTGGAAGTCGAGCATGAGAGAAGTCATTTGGCCCTGGACCAGGAACTGTCCTTGGTTGATGTGGTTGATGGGAGCCACCTTACAGGAGGGCAGGTCACCTCCTGCTGATTCTCACTCCAGGGCTCCCTGGGGGACAGACTGAAGCTATCTCCTGCAGACACCACCTCTTGCTCAGCACCTCCCCTGCCATCTCCTCCCCACCCCTCCTTCCCTTGCAAGCAGGCCCCAGTCAAAGGCATCTGAATCCCTGCGAGGCTGGCTCGGAGGGGGATTCTGGAGTTGGACGCCCCTGCTCAGGGCAGGCAGGACCATCAGGCAGGGGAGGCACTGAGAATCGCTGGCGGGCAGAGAGCGAGCCATGCCAGGGCAGGTCCACACAGCCCTGGTACCGGGTGAGTGGCTACTAGTTGCCAAGTGCATTCTTGTCGGTTTGTCAGGTGGGATGAGAGCCGCCTGAATCCTCAGCGACACACAGCAGTCTACCTTTCTGGTCCAGACTGTGTTACTTCTCTCGCCTCCATCTCTGCACAGTCCCAGAGGAGACGGCTGGGCTGCCCCCGAGAAGGCTCGGGGATGGGGCACCAGCCTGTTGGGGCGTGAACAGCATGTGCTACAAAAACACACATTCTTCCTCCAAAACATCACAGGCTCTTGGAGAACTGTGACCAACGGCCAACCCAGGGCAGCTGCCTGGCCTTGCCTCAGCGACAGTGTCCAACGGCCAACCCAGGGCAGCTGCCCGGCCTTGCCTCAGCGACAGTGTCCACCTCGGTGCTGCTTCCCCAGGGCCGAGCATGGACATTACCTGGAATCTGGGGCTGAGCCCTGTACTTTCCACATAGGGCTGTGGGAGGCAGGTCCCCAGAGGCCGTCCAGGTGCCGGCTGTCAGACAAGAGAAGGTAACACACAGGATTGATATGTTTAATCTAACGCAGGGACTTTTCACTGCCGGAGGGATGATGTTGCATTTATCAGGATTAGACAGCTCTCCAGCAACGGAGCCATCCACATCTCCCCTGCCTTTTGTGTGAGGGTTGTGTTATTAAATACAGGCCCCTGCCGCATGCCGCTTTCTCAAAGAAAAATGGATGTGCTTGACACGGCTTCTCAGAGTTCCACAGGACTTCCTCCTCCGACCTTTTCAGTCGGCAAACAAAGTCCTCCATACAGAGTGGTGCCCGGCCCGGCTCTCTCTCCTTCCACCTTTCCATCTTCAGTCTTTACAAAATGTTTGGAGAAGTAAAGAAAGTCCCCACTGGCTAGGCACAGTGGCTAACTCTTGTAATCCCAACACTTTGGGAGGCCAAAGTGGGAGGATGACTTGAGCCCAGGAGATCAACACCAGCCTGGGCAATATAGTGAGACCCCATCACTACAAAAAATACAAAAATTAGCTGGGCATGGTGGTGTGCACCTGAGGTCTTAGCTGCTCAGGAGGCTGAAGTGGGTCTGAGAGGTCAAGGCTACAGTGAACTGTGGTCGTGCCACTGCACTCCAGCCTGAGCAGCAGAGCAAGACCCTGTTTCAAAATTTAAAAAGAAAAGAAAGTCACCTCTGACCCTGCATCTTCTGCATGTTTGCAGGAGGGTCAGGCATTCCCAGAAATGCATCCCCCACCTCTTGCCATGAATCACTAAGGTGGACAGGGCAGCAGGAGCTTTTAAAGCCACACACATGATCTCACAGATTTGAGGCTGAGATTCCAGGAGCCAGCAGCAATGTAAGGACTCAAGGGACACGTGGGAAAGAAACTTGCATGACACTCAAATGACCTCAAGAGTGGCTGAACAGGCCCCATCTTTCCCCAGGTCTCATCTGAAAGTTTTTGTGTCAGGATCAGTTGAATGTGCTTGATAAAATCCAGATTCCTGGGCCCCACTCCAGGCCTCCTAGATAAGGATCTCCCAGGGCAAGGCCCAGGCATCTGCATTTTAAACAAGCCCCCAAGATGATTCTGGTGTAGACCAGTTTGAAAGTTAATGGCCTCCACCAATGTGGATGGGAGGGGACAGTCCTCCAGGCCATAAAAGCTCTCCTGAATCCTCACTCAGCTCAGTGCCCTGGGGCGCTGGCTCCTGATTCAGTTCTAAGATCTTCCAGAATAAACCTATGGCCTTTTCAGTTGGAAGTGAGAGACCTTCTGCCCATTTCCTGACTCTGTCTCTGCCCTCTCCTCATTCTTCAAACACCCACTGAGCTCCAGCCGGTGCCAGGCCATGCAGGCATCAGAGCTACGAGAGGCCTCTTGATGTGCCCAGTCTAAGCGCATGTCCTGCAAGGGGTCTCAACCACCCTCTCCCCAGGGCCTGACTTTGAAGGCAGCTCCTGATATCTCCCCCACGATCCCTCCCCAGTGGCCTCAGTCCCTTCCCTTAAAAGTTCTCTGCTTCTCTCCACCTGACTTCAAGGCTGCTACCCCATCCCATCCCTTCTCCTCACCACTGAGGTCCCTCCTCTGCCTGCCATTTCCAGGTCATCTTCACCCATCACCGAATGCTCCTGCCTCAGGAGCCAAAGCTCTTTCTCAAAGACGGCCAGTGACCACTGGATTAGGTTTCTGAGCTGCCCTAATTCCCATAAACTGAGGCCTTAGAATACTAGACATGTACTTTGTCACACTCCAGAAGGCCAGAAGTCCAACCGAGACTCAGAGAAAGAATCTGTCCCCTGCCTTTCCCCAGCTGCTGGGGGCTCCCACTGTCCATGGCATTCCGTGGCTTGCAGACGTCTCACCCCCATCTCTGCCTTCATCTTCATGTGGCCTTCCCCTCTGTGTTTCCGTGTCCTTTTCTGTATCTCGTAAGGACACTCTCATTGGGTTCAGGGCCTACCCTAATCTAGCATGACTTCATTTCAATCTTTATTGGTATCTGCAAAGCCCCTGTTTCCAAATAATATCTGTTCTTGTGATAGTGAGTGAGTTCTTATGAGATCTGATGGTTTTATAAGGAATCTGAGGTTCCAAGGGATCGTGGATTTTGGGAAGATGCCATTCAGCTGAATGTCAAAAGCCTCTGGGCCCTACGGACCTGTGGCCACCCCCCTGGGCCCCAGCTCTCCAAGGACTCCCATGCACAGTACTCCCCTGGCCTCCTAGCACCTCTCTCCACCTCCGGTCAACACTGCGGTCTCCTCTTCCTCCACCTGCTCCCCTGAATTCTGTTCTCCACCCATTTCTTGTGACAGATACCACCTCCTTGTGTGGTCTCATCACTTCTGCCCTGCCCCCAAAATGTCCTTCCAGCCCCAGGCTTCTATGTGAGGGAAGCTCCCAGACAGACCCCTTCCTGTCTTACTTCTCATCTTGCCAAAGCCTCCCAACCTGAGCCCCTCATCTTTGCCCAAGCACTTCCCGCAGGCTGCACTCACCTCTGTCCAAGGGAACTGAGTCTGTGTTTCCATGCAGGTCACAGCCTGTGGGCTGCAAACTCTCTTCATGCCGGGAGGGAGGCATCAGGAAACATCCACAGGGTGTAAGGTGGAGGAACAGGAGAGAGAGAGGCCGTGCAGTGAGGCCCAGGGAGTCAGAGTGCTCTGCTCTGTGGGGCCCAACCAAGGGATTCAGAGCAATGGGATGTTAAATAAAGGGGCCTCATGGCCCTGTCCCAGCACAGGCATGCCTACCCACACCAAGGGCTGTGTATTAGTCTGTTCTCACGCTGCTATGAAGAAATACCCAAGACTGGATAATTTATAAAGGAGAGAGGTTTAACTGTCTCACAGCTCCTCATGGCTGGGGAGGCCTCAGGAAACATACAATTATTGCAGAAGGCAACTCTTCACAGGATGGCAGGAAAAAGAATGAGTGTCCAGGAAAGGGGGAAGCCCCTTATAAAACCATCAGATCTTGTGAGAACTCACTCACTATCACAAGAACAGGATGGAGAAACAGTCCCCATGATTCAATTATTTATAAAACCATCAGATCTCCTGAGAAATCACTCACTATCACAAGAACAGGATGGAGAAACAGTCCCCATGATTCAATTACCTCCACCTGGTCCCTCCTGCGACATGTGGGAATTATGGGAACTGCACTTCAAGATGAGATTTGGGTGGAGACACAGCCAAACTATATGAGGTTGGGTCTGAGAAAGGTGACCCTGGAAGAAGAGCAGGGGTCACTGGAGGTCATGGGATGGGTTGGGCTCACTCGGGAGCAGACCTGGCCTGGTCCCTGCCCTGTCCCTCTCACCTGTCCTGTCTGAACAAACTACCAGAGCTTCTTGTATTCATTTCTAGGAGGAAATCACTAGCTCTGTCCTTCTTCTCGCCTTGTGGTCTGGCCTCAGCTCCTGCAGAACTCATCCATGGGCTTTGTCTTCTTTGGGGTAACAGGAGCTAGGCTGGGGGCCCTCCCTGGCTTTGACATTCCTTCATTTGCACATTCCTGTGGGCCTTTCTTTGTGTTTTGAGGCACTGTCCCTTTAATAAAAGGGTATTTATGCTTGAATTTAGAATAATAAGCATAAAGTATATTTGAAGTAATTAGAATATACGCTAGGCCACCCCGAGTGTTGGGCCAGATCTGGAGACGCTGGAGCAAACCCAGCTCTGCCCTTCACAGCCGTGCAGCCCTGGGGAGCAACTTCCCTGCTTTAGACCGTTTCTTATTTTGTCAGGTGGGCTGATGTTAGCATCTTCCTTATGGGGTTATTATAAGGATTAAGCAAGTTAATGTTATAAAGAGCTAACAAGCACATCTGGTGTGTAGGTACCTCCAAAAGTGGGTGAAATAAATAAAAACCTAATTGTCCTTGCTGTTCCACTGGTTTTAGATACCCACAATCACAGTGACACTGCACCAGTGTCCCCAGAGAAGTGTTCCCCATGCCCTCCCATCTCCTCCCTGCCTGGCATCCCTGACCCCCTTGTCGCAGCCTTGTCAGCTGACACAGCCTTGTCAGCTCAGTCATAAAGAGCTGCCCATGGCATTTAAGAAGGAAGAATAAATGGTTCTAGTCTGTCTCTTTCAGAAGTCCTGGTGTCCCCAGGGGATGAGATGCTGAAGTGTTTCACAAGTGCTTTCCTAGGATGTGGAAACATAAATGCAAATACAGTTCACTTGACTGGAGCATGAGGGAGGCCGGTGGGATGGAGGCTGGGCTCTGAAGCAGGAAAGGAGACTTCTTTCCAGGGGTGAAGGTTCAGAGTTGCTGTCACCACACCACCCCCCAGGAGCAATTCCAGCATGTAGCTACCCCTTACCCTGCACTCAGCCCCCTCTTCCCACCCAGCCTCACATCTGCCATCTCCCAAGTCCTCGGGGGCTTGCTGGATCTGCATAGCCCATTAGTTGCTGACTTCTGCTTCCTGAAGCCCTCCTTGTCTCTCTGACTCCTCTACTCAGCATCGCCATGTGTTTGTTGAATATTTTATGCAGGAAATCACCTGCACGGCACAGTGGCAGATACAAGAGTGGACAACATACGGAGGGCCCAACCGGGGGAAAGGCAGAGATAAACAGGGAGAAATGGCCACAGATGACGTAAGTGATGCTTCTGGGTATCAGAAAGGGAAATAGAGCCACCACTGCAGAAATATCCAGTGGATGACAGAGGTCACTGGAGTGGGGAGTCAGGTGAACATGGACAATAACCTCTGTTGGCCTAAGTTTCCTCACCTGTAAAATAGGAATGCTAATAGCCTCCACATCACATGGTGGTTATGAGGATTAAAAGAATTCATACACATAATGCCTGGCAAGAGTGTCAGGCATGCAGCAGGTGCTATCATTATTGTCTTCGTCACTATCACCAACACCATTATTATCATCATCATCACCACCATCATCATCACCATCATCACCATCAACACCACCACCACCACCACCACCATCATCATCACCATCACCATCACCATCACCATCATCACCATCAGCATCACCACCATCATCATCTCTATCATCACCACCATCATCACCACCATCACCATCATCACCACTACCACCATCATCACCATCAGCATCATCGCCACCATCATCTCTATCATCATCACCACCATCATCATCATCTCCATCATCATCATCACCATGATCATCATCACCATCACCATCATCATCACATCACCGCCATCATCACCATCACCATCATTATCATCACCATCACCATCATCATCACATCATCACCACCAACACCATCATCACCATCATCATCATCTCTATCATCATCATATCATCTCCACCATCACCACCCTCACCATCATCATCATCACCATCACCATCATCACCATCATCACCATCACCATCATCATCACATCATCACCATCACCATCATCATCACATCATCGCCACCATCACCACCATCACCGTCATCATCACCATCACCATCATCACCATCATCATCATCACCATCACCATCATCATCACATCATTGCCACCATCACCACCATCACCATCACCATCATCATCACCATCACCACCATCACCACATCATCACCATCGCCATTATTATCATCACCATTACCATCATCACCAACATAATCATCACTATCATCATTATCACCATCATCTTCATCATCACCATCAACACTATCATTCGCATTACACTATCATGGTTGTTATCATCTTTACTATCACCATCACCATTATCATCACCACCATTACCGTTGCCTTTATCACTACCATCACCATCATTATCACAAACATTATCATAGTTGTTATGTCCTAGATGCTAGAGATTGAGCTGATCTCTAAGAGATGTGCTATACTGGAATAGGAAAGAGGGATGGGGAAGCACATTGGGCATGTCAAATGAGGTAGGTATGGAATAAAGGCTGGGAAGGTGGAGGATTCCTAAAGGCCATTTAGACTAAAGGGTCAGCAGCAGAGTCTGATGGCAAGGTAAACTGGGGTCAACTCATATAAGCTTTGTAGGAGACTAAAATATCTCTCTATCTCCTCTTCCTCCCCAGCCTCCCTGACGCCTAGCTTTGCCCTTCTTTTCCTTGGACCCCACACTTGGAAGGAACCACCACTCCATCTTTGGAGCCCTTCCACACCACCTTGCTGCCACGTGTGGGGAGGCAACAGCAGAGGCCCACGCGTTGTGCACCAAGGTCAGCCTTTTCAGGCCACCCAAACATACTCCTTCCTTTACAGGGGCATGTCCCCTCCCCAGCAGTTTTCTGCCTTGCCTTCTTGGCTTAATGGAAGGGCATCCCAGGTTTCTTCTTGGAGGCTGACTGAAGAGTCCTCCTGGGTTGGTAATGAGAATGGTTTGACAGGAGCTGGGAGGCTACAGATGCCAGGCCTCCAGCTCTGGACTACTGTAATCGGAATAACATGGGAGTTGATTTGTTCTCTCCAAAATGTACCATTATTGTTAGATTTCCCACTGGCTAGCTTTGGCAATAGTAATTTATGTCTCCTTCCCACCTGGGGGGACTCTTGATCCTTTCTCAGGAAGGGACACAGCATCTCCTGGCTAGGCTGTAAATGTCTCATTATGGCTCTCAGCTGCACACTTGGTCTTTTTCCTCACTCTGGGTCACATTTCATTTTGGTTTAAATAATGAAACCAGCAGACTGGAGATTAGAGCCGTTAAATGATTTTTGCTCCTAGGAAGTGGATGCCTGTCCAAGACAAAAACTCACCCACAGCTCAGGGGACCCTCTGTGCTAGTGGGACTTGAAAAAATAGACTGAAGCAGCCTGGGCATGACTCTGAGATCACTGAGTCTTAGACTTGCAGTCTGAGAGATCAGGGAGGACCACTTCCAGGCCACATGGGTGGGGAGACAGACACAGAAGGTGCATCCAGGGCACACTCTGCCTTGATGTAGACAAGGGCTGCCAGGATGAAGAAAGATGCCTTCAGTCTTCCTGGCATGGCAGAAATGATCCTTGTCCCACTGCACTTTTTCAAGTGTTTTGCCAACAGCTTTCACATGGAAGTTCACCTGAGCTCGCTTTGCTGCCTCCATTGTGCAGTTGAGGAAACTGAATACGAGAGATTCAGAGATTCCTCACTTAACTGAGATAACCACATCCTCCCATGGCCAGGAAAGACTGTAGCCCCGTGCTCTTTTTACCTCACTACCTCAGTGTCTCTTTCCTCTTCCAAAGGAAAAGCCAGGAGTTGAGAGCAGTGGCATGAGAAGCTCCAGGTTACATCTCTGGGAGCAAAACTCACACTACTCACTGCATTCTGTTCAAAGGACGACTTCACTCCTGCTCTCCTGGAGATGGAGAGACCTTCTCTCTGGGAAGCAATAGCAGTAATTCTCAGGGTGAGGTCATTCTGAATTCTCTGAGTCTCAGTTTCCTAATCTGTAAAGTGAGGATATATCACAGCCTAGCAGGACTCCAAATGTGACCAGAATGTATGTGTGGAGGCCTCTGAGCCATGGCTATCATTAGGATTGCAGCAAGGAGTAAGGCTGGCCTCTGAGCCACCTTCTGCTCACTTCTCCCCTGAACAGCTCAGGACAAAAAGAGCTGGAGGGAGTAATTACGGTTTTGCTGGTGGAGTGGGCTCATGTGCAGGGTGGGGCAGCCATCACACTTTGCCAACACTCCCCAAAGATGGGAGAATGTACCCTGTGACTTAGAAACATTAAGAGAAAATAAGCATCGTCACACCCTCAGAAGGATGTGATGTGAAACAGATGACACGTTCCATTAAACCAACTGAAAGCAGCATGTGCCAAGTCACTACCAACGGGCACACGAGCAGGGAGCTGGGTCCCCACTTCTCAGGCAGCCACCCTGCTTTGGCCACTCAAGGAGTCCTGCTCACTCAGGCCACAGCCACCAAGGGCCACAAGGAAGAGGAAGGCCTGGTGCCCACTAGGGCTGGACCACAACAGAGGTTCTCATCCCTTCTCCCCCTACCTCTCCAACACTAGGTACTGGATCCCAATCCCCCCTCAAAGCCAATCCCTCCCTCCTCCCCAACTAGCTTCCTTTTGCCTTAGGCCCCTGGCTTGCCTGGCCCCTGGGGCTCCGGATGGATGTCCCTTTCCAGTTCCAGCTCTGATGCTTAGCCAGCTCTAGCCCAGACAGCCAACGGCTCCCAAGAGCACAGCACCCAGGCACATTGACAGCCTTATTAATGGGGTGCTGCTCTCAGTGCTATGGCTGAAGCATAGAAAGCAGGGCTGGTTCAATCCCCATTCTACTGCTTTCTGAGCCTGGCTTCAGGCAACTTGCTTTACCTTGAGAGACCTTGACTTCATGATTTGTGAATGGGGTAACAATGAGTTTCCCTGGGGAACTGCTGCCCCATTTTATCATCTGTCACCTCCCACTCAGCCCCTCCAACTCTGGCCTGGATGCCATCTTCCTCATTCTGCTGATTCTCAGCTTGCCAAGGTCACTTAGGTGATTACTAGATTCAACAGATGCCTTACAGTCCCTGTCTGACATTTAACCTCTCAGCACCATTCAACACGTTTTTCTCCAATGCTTTCCTAAAATCCCCTCTTCTCTCAGCTTCCAGAGCCCACATTCTCCCTCATTTCCTCCTTCCTGGACCCCTCCAACAACAGACATTTATTTTCTCACAGTTCTGGAGGCTGGAAGTCCAAGATCAAGGTTCCAGCTAACTCATTCCCTCGTGAGGGCTCCCTTGCTTGCTTGAAGATGGTGGCCTTCTTACTGTGCCCTCACATGGACATTCCTTGGTGCATGAGCACAGGGGGCTGCAGGGGAGAGAAACTCTCTGTCATCTCTAGTTATAAGGGACTAAATCTGTGAGATCAGGATTCTACCCTTAGTCCCTCATTACATTTTTGCCTTCTTGGTGGCCCCATCTCCAAACATAGCCACACTGGGGCTGAGCTCTTCCCCATATGAAGTTAGAAGACACAACCATTCAGTCCACAGCACTGCCCTAATGTGGGCACTCCTCAGGCACTGGTCCCCGACTCCTCTGACCTCCCCCAACCCAGTGCTGCCCGGTAGAACTTTGTGACCACAAAAATGTTCTATTTTGATCCATCCATGTGGCTACTGAGCTCTAGACATGACAAGTGGAAAGAGAGATGGAAAGTTTAATCTAATTTTAAATATTTTAAGTGTGAGCATCCACATGGGGCT
This sequence comes from Trachypithecus francoisi, assembly GCF_009764315.1. Taxonomy (NCBI): domain Eukaryota; kingdom Metazoa; phylum Chordata; class Mammalia; order Primates; family Cercopithecidae; genus Trachypithecus; species Trachypithecus francoisi. The sequence continues at coordinate 966,549 of NW_022681446.1, read as the reverse complement.
CATGGCAGTGGCTCTGCAGCGCAGGGCTACACACCCTCCTTAGGCAATCATGCCACAGAGCTCTCATGAGCTGCAGGCTCTTGGCTCCCACATACCCACCTCTAGTCCTGATGCCTTTTCCACACTCCAGACCTAAGGGTGATGCTAACTTACCTTTTCCATAAACATGCAAACCTGCCAGAAACAAAGCTGTGACCCTCCCCCAGACCCCCACCTTAGTAAAAGGCAGCATCATTCATGAGTCCTTCTTGCCAGAAACCTGGTAATCACCCTCAACTCACCCTCTCTCTGATGCCCCACTCCCTCGGAGTCCTGCCAGGTAACCTCCATCCTACACCTTGAGGCCGCCCACTTCCCTCTACCCTATAGCCTTTGGTTCTTACAGCTGCACAGCCCTTCCTCTTACCCCAGGCCTCCTCTGCCCTCCTCCCCTGGGGCTCCGCAGGGGCTCCCTCTGCACCCTCCAGTCTGCCGTGCTACCTGCCTCAGCCCATTGTCTTCCCCCAGAGCCTGGGTGTGCTTGTGGGAGTGAATGCAGGCAGCAGGGTGCTGAGCCCCAGGTAGCCTCTAGTGACACCCACCCAAGGTGTGGCAAGGCCTCCCCGCCCCAGGCTTCCAGAGGAGCCCCCTGCACACACTCCCTGCCCCTCCTCTGGGGACTGAACCCCAGCAAGACAGTGGCTGCTGGTCCTCCCCCATTTCCCTGCCCTTCAGGGAAGTGCGACCAGAAGGTGACACACAGCTGGTATCTGCAGGAGAAATCTCTGAAACTCCTCACACCTGTTGGCTGTTTTTAACCCTAGAGCATGTGAGAGGATTCTGTACTACAGCAAAACAAATATAGTGTGGAAATGAAGGAAGACCCTACTCCCAGTGAGGAAAACAGAGGCCAATTATTTGGAGCTTGCTGTAGCAAGGGAGTCAGTCACCATCACCTGGCTCAGCAGGGCCTCAAAAACAGGCAGGGAAGTGGGAAGTTTCAAGGTGGAGATGGGGAGGCTCCAGGTGAGCCCCGACAGAGGCTGTTGGCCTGGGGAGTTGGAGGCAGCTGAAACAAGGGTGCTGTGGGATTGGGGAGGGGGCCTATTTAGAGTTGGAATATGAGTTGGAAGTGGGAACAAAAATTAGGGAAGCCATCAGTTGCTAATCAGGTCCTGGCCATTTGGGGCTGGCGGTGGCAGGGGTTACTCATTGGCTTTCTAGGCTGTTCCTGCAGATGGTGATTTGACTCCTGCAAGTCAGACTCATGGCAGCAGGCTGGCCCCTGGGCTTGGACTACAGGGATGGGGTGGTTTCCTGGGCTGGGTCTGTAGGGAAGGGATGGTTTTCTGGGCTGGGTCTATATGGAAGGGATGGTTCCCTGGGCTGGGTCTGTAGGGAAGGGATGGTTTCCTGGGCTCGGTCTATATGGAAGGGGTGGTTTCCTGGGCTGGGTGTGTAGGGAAGGGGTGGTTTCCTGGGCTGGGTGTGTAGGGAAGGGGTGGTTTCCTGGGCTGGGTGTGTAGGGAAAGGGTGGTTTCCTGGGCTGTGTCTGTAGGGAAGGGGTGGTTTCCTGGGCTGGGTGTGTAAGGAAAGGGTGGTTTCCTGGGCTGGGTCTGTAGGGAAGGGGTGGTTTCCTGGGCTGGGTCTATAGGAAAAGGGTGGTTTCCTGGGCTGGGTCTGTAGGGAAGGGGTGGTTTCCTGGGCTGGGTCTGTAGGAAAAGGGTGGTTTCCTGGGCTGTGTCTGTAGGGAAGGGATGGTTCCCTGGGCTGGGTGTGCAGGGAAGGGGTGGTTTCCTGGGCTGTGTCTGTAGGAAAAGGATGGTTTCCTGGGCTGGGTCTGTAGGGAAAGGGTGGTTTCCTGGGCTGGGTCTGTAGGGAAAGGGTGGTTTCCTGGGCTGGCTGTGTAGGGAAGGGGAGGTTTTCTGGACCTGTCTCTAGAGAAGGGGCCATTTCCTGGGCTGGTGCTGCAGGTCGTGGGTTAGAGCTCTCTTTGTCCATTTGTAGATTCAGCCGCTCAACAGACAGAATTTGAAAGTGCACTTGTGCCTGCTCCCATCCCTTTCCCAGCTCCCCAGGCAGCCACGATTCTTCCTGGGGCATCCCTGGGGACTTGTCGTCTGTGCTGCCTCTGGTGCTTGATGTGTGTGCTGTAGTTGTTACGCGTGTGCAGTATGCAGCGTGTGCAGTATGCAGCGTGTGCACTATGCAGCGTGTGCATCACACAGGAGTGTACATCACAGTGGCTCTCAGGCTACTCCTGGGATAGCGGTTCAGCACCCACATCCCAAAAGCCCCTTGGGGCAGGGTGCTGAGAGTGGGAGCTGCAGGGCTCAGCTGGGAAGGCATGGGAGACCTTTGTTTGGAAGACTCAGGAGGAGAGGAGAGGGCCTGGAAGCAGGACACTCTCCCAGGAGCTGTGCCCGGCTGAAGGGTCCTGATTAGCAACCGAGAAGCACTCGCGTTTTCCTCTTAATAGAGAATAATGATCAAGACCAAATTTCTATTTTGTTTTTAAATTTATACTGAAAAGAGTATTAGAAATGAAACATTAATGGAATGTAAAAAATGAACTCTGCATTCAGCTCCCATTAACTCAATTGCTGGAGCTCGTGGATGGGAAGGGAGGGGATAACTACGCCCAGAAACGGCATCTCCACCACATGCACAGCCGCCCGCCGCCCAGCCAAATGGATCAATATTTTATGCACTTTAATTTTCTCATCTACGGGCTTGATGTTCTGACTCATCTTTTGTTTTATTTTCCTACTTCATAAATATTAAAAGTGCACATCCGTTTTCCCAAGGAGAGCAAGGTTCCCGGTTTCTGTTTGGAGGCCTGTTCCTCGTCCCCAAGAGGACAAAGACGCTGTGACTCTTGGGAGTTCCCTTCCTTCCCCGGCAGTTCCCACCCTCCTGTACTAGTCAGGGTTCTCCAGAGAGCACACCATGCTTGAGGACATGTAGACATCTATAGAGACATTTATTATGAGGAACTGGCTCCCACCATTACGGAGGACCCAGGAGCGGCAAGGTGAGCGGGGCAGGCCAGCAGGGAACCCAGGACAGCTACAAGCTCTTGGTTGAGTTCCTGTCCCAAAGCCAGTGCGCTTGAGAACCAGGAAGCACTGATGTTTCAGTCTGAGTCCGAAGAGAGGAAAAAAGCTGACAATCCAGTTTGAAGGCCATTTGAGGCAGAAAAGGATTCCCTGTTGCTCCAGGGAGGGTGAACCATTTAGGTCTATTTGGGCCTCAGCTGATCAGATGACACCCACCCCAGGGGAGGGGCATCTGCTGGTTTGAGAGCTAATCTCATCCAGAAACGCTCTCACAAATGCGCCCAGGATAACAGGGTTGACCAGATGCCTGGTCACCCCGGGATCCCATCAGAATGACTCCAGACTTACTTCCTGTCCTGCCTTTGCTCTCCTCTTCCTACCACATCTCCCATTCCCAAGTTTGCTGTATTTGGAACACAGCTCTCCTTAATTCATTTAATTTTCTTCTGTCTGGACACTTCAGCCGCGTGCAGCATGTCCACATTCCCCTTTTTTGTTTCCTTTCTTTCCCCCTTGTTATCGTTTTCTCCTGTTTCTCGACTCCTTTTTCCCTCCCTGGTCCCAGGCTCTGCAGAATATAGCAGGGGCCCCAGGGAGCGGCCCCTCATTCCTTGGAATTTATTATTTGCCCCACATCTTCCCTTTGGCTTGCCAGCTTTCCACAATGCAAAAGCCATCTTCGAGGTGCAAAGGTCCCTGTCTGCGAGTGACAATCTCAGCTTCCTGCTCACACACAGTTAGACCACTGGGCACAGGCAGCCCCCACTCGGTTCTCCTGCAGGATGGGAGTTTGGCAGAGACCCCAACACAGCCAGGATGGGGCCTCGTGGAGGCTTGGGGCTGCATTTCACCAGAATTCCTCTTATCTGTGGCAGTCTTAATGTCCCCCTCCCCGCCCCAGGGTTTTTGTTTGGCAGAAGACTTGCATGGCCCTACACGATCTTTTACGGTTATGCATTTCAAAAATCATCATTGAAAAAGCAATGCAGTAGCACTATTAAAGGAATTTAAAAGACATCACAAGCACCTGCTAATCCTGCCACCCTAACACGGCCACTATTTTTACTTGAGTAATAAGGTCTTCACTTAAAATCTCCCCATTAGTGAAATGCATATGCTCTGAAGGAAAATGAATTGTACGTGCAGCCGAGCAGAAGGTACTCAGGCCCCGCATGACCCCTGCCCCCCCCAGGCAGCACTTCCCTACAGCCCTGGAAAATGGGGATTGTGTTTGGGGAGGAAGCTGGGAGGCCTCCAGAGCCTTCCAAACTGAAGGGTGATTGAACTGTGGTCCATGCTGTCCCTTAGCCGAGGCTAAAAGTAGGATTCAGTCTTTCGCAGAAGGGTTTTCCATGAGGCTGGAGATGACAGGGTGGCCATGTTGTTCCTTGAGGGACCAGAGCCCTGACTTGCCTGCTCACTGCTGAGGGCTGCAGGACACATGGCTCTCCTTACCCCATGGGAAGGAAGTCTCCCTTCAGAGCCGCAATCAGCACCTCAGATCTCTCATCTGGATTCTGGCAAAAAAAAAAAAAAAAAAAAATCCCAGCTAGTATTTCTTTCCCCTTTCTCTGAGCTCTCCCCATAGGAGAGAATTACAAGCCCACCCAGCACCCCCAGCCTCCCATCCATGGGGGAAGGTGTGACCAGCGGCATTCACAGCAACGTGTGCTCCAGGCATGGACCCAGGTTCTAGGTCTGTAGGACAAGGCAGGAAGGACGTGTGCTCCAGGCATGGACCTGGGCTTTAGGCACAGGTGACGCAGGAGGGACGTGTGCTTCAGGCATGGAACTGTGTTCTAGGCACAGGTAAGGCAGGCAGGACGTGTGTGGGAGGTGTGGATCCGGGTTCTAAGCACAGGTGAGGCAGGTAGGACGTGTGCGGGAGGCCTAGGGACATGGAGGTAAGACCATTTACACCACTCATGGCCCTTCACAGTCACTGGGACAGAGGCTGTATCAGATGCTGCTGTTCCTCATGTCTGAACCACTTATCTCCCTGAAAACAGACCAATGGCTCCTCCACCTACAGCAGCCTGGCTTCCTCCCCAGCCTATCTATGCCCCCTCTGCTTCCGCAGTGGTCCCCACTCCGCTCTGACCACACCAGGCCAGGTGCCCTCCACATGCCCAGGGCTGCTCCTCTCACCGGTGCTCCTGGGCCTGCCCAGATTCCCTCCCTGGAAATCCCTGTCTTGTCTCCAGTCCCAGCTCAGGCATCCTCCCCTCCAGAGGCTGGGCAGGAGTGAGCAGGTGCCACTGTCACCTTGGTGACTCCATCATATCCAGGTGAGCCACTGTCTTGGCATCTGTCTCATTGCACAGCAGTCATGTCTTCTGGACTGGCCCCACTCTGAGTGTGGCCCTGGCGCCAAGCAGCATCTCCAAGACACAACAGGTGCTCATTAAATGTCTGTTGTACTGAATGGAACCAGAAGGGTCTAGTTTCCCCTCGGGAAACTGCTGGGTGTGTTTGTAAGGGAGGGGGCAGGACCATGGGGCAGGGAGCAGTGTGGCAGTCACACCCACGGACTTCGGAGTCATCAGACTGGGCTCCACCCTGAGAGGCTCAGTGTGCACCTGCTTTCGAGGCAATACTAACCTCTGGTACCTCTGGGTGCTGAGGAAGACCTGAGATGGACACAATGCCAGGCATGCAACTAACTTTGACAAATGTGAGCCTTTGGTGGTCATTGTAGCTACAGCAGTGCCTCCGGCTGGGCTGGCCTGTTGTGACCAATCCCAGCCTCCTACCTCCAATCCACAACCCTCACAATCATGTTCCAGATTTGCTGGAGAAGACTCAGCAATCACTGTCTCCCTGGTCCCAGGGAAGGCACAAGGAGCTGTCTTCGAGACGCCGCACCTGTCTTTCAAAGGCAAAGTCAGCTGAGCTGGAAGAAACACAGAAGCTACACAGCCCCCCAGAATAAAGCCACAGCCTCGAGGTGGGAGCACCAAGCCAGAGTCTCATGGCAAGGGCGGTGGGTGTTGTGGGGAGAAGGGTGGCCAACGTGCTCAACGACAGAGATCAGACCCAGAAGGAAGGTGTTTTGATGCAGTTTCATGGCAAGAGCTGTGGGTGGTGGGGGAGAAGGGTGGCCAGTGCACCCAAAGCCGGAGATCAGACCAGGAGGGAAAGTGTTTTAGTCCATTCTTGAACTGCTGTAAATAAATACCTAAGACTGGGTAATTTATGAAGAAAAGGGGTTTAATTGGCTCACAGTTCCACAGGCTGCACAGGAAGCATGGCTGGGGAAGCCTGCCCACCTCCTCCCAGACGAATGTGAGCCCCATAAAGACAGGCTTATCACTGTGATTCAGTCTAAATCACCACGTGAGTGTTCAGTAAAGGTCTGTTGAATAAGTTAGATGATTAATTCTGCAAAACCAGCTTATAAGGGCTTGAGGGAACTGTTGGTATGACCTCACCACACTGTGGCCACAGCCTCACTACCGTGCTGCCTTCTCTGGGGTCCGTCCACTCACATGGAGCAATGCATGGAGCTCAGCACCCCACCGTCTAACCATGAGGCCGCACATCCTCACATCACTCTCACCACTTTCCTAAGGCCAGACACCAGCACGCTGCAGTGCCGAGTTTTGAGTCTGAGGCTGAGAGAGGAGACACAGCACCTTCACTAATGACCTGGAAGATGGGCAGGGTGGGGACGGAAAGTGATTGATGTTTGGAGGTGGAGAGCCTGACAGTGGTACCAGGAAGGACTTTCACCTTGTGAATAATAAAGATAATTGGGCTTCAATGTATTTATCACCCTTCTTCCAAGAAGGGCAACATTGGAAAGAAAATGGTCCATGTTACACAGAATAATGAAGAAAAGGTTGTAGGAGGTGCTGGTATCATAAATGTTCATCTTCAATGAAGCAAATCAGCGTGGTGTCATCTCCTCAGTTAGCTGTCAGTTGAGTGGGGACGGGCGCCCCTCACCGGTCCTCAGGCATCCTCTGGGTGATTCTCGGGACTGGCCTCAGCCATTCTAGGTCATTGCCGCTGCAGACCCACCTTGCTGTGCCCTGCACTGCACTTCTTCTGTTCATTTCCTCCATCGAGCTGGAAACATCCTGAGTAAACACCTTTAAAAATAAGAAACTCTGGACTTTCTCTAATTAGATAATTTGAAATCGGGCCAAATTAGGATGTAACTATTTTTACATGGCTCCTCTTTATTCTCTGCTCGAAAAATTAGTAACAGAACTAATACCTGGGACGGTGAAGGGCGGCATTCATCCCCCCATTAAATCCATAACAATTCTACTTTGCTAAAAATAGACAGGAAAATGAAGAGACTTACAAATCTCCTTCTCCTTTCTCAGGTGCCTGATACTCAACATCAAGATAAATGCAGAGCTGTGGCTGTGGCTCACAGAATCTGTTCACTTTAGGCCACTCCAGGCCAGTCGCCCCATCCCTTTCCTGGCTCATTCTTGGGGCTGATTTCTGATGTCTTTTTGGCTCAGTCCCTCAAGTTACTCATTTTCCTAGGCCATTTCCTACTCCTTTTATTTAGTGAAGTGTGTTTTAAAAGTTGGTGGATATTTGCATATCCCCACCACAGTTCTGTGTGGAGAACCTGCCCCATGCAGGACACAGGAAAAATCTTGGGGTCACAAAGATGAAAATGCTGGGTGCTTCCCTGAAGAAACCGATAGTGTGACAGGCAAGATCAAGTCATTGTGAAATACTACAGTGGGCCCTAAAGCAGTGGGGACCCTCAACAGGAGGACAGAGGACTGCTTCCTGCAGGAGACCTCTACTCTAATGAGGTTCTGGGGGCAGCGCAATGGGATTTGAGACCTGGGTGCAGAACACTGAACAGGCAGAGGCTGTGAGCGAAGGGGTCACTGGGTGGCAGGAGGTGGGGACAGAGGGTCTTCAGGGACCAGGTTCCAGAGGGCCCTGTGGGCTGTACCAAGGCGCCTGGGGTGTGTCCAGAGAGTAGCAAGACGGGCTGGATACATGGGAAAGGAAGAAGCCCCACACTTCTGTACACGGCTGCTTTCCTGCTCCTTGCCAGCTTCAAAGTCGAATTCTTGATTTGCCCTTACCCCTGGCTCTGGCCCAGGGGGCCACTTTGAGGCTTAGCTTCAGGCACAGGGCAGGGTGCTAAGCAGAACCAGTTCCTGGGGAGGGCTCAGAAGTGAAAGGAGATAGGGAATGAAGTCACCCCTGGAGGACCCATTCTGACGGCTCACGCCCTTGCTCTGGGTCCCCACTCCATGCTGATTTTGAACCACCTGCATCACAAGTACTCCTACTCGCTCACGCCTTGAGTTACCTCCATTATTCCTCAACCATGTCCAGTGGTGACTGCCCCACAGACTCTGACTCCATGGTGCCCCCACCTCAGTCGCCTCATTACCAAGCTTCAGTTCTTCTACAAGCTCCCTGCTCCCCAGGACGTGGTTCCTGATTCCCTGAGGGCTATGGACACGCTTGCCAACTGACAGGCTGTCCTCCCCTGGCTAAAAGGTCCTTGGAGCTGAAATTTGGACTGTTTTGCTCATCAGTTTATCCCCTGCCTTCAGAGCAGTGCCAGTGACATTGTTGATGTTCAGTGGAGATTTGTTGAATGAGTGAATGAATGAATGAATGAACTTCAAAGATGGCCAGGAAGCTAGGGGTGTGCAGAGGATAGGCACAGGGCATTGTCCTAAATGTTAAAACATTAAGTATCAGAAGGGCCTGCTGTCTGCCCAGGTTCCCTGCAGTGCTCTAAGAACCAGGAAGAGGGGCTTTAATCACTTCTGGTTGGTGGGGAAGTGGCTGGGTGGATCTTGACGCATACCTTACTAGGTCCTGTGATTTTTTTCATCTTGCTTCCCCATGTTCACCAAAAGAGACTATGCCTTCCACCTTCCCTTTTTGGTTCTCTGAAAGCTCCTTCATCTGGGAGGAGATGATTATGAGAGAAGGAGGGTGGGTGGCTGGACAGGTAGGTGAATCAACGGGGTAGGGTGGGGGGTCCTTCCACAGGTTATTTTTCTAAACAGTGACCCTGCGTCCTTTATCTCTTTTACTGACCACCATCAGATGCAAACCTAGTTACTGCCTCCTGGAAAAGCAGGAAGAAGTTCCGTTGCTGGCACAAGATTGAGGTGAAAGATGTAGTGCCAGAAGGGGGGCCTCCGAGGGAGGGGGTTTCACTTGGCCCAAAGCCTTGTGAGGATGGAAGGGTCCACTGCCTCCCTTGCCCTGCTCCGACCTCCAGGGATGCTGACACAGAGAGAGAAGGGGAGACAAACAGAAAGAGAGAGAGAGAGAGAGAGAGGCAGTCAGAAGGCTGTATGACTTCAAAGAAAAAATTTTAAATTCCAGAATAATAATTTAAAATACATCACATGCCTCCTGTGTTTCAGAAACAGTTGGCCTAGGGGAGATAAAGATGTTCAAATGTGGCCCTCTCCAGGAGGTCCCAGGAGGTAATGCGGGTAAAGTTACAATAGTGAGGACTCCCCCTTCACCAGCCTCACCCCCAATCAACCCCACACTCCAACTAGCCCCACCCTAAACAGCCCCACCCCCAACCAACTCCACGTCAGCTTGATAGGGTTTGGTTGTGTCCTCATCCAAATTTCATCTTGAACTGTAGTTCCCATAATCCCCAGCTGTCATGGGAGGGACCTGATGGGAGGCAGCTGAATCATGGGGGTGGCTACCCTCATGCTGTTCTCATGATAGTGAGTGACTTCTCATGAGATCTGATGGTTTATAAGGGGTTTTCCCCCGACTTTGCTCGGCACTTCTCCTTCCTGCTGCCATGTGAAGAAGGACATGTTTGATTCCCCTTCCACCATGATTGTAAGTTTCCTGAGGCCTTCCCAGCCATGCGTAACTGTGAGTCAATTAAACCTCTTTCCTTTATAAATTACCCACTGTTGGTATGTTCTTATTAGCAGCATGAGAATGCATGAATACACGGCCCTAGGCCCAAATAACCTCACCCCCCAAAATAGCTCCACCTCAAACAGCTCTACCCCCTCAACCAACCAGGCAGCATCACCCTGAACCAGCCCCACCTTCTCAGGGACCTCTGGACTCAGACAAAGGTTCTGAATCAGAAACAAGATTTCCCTCTGTGTACTCCACATAGATAATTTACATTTGAGTTTTTGGGTTTTTTTCATGTTGAGGTTTTAAGGGGCCAATAAACCCCCTTTCCCTAACCCAGCATTTGAAAGAAGATCAATTGAGAGAGACAGAAATCAGGTAGGTATCCCTGATAAAAGCTGGGAGACCCACCAAGTCAGCTGTGTGGCCTCAATGGGGCCCCTGAATTATACAGACACCTCAACAAGCTGCCAGCTCCGAAGGCGACTGCAACCCCCACCCCAAACCAGCTCCCACAGCACAGTAGCATGGTGGGAAGGAAGACCAAGGCATGCTCTCCAGGCCAGCCCCCATGGGATGTGCGAGGAAGGGAAGAGCTACACACGCACACACACACCTCCCTTCCAATCAGGGATCACTCCTGGGCAGGTTGGAAGCTGAGCTCCTCTTCCGAGTTCTTTCCCTTTCAGAGCAGGGCAGTGAAGTTAATTCCCTCACCTCTGTGAAATAACGCAGGAGGAAGTGCTCCATGCTCACACATACACGCACACACACAGGCACCGGGGAAGCCTCCGACTCTGTGGACCTGTGGGAAACCTCTGAGTACTGACTGGGTAGGTCTCATTACATGGCCCCAGTTGCAAACCAACTTTTCTCTAGGAGCACAGATGGCAACTGGAAGTTGAGACCTACTTATTTTCACATCTCTCTTTTTCTGGAGATTGTGAGCTCCTTGTGGGGAGGGCCTCCCCAGCACCCCACCTGCTGTAGATCTCTAGAGTGAGCAACTAAGCCTGGTTTGCCCGAAACTTCCCAGATTTGGCACTCAAAGTTTCACGTCCCAGGAAACGGCCTTAATTCTGGGCCCACCTGGATAATTGGTCATCTTGAAATAGTCAATACATATTTGTTGACTGAATGAACTCAGGGCTGCATCCCCCACTCACTCCTGAGACGCTGAAGAACAAGGACTCAGTCGCAGGCGGCAATGGCCATGAGGTGGTCTCAGCCCCGTTACCTGTCTAGAGGACAAAAGTTGCTTCTTTCCACACAGTTGTCAGCAAGATCCTCTTTTGACTTGGTGGAAGTGGAGAGGTGGGGGGTAATTGTAACAAATATCATTGTTTTATTTGGTGGCTGAGACCTGCAGACCAAAACTCTGGAGGTTGCAGAAAATTCCCCAGGAAATGAATGCCCTCCATCCTTTATCCTCAGCAGATGCAGAACAATGCGCAAGAAGCCGATGTGGGAAGTGTGTGTGCTGGGGACTGCATGGAGGCAAGTCTGAGCAGTGTTGATTATGAGACCAGCCCTAACATGCAGAATTGTTTTTAACTCAGTTTCAGGCAGTTGATTTGCCTGCATGAGACGCTTTCGAAATTTCCACAAGGCTGACAAATGGCATTCCATGAAAAGTCAGGAAAATTGGCATTTGTAGGCATTTGCCGGCATTTGTGGAAACCCATGGCATACTAGATAGGGACTGAGGAGGAACAAGTTTCCTCAGGCGTCCTAAGAACATCCTGGCCACCGTTTGCACCCTGACAGAGTTCACTGATTCCACACGAAAGAAGAGCCTTGAGGATCTTTGCCATATTTGCCTACAGCTGTGAAATGAGAGACGGCCAGGGTGAATGAGTGCCCGCCGGTGCAGCATGTGTCCTGGTGATCAGGGGCGGGGGCTGCAGTGGAGCAGAAGGGGTGTTCTGGATGGTGTGGGTTCAAGTTGGGCTTTAATGAAAAGAAATGCACGCAAAGTTTCCAGCGAGGAGAACCAACTGGAGCAAAAGCCCAGAGAATGAAATACAGGATCAGGTTAAAGTATGCTGAGGTACACAGGTAGGGGAGGATGAAAGATGGAACAGAAGATGAGCTGGGGGGAAGGTCCCATCCAGAGCCCACCCTCGCCATTCCATTCCCAAGCTCCAGGCCTGCCTGGGGGAGGTCAGGGAGGCCCTCGACTGGCAGAGTGGTCTAGGTGGCAGCCACCAGGCTCCCCACCCTGAGTGTCAGACCCTCCTCGTGCTATACTTTGGGGACCAATAAGGGACACCACGTTTAGAATAACTCAAGAAATAAAACCCCAAGTGTGGCAGCTGGCACCGAGCAGAGTGAGCCAACAGGGCAGTGAAGCCGACATGGGGGCCATGAGGCTTCCTAATCCTCTCCCAGATTCAACCCACAAGAGGCCAGGCAGGCCTCCCCCAGGAGCAGGGCCTGCCCAGCAAATTCTCCCTGTGGCTGTGATAGCGTGAAAATATGTATATTTGGGCTGGGCATAGTGGCTCACACCTGTAATCCCAGCACTTTGGGAGGCTGAGGCAGGCCGATCAGGAGGTCAAGAGATGCAGACCATCCTGGTCAACGTGATGAAACCCCATCTCTACTAAAAATACAAAAATTAGCTGGGCATGGTGGTACATGCCTGCAGTCCCAGCTACTCAGGAGGCTGAGGCAGAAGAATCACTTGAAGCCAGGAGACAGAGGCTGCATGCAGTGAGCCGAGATGGCGCCACTGCATTCCAACCTGGTGATAGAGTGAGACCCTGTCTCAAAAAATGTGTGTATATATAATATATAAATATAATATATATACACATAATACATATATATTTATACATACATACGTATATGTATATGTACATTTGGTCTCTGCCCCCTGTTTCATGCATAGAGCTCCTAAAACCCTTGGAATTTCTTGAGCAGTAGGGGTGCTGGGAGAACCTTTTGTTCTATGATTTGGTCTTGGACCCTGTTTCCTGACACAGAGCTGCTAAATCCCTCAGAATTTCCTGGGTAACAGGAGCATCTTCTGTTGTAATGAGGTGACTCTTTGTGGGTTCCTGGATTGGTTCTGGTCACTCGAGAAACCCAGCCAGGATTGGAAGCATCGAGAGGAGAGACAGGCTGGAGATGGAGTTCATAATGAATCGTGCTTATGTGATGAAAATCCCTGAACTGCAGAGTTTGGGAAACTTCCAGGCTGGTGAACAAGAACACGTCCACATGCTGGGAGGGAGGGTACCCCAACTCTGCAGGAAAAGAAGCCCCTGCATGGGGGTCCTCTGGACCTCACCCTGTGCGCCTGTTCATCTATCTTATCCTTTACTAAAGAGTAAACTGGTAAACCTAAGAAAGTGTTTCCTTGAGCTCTGTGAGCCCTAATAGTAAATTCTCACACCCGAGAAGGGGGTCTTTGGTGCAGGTGGATCAGAAGTACGTACAGGTCACAACCTGGGACTTGTGCTTGGTGTCTGCAGTGGGGAACAGTCTTATTGGACTGTGTCCTTTACTCTGAGTCTGTACTAATTCCAGTTGATGTCAGAATTGAATGATATGGTGGAAAACTCAGTTCCTCTCCCACTTTCCCCACAGACGAGAAGCAGTGAGCAATGGCAGTAAGGCACCTCCCCCTCTAACTCCTACCCAGGCCACCGGTGGATTCAGGAATTTTTTAGAAAAAAAAACTTCTTCTAAATTTAGGCCTTTTGTTCATCAAAGGACAGCACCAAAACCAGCCATAGAGTGAAAGCCGATATTTCTAATATATATGTCAGACAGAAACCCTACACCCTGGATACATACATAAAAGTCTATCACAAATCAATAATAAAGAGACAACTTCCCTCTAAATCTGCAAGAGACTTAACAAGAATAAATGGTCAAGAAATGATTGCAAAAAAGAATAAAGTCAGAAGATTTAGTCTACCTTATTTGAAGTGCACAAAATAACTGAATGCATAATAACCACAGGAAAGGTTGCTCAGCATCCCTGACCATTAGAGAAATGAATATTAAAACCACAGTAAAGAACCACTACACACCCACCACAATGGCAAAAATTACAAATCCCAAAAACCACAGAGCTGGCAAGGGTGTGGGTAGGCTGGAATACTTACCATTACTGGTGCGTGTGTGGGGATGGTTACACCACTTTGGAAAGCTTTTTGACAGTTTCTTTTTTTTTTTTTTTAAGATGGAATCTCACTCTTTCACCCAGGCTGGAGTGCAGTGGCGCAATCTCGGCTCACTGCAACCTCCACCTCCCAGGTTCACACCATTCTCCTGCCTCAGCCTCCTGAGTAGCTGGGACTACAGGCACCTGCCACCACACCCAGCAAATTTTTATATTTTTAGTAGAGATGGGGTTTCACCGTATTAGCCAGGATGGTCTCGATCTCCTGACCTTGTGATCCGCCCACCTTGACTTCCCAGAGTGCCAGGATTACAGGCATGAGCCACTGTGCCTGGCCAACAGTTTCTTATATGGCTGAACATACATTTACCCTAATATTCAGCAATTCTTATAGGTCTATATCAATGATAAATAGGCCTATCAGATATTTGTACAAGAATGTAATTTCATAGCAACTTTATTTAGAGTAGCAAAAAACTAGGAACAACCCCAATGCCCATCAACAAGAGAATTGATCAACAAACTGTAGTATATCCATTCAAAGAAATTCTACTCAGAAAGAAGGGGAGGAAAGATGGAGAAAAAGAACAAATTGCTGATGCATGCAGCTACTTGGATGAGTCTTGAAAACATGAGTGGAATGAAGGAAGTCAGACAAGACAGAGTGCAGACGGTATGATTCCATTTATATGAAGTTTAAGAACAAGCAGGACGAACTTAAGGTGATAAAAGTCAGATCAGTGGCTGCCTGCAGAGCGGGGTGGGGAGGGGACATGGCTGCTAAGGGCAGGGTCTTTCTGGCATGATAAAAATGTTCACTCAATCTGGGTAAGGTTCCATTGTCAAAATTCAACTAATTTTTCACTTGAAACTGTGCATTTGACAGTATTGAGACTATGCCCCCATAAAGTACTGCTTAAAATAACTTACAAACAGGCTGGGTGTGGCCTGTAATCCCAGCATTTCAGGAGGCCAAGGTGGGTGGATCACTTGAGGACAGGAGTTTGAGATCAGCCTGGCCAACACAGTGAAACCCCATCTCTACTAAAATAGAAAAAGTGAGTCAGGTGTAGTGGCGGGCACCTGCAATCCCAGCTACTTAGGAGGCTGAGGTAGGAGAATCGCTTGAGCCAAGGAGGCGGAGGTGGCAGGGAGCTGAGATCACACCACTGCACTCCAGCCTGGGCGACAGAGAGACTCTGCCTCAAAATAAATAAATAAATAAATAATAACTTAGAAACAAGCTGAAGAATGATATGCAAATAACAACAGAACACAGGAAGGAATATTCTAGCACAGAAGCTATCTGCCCCTTCTTGAGCATCTCAACTTTTCCTGGCATGATGCAACACGCCTGTGAGCATTACCGCAGGTAGTGTATCATAAGCCCTTGGAGCAAGGGGCTTTCCAGGACCCGGAGAGACTCAGTGACTCCCCTGAGGGTCCCCGAGCTGTGCACAGTGGCAGAACCAAAACACAAGGCAGACACGCTGATACCAAGCTGTCAGCCTCCACGTTCCTTCCAGGTGCTGGGCTGCTTTCTGTTTCTTTGTGTGAATCCCACGGCAGTCAGCAAGATCACTATGATTGCCCATTTTAAAGATGAGGCAGCACTCAGACATGAAATGGAGTGAGGATGTAAGCCCAAGCCCAGCCCACTCTTCCACTAATGCCACCCCTGCTCCCTGCCCCGCTCCTGGCCACCATTGCTGTCACCACCCAAAGGTGCCACCTGTGCTCACCCAAGACCTTGAGATGCAAACAGGAAAAGCCTCGGCAGCTCCAGAGGCAGAAGCACAGGTCAGGGATTCTCAGCACAGAAAAGGCTATGTCCCATTCAGCCAAGGTACAGAAGCACAGCCCCTGCCTAGCACCCGGTGCTTGGAGGAGATGCGCTGGCCCATAGAACAAAGGGTCAGGTGAATATTGGGCGTTACGGCTTCCCCAGGGCTGTGTGCGCTTCACTCGCCCTCCGGACTGGGAGGTCTAGCACACCGTGCCCATGCCTGGGGTGCAGGCCATCCCCAGCAAGGGTCCCCAGACTGAATGGCTACAGTAGAGTTCCTCTGTTGCACTGTTGATGGCATTTAACAATGAGCAATGTGCTGGACTGTCCCACTCGCTCTCAGGCGGACCACCAGTTCTGAGATCCCCAGAACAGGCAGCTTCCCACCGTGTCCTACAGCTGAACTGGAGGAGGGTTCGTAGAGGGACTGCTGGGACACTGGAGGCCCCTGGGGAGGAAGGAGTTTCAAAAGGGAGCCAGTGGCTGGCCCTGGTGCAGCAGGGACGCGGTTGAGAGAAGACAGACCACACGTTTGTTGTTCTTGGGACGGGTCACCCTGTCCAGTCAGACAGTGGACTGGCTCCATGCCTCACCCTGAGCCCCAGCCAGCAAGCAACCTGGCTGCAGCCAGGCACCTCGAATATCTCCTTCCTCTGGGTGGGTCCCAGCGGGAGGTAGGACCCTGGCTCCTTGAACCCCTCCTACCCCAAATCCATTGAGAGGACATGGCCCCACTCCCAGACACCAAAAGAGACACTCTTGCTGTCCCTCATGCAGTCTGCACTGTCACGTGGCCCCTCTGAGGACCCTCAGTGACAGGCAGACAGTGTCATCACCAGTCCTTGAGAAACCTCTGGGTCTCAGCTTGGTTGAGAAAGGACGGCAGCCCTGCCCAGGTGCTGACCAGGAAATTGTAGGCAGTAAAGGAGTAAGATTAGAGACAGCAGCAGTGTCTAATGGAATTTTCTGGGTGCATAAGTGTTCACAACATGGCTATTGAGCATTTCAAATGTGACTCTTGTGTCTGAGGAATTTAATTTTTTTGTAACTACATTCATGTGAATTTAAATTTCCATTGCCACGGGTGGCCAGGGGCCGTGTCCAAGAGCACAGCCTGGGAGCAGCCACCAGCTCTGCTGGGAGTCTCCCCCAGGAGTCTCTCTGGGTCCCGGAAAACTCCACTCCATCTCCACCCAGGCTGTGACTGTGCCCTGCCCTTTGCCCTGCCCGCCAGGCCTGGTTTTGAAGGTCTGCAGGCACGAGAAGCCACCTCTGGTCACCTAGGGTGGTCTTGGAAGGCCGAGTCAGGAACCTCTCAGAGGAGAGGGAGCTGAGACAGGGGTCCTATGGGAAGGGAGAGGGCAGGGCTGGTGATACCATAATGCTCGAAAGAAGCCACGGCTCCCGCCCAGCTCCCACTCCATGCACCCCGTCCTGGACATCCAGAGCAACTGTGACGTCCCTGGTTCCTCTTCCAAAAAGTGAGGAATGAACTGCCCAATACATTCTCCCCAGTCCCTCCCAGCTGAGCCCACCTTCTGGTGTGACCGTCACTGGAGTGTGGGTGGCCTCGCGGAGGGGCTGCGTCCACCCTCCATGGCCTCAGCCATACAGCCCCAACATAGGCTACTGCAGAAAAGTGTTCTTTCCCTCCCCACATCCCAGAATACCTGCCCGCTGTAACAGGCCCTGTCTTTAGGGGGCTTTTTTTCAACCCAGTTTTTCAATGGCCTTTAATTGGCTTCCGTGTTCTCTGGCATCTGCTCCCTTCAAGCAGACCCTGACTCAGAAAAGGAAAACATGCCTGTTGTGAGTCGCTCCTACTGCTGTTTCCCCAGCATCCGGGACCCTGTCATCTGGGCAGACAGGGCTATTTGTCAAGCTCAGGAGAGTCACCAAAAGACTTGTTGTTCCCGCGGGGAAGCTCAGCCAGCACCTCCTCCAAGTAAACCTGTAGGGCTAAAAAACAATGCTCGCCGTCTAAGCACGCTGCCTCTGTTGAAAGGGAGAGAGGGATGCAGAAGAAATGCGACTTTGATCCGTCATTCACACCCCGAAGATGCCACTTCAGTTTGCAGCGGGAGAGACACATCTCTCTTAACAGGTGACTGAGACGTTGAGACGGCCACTGTCTGGAGAGTTCAACTTGGACGTGCTTAGTCACACTGGGGGCAGGAGAAAGAAATAGGGTAGCTGCCAGCCTGGGGACCAGGAGATGACAGTTTCAGTGACATCAGAGAGGGCTCTGAGCTCAACAGACACCCCTCTCTCTGCTTTGAAACATCCAAATTATGACCGTCCCTGCAGGAAAAACACCGGCCTGCATCTCTACAGCCACCTCCTTGACACCTGAATTTTAATGGGTCACTTTTACGTGTGGGTCCAAGCACTGAGCTGGCATTTGGCTTCCATTGAGGGCAATTTGTATGTGTTTTTCTCTTTTACCCAAATAAGTGTTCCTCATCCGTGTCACCTCCTCAACCCCCAGGCGTGTGCTGGCATCACTGAAGGGCTTTCATCTCGGCCACAAGGACAGGACAGCAGCCCCGATGACACCTGCAAAAGTATCCAGGGAAGCCTCTTCTCTGCTCCAGCACTGGGCAAGACTTGAGTCTCCACATTCTGCAGAAAAGTCCATTTTGGTCACTGAGGGAGCTGGAAGGGGAAGATGAAAGAGGTGTTGGTCTGGCAGGGTGCCCAGCACATGCAGAGACTACAGGGAAATGGCCTCTCCTTAGGAATGAGAGGGACACCCAGGGCTCTGCATTTGTGGCCCCCTGGCATAGCTCACTGGGGCCAAGAGGAAAAAAACACCAGATTCAAGTCAGAGGACAGTGCTGCTTCTAAAAAGAGGGCAGAGACTCCAGAAAGGCAGACATGGAAGAGGCTTGGAATCTCCCATGTTGATGGAGGGGACTGAGAAGAACCAGATGCTTCTCACTGGTGTCCCTGTTCTGAGGCCAGTTCTGCAAAGAACCCACATCAGCCCAGTCCACACCAGTCAGTTCTGAGCTGTCAGAAACAAAGAGCTTTTGTTTCTGTGCTGAGCATTTTCTATGTGCTTAATTCTCTGCACCAATCTCCAAATAGCCAAATTCTGACAATAATAGTGACAGTAGGAACTGCTGTGTGTTCTTGAGCTCATGTCACATGCCAGGAATTGTACTGAAGCTCTTGCTTCTCTCACTTAGCTGACCCTCCTACCCTTTGAGGTGACACAATTGGCAATTGCACTTCACAGGCAGCTCAGAAGAGCTGACAAAATATGCCTGGAACTCCTGCCAGCCCTCTCAGGTCCCTGCTAACTATGCATGCAAAGGGCTACCTATTTTCCACTCTCCAGCCAAATGTCCCACCACCAGGCAGACTGCCATTCCCAAGGCCCTATTGCTCTTCCACGCCTATTCTGTGGTGAGGATGTCACCTCCACTGCCGGTCAGCGTGGCACCCAAATAAGGCTTGCAGGCTCGGGAGTCACACAGCCTAAGAGTGAGTCCCAACTTCATCACCTCCCCTCTGCAGGCCTACCTGGACCTCCACTCCCATCCTCTGGATGCTGCCTGCTCTCCGGTGCACCTTGAGGGTCAGGTGAGGGACCAGGCACTTTGTCGAGAACTGAGTCTGCTGCACATGCACTGATATTGTTTGACTGTGTCCCTACCCAAATCTCATCTTGAATTGTAGCTCCCATAATTCCCATGTCTTATTGGAGGGACCTGATGGGAGATAATTGAATCACAGGGGTGGTTTCCCCCATACTGTTCTCACGACAATGAGTAAGTCTCACAAGATCTCATGGTTTTATAAGGGCGATCTTGGTTCTTATTCTTTCTTATCTGCTGCCATGTAAGCTGTGCCTTTCACCTTCCACCATGATTGTGAGGTCTCCCCAGCCATGCGGAACTGTGAGTCCATTAAACCTCTTTTTCTTTATAAATTACCAGTCTCGGGTTTGTCTTTAGCCGCAGAATGAAAACAGACTAATACATGTTGCTTCAGCATCCGTTCTGTCTGGCAGGGCAAGAAGGCCCAAGCCCATGTCTTGGTACCTTCTCCCTAGCATCCCCGCTCTGATGCCTGGAAACCCCCTTGCAGGTTTCCGCACCTCTGTGTGCCTGGGTGGTCTTGAGGTGGGAGGCAGGACTCAACTTCACAGGCAGGGCCCAAGCACCAGACCAGATTGAGGACTAGCTAAAACAAAAACGAGATGGAAACCACCTTCTACAAGCCATGCTCAGCCGTGTGCCATGTCAGTTTACCATTGCCATGGCAACACCTGAACATCACCGCCCTTTTCCAAGGCAGGGATCCAATGACCAGGAGGTTACTACCATTTTTCTAGAAATTTATGCATAATCTATCCCTAAATTTGCACGTAGTTAACAGTGGGTATAAATATGACTGCAGCACTGTTATTGTGCTGTTATTGCTCCCAGCACACTGCCTATGGGGTAACCCAGCCCTTCAGGAGCAGTCATGGAGCTGGAACATGGTAGCCTCAATAAAGCCGTTTTCTTCCACCACCGGCCACTCTTGAATTCTTTCCTGAATGAAGCCAAGAACCCTCCCAAGCTAAGCCCCAGTTTGGGCATCAGTCTGAGCACCCCTCGCCTGACCAAGGCTCGGAGTAAAATTTAGGAGAGATTTGGTGCTTTGGTCAGATGTTTAGATGCTGTAGTCTTGTCCACTTAGAGGGCAGCAGAGCCTGAAGGCCACATTGTGGCACAGACCGGTGGCTGGTATGGGAGCTGGCAGCCATGGACCCACCTTTCTGACCATTGCCAGATGGGGCTGCCTTGGCTGTCCTTGCTGCAGAGGGACTTAGAGACTGGGGCCTGGACGTCCAGCCTGGACCCTCAGCCCTCCTACGATCCTGTAAGTTATTTGGACCCTGATCCAGCCCCAGCGGACAATTCTCTGCAGTTTCTCCCTCCCCCAGAGCATCCTGGCCACTCTCCTAGCAGGGACTCCTCCTGGCCAGCTCTTGCCTCTGACCTGGCCTCTTGACCACCACAGTAGGTCCTCCCTCAATTCCCTCACCTTTCATTTCTGTCTTTTCAGCTAAGCCCAGGGCCACAGCTTCCCTGCCCAGGAACCTTGCTGGAGGATACGTCTCAGGCCTCTTTCTTCCTCTCCTTTGTTCTTCGCCGCACCACTGGGGGCCTTCAACCCCCACAACAGATATGGAGGCCACAGATCAGGTGGCCAGAGCCCTCCTCCACAACAGCTTCCATGCCTGCAGGAGCCAGGAAGGACAGGAAGCCATGGGGTGGGGAAGACTCATCCTGGGCTCTTTCTGAGAGCCCCAGACGCTCCCACTCTACTGTGCTACATGTTTTTCCTCCATGCCTGGTTCCGAGTCACAGTCCGCCCAGGTGGGGAGCCAGCTTGTCGGGGGCTCGCCTTCCATCTTAGTCACAGAAGCAAATTCCGCATCCAGAGCACCCCTCCTGCAGCTGGGGTGGGTAATGTACAATTATTCTAGTCTTCAGCTGAGATGTCTTTGCATGTTTTCCCCTTGGACTCTGGCCATGCGCGCACACACACACACGTACACACACACACGTGTGTACATCCTCACACAAGTGTGGGATTTAGGGGATAGATGAACAGACAGTAACAGCAGACAGAAGGTCCACTACTTGGGTGCAATCCCGGTAGACCAGGAACTCTCACTGGATGGGCCACAGGACCCCAAGAAAGCCCTGCAACCTTTGCAGGCCAGTGACTGTGCACAGGGG